>NW_006797064.1:460863-476277 GCF_000442215.2 Lipotes vexillifer | reverse complement strand
GCGCAGGCTCAGCGTCCATGGCTCACGGGCCCAGCTGCTCCGCGGCACGTGGGATCCTCCCGGACCGGGGCACGAACCCGCGTCCCCTGCATCGGCAGGCGGACTCTCAACCACTGCGCCACCAGGGAAGCCCTCATTACAGTACATTTTTAAACCACAGAAGGATGTGTAAAATAAAACCAGGACAACTGAAAAAATCTACCACTGGAGGAAAATAATAAGATTTAAACAAAATTCCTCAGTAGCTCCTTGAATAGAAATTAAAGGGCACCAGACTGAAGCAGGCACAAGGGAATACTGACTTTGCTTATAAAATAAAAATACATTTCATTATGAAAAGAATTCAGTAGTGGAGATGAAATAGGACGATGCTCCTTACAGTAAACCTGATGCAGACAGCACATTATTTCCAGGATTGGGTTGTAAACCCAAAAGAGCCCTTATGATGAAACTGCTAAACACCATAAAGTATCAAAATATGAGCAGATGTCACCACAATAAGCCCCAAACTGCTTGAAAATTAAAACATTAAAATCCATAATAATTCAATTAAGTAATGAATATATAAACAGCTCTCATCACAAGCTGTTCAGGAAAAAGCTTTAGTATCAAATTCCTGTTCTCTGGCCCAAAACAGATGGTAACTCAGAAATTGAAGGTTATCTTTGATATAAGTTGTTAAATTGAGTACATGTAATGAACATCATCTGTGTGTTATAAACCCAAAAAAATGTGAAATATGACTGGTTAATAACATTCTGGTTATGCAACATGTCAAAATTAATTAGTTCATTACTAGAAATAATAAGTTCGAGTAAGAAACCTGAATTCCAATCCCTGGTCAGTCCTGATTTTCCCATTATTAACACCTAAATAGAACCACTATCAATAAACAGTGCTGGCAGGGCTTCCCTGGTGGCGCAGTGGTTGAGAGTCCGCCTGCCGACGCAGGGGACACAGGTTCGTGCCCCGGTCCGGGAAGATCCCACGTGCCGCGGAGCGGCTGGGCCCATGAGCCATGGCCGCTGAGCCTGCGCATCCGGAGCCTGTGCTCCGCAACGGGAGAGGCCGCAGCAGTGAGAGGCCCGCGTACCGCAAAAACAAAAACAAAAAACAGTGCTGGCAAAAATTTACGTGCTGAAAAAGATTTGTGTGAAATGCAAATGATTTTTAAAAAAATATTTATTTACTTATTTGGCTGTGCCAGGTCTTAGTTGTGGCACATGGGATCTTCGATGCGGCGTGCAGGATCTTCGTTGCAGCATGCGGAATCTTTAGTCGCGGCATGAGAACTCTTAGTTGCAGCATGTGGGATCTAGTTCCCTGACCAGGGATTGAACCCAGGCCCCCTGCATTGGGAGCACAGAGTCTTAGCCACTGGACCACAAGGGAAGTCCCCCCCCCCACTTTTTTTAAGTCTTTACTGAATTTATTACACTATCGCTTCTGTTTTATGTTTTGGTTTCTTGGCTGTGAGGCACGAGGGATCTCAGCTCCCTGACTAGGGATCAAACCCTCACCCGCTGCATTGGAAGGCGAAGTCTTAACCACTGGACCGCCAGGGAAGTCTGAAACGCAAATGATTTTAACAAATGCAATACATTCTTTACTCTCAAAGGTAGTAATAAATATAAAAAGGACTCATTTTCTGGCTGCTGTCAGTTCTTGGCATGGAATGGTGCAGACAATGACCAACAGTCCTTCCACACAGGAGGCGTAAAGGCTTTAGTGTATTCACAATGCTGTGCAGTCATCCCCTATGTCAAGTCTCAAAACATTTACATCACCCCAAAAGGAAACCTTGGGCCCATTAAGCAGTCAGTCCTCAATCCTCCTCCCCCCTCCCCCAGCCCAGGCAACCACCAGCCTGCTTTCTGTCTCTGCAGATTTGCCTGTTCTGGACATTTCATATAAATGGAATCATACGATACCTTCTTTGTGTCCGGCTTCTTTCACTTAGCAGAAGGTTTTCAAGGTTCATCCACAATTCAGCATGTATCAGTACTTTATTCCTTTGTATGGCTGAATACTATTCTGTTGAATGCATGGACTACCTTTTGTTTACCTTTCCATCCACCAGTTGATGGGCATTTGGGTACTGTGAATACTGCTGTTAGGAACACTGATGTCCAGGAATGTGTTTGAGGCCCCGTTTTCCATCCTTTGGGTATGTATCGTTCTACATCATTTTGCCAGAGACAAGGAATAGTGCAGTGTCGCTCTCCTTGGGGCAAACCAAATTACTCTTCCACTCAGAAGCTTTGCCAAGTCTATCAGCGCAACCAGAGGCGCTGGATTGGTTTTGTTTTGCCCGCAGCCCTGGCCATCGTTCTAAACCCTTCTCCCTCCCCTGAGGTAGTTTAGCTCCAAAGTTTTGAGTTGGGAACTGCTTGCACTTCTGGCTTCCCAGGACCCCTTGAGTTGACTCTGGCTACCCACGTACCTTCTCACACTGATATCTGATATGGATCCATGTATGTAACCCCTAATAACAGTATGGAACTATCATGGTGTGTCCTATTTTAACACAGTGGTTTTCAACCAGGGATGGCTGTGCTCTCTGCCCCAGGGGACCACAGAATATTAGACAATGTCTGGAAACATCTCTCGGTCATCACAAGTGGAGGAGGGGAGGTAACGGCGCCTAGTGGGTAGAGACCAGGAATAGTGCTCAGCATCTACAACGCATAGAACAGCCTCCCTGCACGGAACACTCATCAGCCCCCAAATGCCAATAATGCCAAGAAACTTTTTTTTTTTTTTTTTGCGGTGCGCAGGCCTCTCACTGCTGTGGCCTCTCCCGTTGCAGAGCACGGGCTCCGGACGCGCAGGCTCAGTGGCCATGGCTCACGGGCCCAGCCGCTCCGCGGCACGTGGGATCCTCCCGGACCGGGGCACGAACCCATGTCCCCTGCATCGGCAGGCGGACTCTCAACCACTGCGCCACCAGGGAAGCCCAAGAAACTTTTTTAACAGAAGAGATTTTAGACTAAGTTCATCTCTTTATGGCTTCGGCCTGATTCTTATGGTGAAATATCAGAAGGTGAAGTAACAGTTTCACACAGGGCTTAGATTCAAAAAGAATTATCTAGAGGATATTTTCATAGATTGTCATAATGCTTCCTTCTTGGTTGCCCAAATCTGTGGAACAAAACGAATAATCCATATGGCTCACTAAGTGAAAATTCAGGATAAACCTACATTTTCATTGATCATAAATGAAATGCTTAACTATATACATACTGATTATATCTCCTGATAAAAATGAATCAAATGTGTACAGTTAAATTCCTTTAACTGCCGGTGGAGAGGTCAGCATGGAGCAGAACTGAGGCCTGCAGCCAGCAGCCAGCACCATATGCCAGCCACATGAGAGCCACCATCGCACTGCATCATCCAGTACCAATCAGATCATCAAGTCCCTGCAGCTCCGGTTGATGTCCTGACTGCCACTTCAAAGAGACCTCTACCAGAACCACCCTGCTAAGTCACCACAGCATTCCTGACCCTCAGAATCTAACACACCATGAAGGACAGGTGGGAAAGATACCTGGGGCAGCAGGCCTTTTCAGCAATCGCCTCTCCATCATCATCCACAGAATGGGACAATGACATGCACGGCTGCTGCCAGGAAAGCCTAGAACCACAGGGACCTGGAAGCCAAGCAAACGGAGCTTTCAAAGAAGTAGGAGAGAGTTTGCCAAAGCATGTTCCTCACAATGATGTTTTCCAGATTGTCAGTATGTGTTTAGTACCATCACATGAAAAACAGTTCTGTGATCCAATTTTCCACGTTCAACAGGATTGGTAACCCTGGGTTAAAGTTACTGAAAAACAATAAAAAGGAACACCTAAATACATCAAACAAACACTAACAGACATAAAGGGAGAAACTGATGGGAATACAATAATAGTAGGAGACTTTAACACCCCAATGATATCAATGGACAGATCTTACAGACAGAAAATCAATAAGGCAACAGAGATCCTAAATGACGCAATAAAACAATTAGACAAAAATGGATATTTCCAGGACATTAAATCCAAAAAAGCCCCAGAATACACATTCTTTTCAAGTTCACGTGGAACATTTGCCAGGACAGACCACATACTAGGACACAAAACAAGCCTCAAGAAATTTAAGGTGAACAGAAATTATTTCAAGCATCTTTTCTGACCACAACAGCATGAAAGTAGAATTGAACCACAGAAACAGAAATGAGGAAAAAATGATTACATGGAGACTAAACATGCTACTTAAAAAACCAATGGGTCAACAATGAGATCAAAGAGGAAATTAAAAAATACCCTGCAACAAATGACAACGAAAACACAACCATACAAAATCTTTGGGATGCTGCAAAAGAAATCCTAAGAGGGAAGTTCATAGCAATACAGGCCTTCCTCAAAAAGTAAGGAAAAAATGTCAGATAAGCAACCTGACCTACCACCTAAAAGAATTAGAAAAAGAAGAACAAACAAAACCTAAAGTCAGCAGAAAGAAGGAAATGATAAAGATCAGAGAGGAAATAAATAAAATAGAGTTTTATAGAACAATGGAAAAACTCAATAAAACCAAAAACTGGTTTTTTGAAAGGGTAAACAAAAAATCAACAAACCTCTGGCCAGGTTCACCAAGAAGAAAAAAGAGAGGACCCAAATAAACAAAATAAGAAATGAGAGAGGAGAAATAACATCTGATATTGAAGAAATTTTAAAAAACCACAAGAGAACACTATGAACAATTATATGCCAACAAACTGGACAACCTAGAAGAAATGGACAAGTCTCTAGTAACATACAGCCCACCAAAACTAAATCAAAAAGAGATAGATATTTTTACAGACTGGTCACCACAAGTGAAATAGAATCTATAAATAAAAAAAAGTTTCCTGCAAACAAATTCCAGGACCGAACGGCTTCACTGGGGAATTCTACCAAACAAACAACGAGAAACTTATACCAATCTTTTTCAAACTCTTCCAGGAGGGTGAAGAGGAAGAAACACTCCCAAAGACATTCTATGAAGTCACCATCACCCTGATACCAAAACCAGACAAAGACACTACTAAAAAAGAAAATTACAGGCCAATATCTTCAATGAATATGGATGCAAAAATTCTCAACAAAATATTAGCAAACCGAATTCAGCAACACATAAAAAAAAATCATACACCATAATCAAGTTGGATTCATTCCAGGGTCACAAGGATGGTTCAACATATACAGATCAATCAATGTGATACACCACATCAAGAAAAGAAAAAAACCACATGATCATCTCTATAGATGCAGAATAAGCATCTGACAAAATTTAACATCCATTCATGATAAAAACCCTTACCAAAGTGGGTACAGAGGGAACATATCAACATAATAAAAGCTATTTATGACAAACCCACAGCCAACACAATACTCAGTGGTGAAAAGCTGAAAGTCTTTCTGCTAATATCTGTAACAAGGATGCTGGCTCTACCACATCTATTCAACATAGTATTGGAAGTCCTAGCCACAGCAATGAGACAAGAAAAAGGAATAAAAGGTATCCAAATTGCAAGGGAAGAGATTAAATTATCATTATATGCAGATGACATGATATTATATATAGAAAACCCTAAAGACTCCAGGCAAAAACTACTAGAACTGATAAACGAATTCAAGGTAGCAGGACACAAGATTAACATACAGAAATCTGTTGCACTTCTTTACACTAACAATGAAATATCAGAAAGGGAAAGTTAAAAAAAAAAGAAATAAATAAAAAGAAACCAAAAAAACAATAAACAATCCCTTTTAAATCTCTTCAAAAAATATTTAGGAATAAACCTCATCAAGTAGGTGAAAGACTTATATGCTGAGAACTATAAAACACTGATAAAGGAAATTGAAGATGATTCCGAGAAATGGAAAAACATCCCATGCTCTTGGACTGGAAGAATTAATATTGTTAAAATGGCAATACTACAGATTACCCAAAGCAATGCTATGGATTACTACCCAAAGCAATACTACAGAATACTACCCAAAGCAATCTACAGATTTAATGTGATCCCTACAAAAGTATCCATGACATTTCTCACAGAAGTAGAACACATAATCCAAAAATTTATATGAAACCGTAAAAGACCGAGAATTGCCAAAGCAACCCTGAGGGGAAAAAAAAAAAAGGAGGAGGCAGAACCCTCCCAGACTTTAGGCAATACTACTACAAAGCTACAGTAATCAAAACAGTGTGGTACTGATACAAAAACAGACAAGTAGCAAGAATATACAATGGAGAAAAGACAGTCTCTTCAGCAAGTAGTGCTGGGAAAGCTGGACAGACACATGTAAATCAAGGAAGTTAGAACATATCATCACACCATACACAAAAATAAACTCAAAATGCCTTAATGACTTATAAATATAAGACATGATACCATAAAACTCCTAAAAGAGAGTACAGGCAAAAAATTCTCTGACATAAATCATACCAGTGTTGCCTTAGGTCAGTCTCCCAATGCAACAGAAATAAAAACAAAAATAAACAAATGGGACCTACTCAAACTTATAAGCTTTTGCACAGCAAAGGAAACCATAAACAAAACAAAAAGACAACCTATGGGCTGGGAGAAAATATCTGCAAATGATGCGACTGGCAAGGGCTTAATTTCCAAAATATACAAACAGCTCATACAACTCAATAAAAAAAACACAACTCCATCAAAAAATGGGCGGAAGACCTAAATAGACATTTCTCCAAATAAGACATACATATGGCCAATAAGCACGTGAAAAGATGCTCAACACTGCTAATTATTAGACAAATTCAAATCAAAACTATAATGAGGTATCACCTCACACAGATCAGGATGGCCATCATTAAAATGTCTACAAATAATGAATGCTGGCAAGGGTGTGGAGAAAAGGGAACACCCCCCTACACTGTTGGTGGGAATGTAAATTGGCGTGGCCACTATGGAAAACAGTATGAAGATTCCTTAACAAACTAAAAATAGAGTTACCACATGATCCAGCAATCCTACTCCTGGGCATACATCTGCAGAAAACGCTAATTCAAAAAGATAAATGCAACCCAATGTTCACAGCAGCACTATTTACAATAGCCAAGACACGGAAGCAACCTAAGTGTCCATCAACAGATGAACGGACAAAGAAGATGTGGTACACACACACACACACACACACACACACACACACTGAAATATTACTCAGACATAAAAAAGAATGAAATAATGCTATTTACAACAACATGGATGGACCTAGAGATTATCATACAAAGTAAAGTAAGTCAGACAGAGGAAGACAAATATCATATACCACTTATATGTGGAATCTAAACTATGACACAAATGAACTTATTTACAAAACAGAAACAGACTCACAGATGTAGGAAACAAACTTATGGTTACCAAAGGGGATTTGGCAGGCGCAGGGTTCAGGGGAAGATAAATTAGGACTTTGTGATTAGCAAATACACATTACTATATATAAAACAGATAAACAACAAAGTCCTTCTATAAAATACACGGAACTATATTCAATGTCTTGTAATAAACTATAGTGGAAAAGAAAAAAAACAATAAAAATAGTTTACACAGGGCTTCCCTGGTGGCACAGTGGTTGAGAGTCCACCTGCCAATGCAGGGGACATGGGTTCATGCCCCGGTCTGGGAGGATCCCACATGCCGAGGAGCGGCTGGGCCCGTGAGCCATGGCCACTGAGCCTGCGCGTCCAGAGCCTGTGCTCCACAATGGGAGAGGACACAATAGTGAGAGGCCCGCATACCGCAAAAAAAAAAAAAAAAGTTTACACATAATTGCATCTATTATCCGCCTGGCTCTGTTCTAAGTGCTTTAAGTTATGTAATCCTTTTAAGAAACAATGAAAGAATCCTTCCTACCAGAATCTCACAATGTGTTTTCAATGGTATATCCAGGAACCACCACTAACAGTGTCATACCAGGGGTTCACATACACTAAATTATCTCTCTCCTGTTACGATTTTCTCATGGCTCTGAGCTGTAGGCAGTAGAAATTTTGTGAACCACCTTCCTCATCTGGCTCCTCCATGTACCCAGGTATAGATAATGACACTCCATGTACAATATGCTATGGTTTGCCCAACTCTCCCAAATTTCTGACTTTTCAGAAATATGCTGAAATTTTAAAGACAACTTTCTGATTGACTTTGAATACATCAGTTGCTAGACAGTCCAGTAAAGGGAGGTTCTGCTGTTGGAAGACTGTAGGTTCTCCAAGAGAATATAAAAACAACGTGCATTTATTTAGACTTTGGAAACTTGAAATCTAAAGATGACAGTACTTGACGGAAATGAATGCAAGTGTGCCAAGTTGGTAATAACTTACAAAAATAAATGTTACTTTTAATATCATAATAGTGTCAAGAAGTAGGACACTTCTAGATGAGCCTCTATACATTGGGAATTAAAATCAGGCCATCTTCCTCATTTCTCTTTTCACTCACCGAACTAGGAAAATGGGTACTGTGAGGTGAAAGGTCACAGTGCATTAATCATCTCACTTCTTATCATTTCATCTTTTTAAAAAAATCTATTTTTGGAATACCTTTTATTTAGGTGGATTATTTATTTTTTTGCCACTATGGTAAGAGTGTACCCTTCTCTTTTTATGTGTAAACTCGAAGAGACAACACTAAAGGGATCCCTTCTCTGTTAAAGTTCTATTTATGACACAGAAAAAATGTTCTGAATTTTTTCTTAATGATAAATATTAATTTTGTGCATAAATTCCAAAGGCCTAACCTTTAATATTCTTTAAGATTAAGCATATACACCATAAAAACAACAGAAAGCTATAAATTAAAACCAAGTAACATCCTAAAAGATCTTCCTTATAAAAAGCCTGCCTGGTCGGGCTTCCCTGGTGGCACAGTGGTTAAGAATCTGCCTGCCAATGCAGGGGACACGGGTTCGAGCCCTGGTCCGGGAAGATCCCACATGCTGCGGAGCAACTAAGCCCGTGCGCCACAACTACTGAGCCCACGTGCCATACTACTGAAGCCCACGCGCCTAGAGCCTGTGCTCCACAACAAGAAGCCCGCGCACCGCAACGAAGAGTAGCCCCCGCTTGCCGCAACTAGAGTAAAGCCCTCGCGCGGGCAATGAAGACCCAACACAGCCAAAAATAAATAAAATTAAAATTAAAAAAATAATCAGTAGCCCTGAAAATATTATTTTTAAGAAGTCTCCATAGTTAAATGGTAATGTTTGTTGTCCAATGCCTAAAAAAAATGTAGAGTTTGAATGTTATTTGTAAGTAACATTTCAGTACTGTTATCTGTAGACGGTAATCTTGGGTGGGCCATCAACTCTCCTTTCCTGTGCATTAATATGTCAATAGCTCATTACTGTACGAAATGTGAGAAAGGTTTCGGTACAGTTTTTGACCTATATTTGAGATGGGGAAATGGTTACTATTGCAGCACGCCCATACAGCTGGCAGTTACCCAGACAGTTACTGATGAAACCTCATTCACAAGCTAATGATGTGGACACACTCTGCACACTAGCAGGGCGGGGGTCTGAGAACTTTGTAGGGAACCCAACTCTCTGTGGTCCAAGCAGGCAACAGAAACTTACAATCACACAAAGATTATAAACACATGTTTATCTTCGTTTCCCAAAGTAGACTGTGTTCATTTTAGCGCTCATTTCTAAAACAGTAGCTCTTAAAGATGACAACGTGATATTTAAAGCAAAGATTTCAAGATCAAATCTGTTGGAAAATTCTAGGTTTGAAAAAGGTAAAATAGATCCGAGAAGCTAAACAAATCCCATGCAGGATAAACACCAGAGAAAACCCCAAGAAAGCACAATTTCCTGAAAGTCAGCAACAAAAGAAACTCTTAAAAGCAGCCAGAGGGGGAAAAAAATTACATCCAGAGGAAAAAGATAAACAAATCCCACAAACTTGTTGTTTTCTGGCTTGCATTATTCTGGACAACGGAACAAAACCTTCCAAGGGCTGCAAGAATATGTCAACCTAAAATTCTACACTCAGACGAAACATCTTTCAAAACATGAAAGTGAAGAATTTTCCAAACAAACAACAAATGCAGACAGAATTCACTGCTAGGAGATCTGCACCACAGGAAATATTAATACAAGTTCTTTAAGAATAATTATCTCAGATGGAAATTTGGATTTATGCAAAGGAACGGTGACAGAAATGGTAACTATTGGGGTGAATATAAAAATATTTTCTTCTCATTTTGAAGTTTCTTTTACATATAAATGCTTAATGCAAAATACGTACTGTAGCATTTGAAACATATATGAAAGACGTATGGCAACAGAAGCACAAAGAAACAGGTATAGAAGGCAAACAGGAACAGATCGTTGTATAAGTTTCTTATACATGATGTGGTAAAATATCATTCAAATGTAGACTGCGATAAGTTAAAATGCATACTGCAAACGTTAGTGCAACACCGTAAAAATAAAACAAAGAGGTGTAGCTAACAGGCTAACAGTGAAGTAAAATCATAAAAAATTCTCAGTTTAGGCAAAAGTGGAGGAACGGAGGGGGAAAAAAAAACCAGAACGCACGACACAAGCAGAAAACAAAAAGTCGGTGGTAAATGGTACAACCTTTCCGATTAAAAGGCTGAGTGTGAGACTAGATACAAAAGCCACACTCAACTCTGTAACAAACCCACTTTGCATAAGTATGTATTGTCTCTGAATACATCTATGTATATCTGACACATGTTGATATACATTATATACATTTACTATACATTATTGATATGTAGTCCTATTATGTTCCACTTATCACTCTCATCTGTGATTTCTTGTATTTCTTCCCTGCTTAGTGAGGCTGGGGAGGGCGCTATGCAGGTGAAGACGACACAGAACAGGAAGCGAAACAGAGCAACTCCTGGCCCTGGAGGAGAGAACCTGCCTTTCGTGAGGGATCCATACGTAAACATGACACAACCCAGTGTCCCTGCTCTGCTGGGAGCAGATGGCAGAGTGACCAGACCACCAGGCTCCTTAGGAAGTCTGAGCATTGCCACACCGAGGGTGCATCCGCCTGCGCACTTAAGACACCCTTGGGGGTTTAGGAACAGAATTCTGAGAAGTCACAGCCTCTGTTCTTGAAGTCAGTCACACTGGAGCTGAGACAAGTGCTTGGAGGGACGTCCTTGGCGGTCCAGTGGTTAAGACTCCACGCTCCCAATGCAGGGGCTATGGGTTCGATCCCTGGTCGGGGAACTCGATTCCCACATGCCATACGACGCGGCCAAAAAAAAAAAAGAGAGAGAAGTGCTTGGATAGGGGGTGGTACTTGGAGGGATGGGGCAAAAAGGGCTTTCCGGGTGGCATGGCAGCTCCATGCCCGGCCCCATCCTGCTCCCACGCCCCTGCAGCAGATCTGTAACCCCAGCTAACTTCCCACTCCACCTCAGTCTTGGAGTCTGTTGCTTGAGAAACCTTCTTAAAACAATGGCTCCAGCAGCACCTGGTACAAAATTCCGCATACAGCTGCCCTGTTCTTTCGAGTGCCCTTATCATGAATGCTGCAAACACTTCTTTTTTTAATAGAAGAAAACGATGGTGTTTTGTATCTTTGATCAAAAAGCCCACGGGGCAGGCATTTCAATAAATACATGCTAGTACACACGGTGTGCAGAAAACCACAAGGAACGCCCCAGAATACTCCAGATGGGATGTACTTGGCGGGGTCTCTATCATTTGTCTAGTTAGGCTACTCTATTGATTATCCTCCCCTTCCCTGAAATTGAATTTAAAAATTGGGAGACATATCGAGACATGACAACAGAAGAAGGTAAAGTTCCAGAACTGTAAAGCAGGGGTGAGCACACTTTTCCTGCAAAGGGCCAAATAGCAGGTATCTTGGACTCGGCAGCCATACTGTTACAAGTACTCAACTGTGCCTCAGCTCAAAAGCAGCCGTAGACAGTACGTAAATGGGCGTGGGTGTGTTTCAATAAAACTTTACAAAAAGAGATGGAAGGCGGGGTTGGCCTACAGGCAGGAGTCTGCCGACCCCCTGCCCTGGGGCAAAATCATGTTCTTTTTATTAAGGTGTGCACTCATAACTCATTACTAAATTAAAACAGACAACCGTAAAATATCATCGGGGTGACTTGAGACATGAACACACGACAGAAGTGCTTTATTCCAGAAGTGAAGCAGGTCTGTGCTTCATTCCTGGGAATGACCACAGTGGAGGCGGCAGCAGGAGTGTGGGGTGCACTTCAGCCCAGGTTCCTGGCTCCTGGGACACACACACAGCTGCCACGGGGAGCCCTCAGGACACTCGTGCAAATGCTGTGCTGCGTTAAGAGGGTGCTTTCAGAACCCAAGTGCAAAGTCTCGTGAAAACTTCCCAATTCTTTTATTTTATGGATCACAGAAGTGTGAACCTGAACAGAATAATCTCATCAGTGCGGAGATAACATCTTTAACTTTTTTCCTTTTTAAAAATTATTTTTAATAGATTTAGTTTTTAGAGGAGTTTTAGGTTCACAGCAAAATGGAGGGGAAGGCACAGAGAGTTCCCATACGCCCCCTGCCCCCTACACATGCACAGCCTCCCCCACTGTCCACACCCCCCTCCAGAGGGAACATCTGCTACAGCCGATGAACCCGTACGGACACACCATCGTCACCCGAAGCCCATAGTTTATATTAGGGTTCACTCTTGGTGTTGTACCTTCTATGGGTTTTGACAAATTTATAATGACTGACATGTGGCCACCACTACAGTATCATAAAGAATAGTTTGCCTGCCTTAAAAATCCTCTGTGTTGGGCTTCCCTGGTGGCGCAGTGATTGAGAGTCCGCCTGCCGATGCAGGGGACACGGGTTCGTGCCCCGGTCCGGGAAGATCCCACACACCGCGGAGCGGCTGGGCCCGTGAGCCATGGCCGCTGAGCCTGCGCGTCCGGAGCCTGTGCTCCGCAACGGGAGAGGCCACAGCAGTGAGAAGCCCACGTACCGCAAAAAACAAAACAAACAAACAAACAAATCCTCTGTGTTCCACCTACTCATCCCTCCCTATCCCCTAAACTCTGGCAACCACTCATCGTTTTGCTGTCTCTGTAGTTTGGCCTTTTCCAGAAGGTCACAGAGTTGGAATCATAACAGCATGTAGTCTTTTCAGGTTGGCTTCTCTCACTTAGTGATGTGCATTTCAGGTTCCTCCATGTCTTTTCCTGGCTTGAGCTCATTTCTTTTTAGCGCTGAATCATAATTCCATGGTCTAGATGCAACAGTTCATTTACCCATTCACCTACAAGAGGACATCCAAGTTCTGGCAACGATGGATAAAAGCTGCTATAAACATCTGTGTGCAGGTTTTTGCACGGAAGTAAGTTTTTAACTCCTTTGGGTAAATTTTATTTTTTAAGAAGTGCCATGAGAATTATATAAGTAATACATGTTCAGGGGAGAGATTTTAAGTGATTCTCAACCGCAGGCAATTTTGTCCCCCAAAGGTCATCGGGCAATGTCCGGAGACATTCCTCATCACAACCTGGGGGAAGGGCCCTGGCATGGAATGGGTAGAGGTCAGGGATGCTGCGAACCTCGTACAATGCACAAGACGTCCCCCCCATGAGAAAGGATTATCGGGCCCCACGTGTCACTAGTGCTGAGGTTGGGAAATCCTGAAATGAGGATAAAATGTTCCAAGTTTTCTCTCCCCAAGTCTTCCCACTCTCACCACGCGGACACAGCCTGTACTCACAAGCTTCTTCCAGTCTTCTGCAAGTTTCCGCACACATACCTGTTCTTACTTTTTAACACAACTATATTTTGCTGACTATAATCTTTGAATTTAGTCATGAGTGGCACGTACCAGTTGTTTTCATCACTGACATCCTTGAACAGCAAGGCTGCTTACTACCCGCCTACATAAAACCACTCCTTGCCCGCCACTCCGCAAAGCAAGTGTACATTTTATAAAGTCCCTTAGGTCCACTGTACAACTTAACCATCACAGCAGCCCTTCCGTTATTCCCACTTTGTGGATAAAGAGGCCAAGATCTAGAGAGTTCAAGTGAACAGAACCGGCCTTCACAGACCATCAGTGGTTACGATTTGAACCCCCAGTTCTAGCTTCAGTTGTGGGGCTCTCATCATTTCACAGCACACCAATTCACAGTAATTTAGATAGAAGGTAGGTAGTCAGGTTTTTTAAAAGTAATTAATTTTAAATTTTGGGCTGCTTTGGGTCTTTGTTGCGGTGCGCAGGCTTCTCATTACAGTGGTTTCTCTTGTTGCGGAGCACAGGCTCCAGGCGTGTGGGCTTCAGTAGTTGTGGCACGCGGGCTCGGTAGTTTTGGCTCACGGGCTCTAGAACGCAGGCTCAGTAGTTGTGGCGCACGGGCTTAGCTGCTCCATAGCACGTGGGCTCTTCCCAGACTAGGGCTCAAACCCGTGTCCCCTGCACTGGCAGGTAGATTCTTAACCACTGCGCCACCAGGGAAGTCCGGTAGTCAGTTATTTTTGCACAATGGAAGTACCTCGGAATTTGCAACCAATAACACACTTTATTGAGAGAAGTCTTCTAGACACTTTGAATAATCAATTTGCACGTACACAATGCACCCATTACGCATAATTCTAACCCTTTCACATTTGGTTAACCTTTTTTTTTTTTTTTTTTTTTTTTTTTTTTTTGCGGCACGCGGGCCTCTCACTACTGTGGCTTCTCCCATTGCGGAGCACAGGCTCCGGACGCGCAGGCTCAGCAGCCATGGCATGTGGGATCTTCCCGGACCGGGTCACGAACCCGCGTCCCCTGCATCGTTAGGCGGACTCTCAACCACTGCGCCACCAGGGAAGCCCTTGGTTAATCTTTAACACTCCCGAGTTGGTCTGAAATGTATTCAGTCATTTGCACTGTACCGACAAGCAACTAAGTTGAATTCCTTTTTGGATTTTCTATGACACTTTATTTTTTTCACCTGACTGACATCAGACTTTCTCACAGTTACTCTCTATGTCTAGGACATAGTAGCTGGAACAGGAGTGAGCCACCGTGGGGCTTTACGTTTTGTTCACATGCGCATCTGTCCCATTACGTCAAACCCAGACTCATGGAGTCTTAGATCTACAGTGAATATCTTATTTATAGAGACCATTTATTTATAGATGAGGAGTGTGACCAAGTAGGTCATTCCTCTGACCGAGAAACCAGCAGAGTGTGCAGTCAGCTAAGCTAATGACACAGCAGAAATGGAATGTCAGTTCTTTAGGGATAAAACCTAGGCAATTTCTACCTACCCTAATTCCCATTAAAATTCTTACTCTGGGGCTTCCCTTGGCGCAGTGTGGTTGAGAGTCCGCCTGCCGATGCAGGGGACGCGGGTTCGTGCCCCGGTCCGGGAGGATCCC
>NW_006797064.1:454741-460595 GCF_000442215.2 Lipotes vexillifer | reverse complement strand
AAAAAAAAAAAAAAAAAAAAAAAAAAATTCTTACTCTGTTGATTGATCTGCCTTCAAGATGTTAATGCTTCCCTGTTCCATCGCTGGTACTGGAAACTTGTGAAATCATAAGCAGCAATTATTATTAAGATAAATGACTGCAAAATCATAGCTAAATACGTACAATGTGCATTCCCACATAAGGCCTGATTTCATGCAACAATGGCTACTGAATATATGAGTATTTTCCAATTCCTAAAATGAATGTTGCCCACCTTTTTAGAATTCGGATTCCTCACCACCCTTTCCTGCTGCGTGACACTGCTAACTAGAATAAACTCGTGGGGGGTGCCCTTCCGTCAATCCTCCAAAGACGGGGGCTCGAAGGACACGCACACTGGGTCTCTCGGACACGACGGCTAAAGAGTTTTACGTCTGCTTCCTCCTCAGTCTCATGTGGCTGAACCACATCAGCGTAAGTTTACTCTCACGTGTGGTAGCTGCAAAAGGCAGTTTCTAGTATGAAATTCTCTGGGGAAAGCAACACTTCAGACAATTGGTGTGAAGCAGGATGAAGAAACCTATCAGTTAAGTAAAGCCCGCTTTTATCGTGATGAAGCACTCTGACATAAGCCCAGCGAGGGAGCAGGTACCACTGACCTCTGGGAATGGATGACGTGGGGCACTGAAAGATAACATACCCCACGGAAGCAACAGCCAGTGCGGGGTCTGGCATTGCCTCTGTCGAAAAAAGACTTGAGTTTTCCTAGTTTAAAAGGGAGACTGAATCTTGAGATAGAAAAAAGAACACAGGAGCACTTCTGTCAGTCCACTACCTCTTCTGACTGGTCATCAGAATTCCCAGATCCCTAAGGGCGTGAAGGTCCCCTACTGGCTTTTATAGTGTGGGCCTGGGATGCTGGAGTCACATAAGATATAGAGAATCTCACCGTGCCTGATCAGGAATACGTATGCCCAAATGTGCAAGTGTGGGACAGAGAAACACAGCATTTGTGTCATGCTTCAGGGCAACATGGATGCACTCCCCACCACTGAATTCGTCACCATCCTCCAATGTGTCACAGACTTCGAGAGCCGATCACCAGGGGGGTCGGAACCTGGAAGTCACGCCAGGGTGTCTGACCCTAAATCCCGTCGTCCTTCCACTGCACCACTCGGCCTACCTTTAGATGGCGCTTCTGAGGGACTCTTAAAAATAAAAAAAATAAAAAACCGGGCCTTCTTCTAACAGTTTTTATTTGCCTTGAAGGCCAAACTCTTGCCTATGTCTTGTTTGCCCATCTCAATCATGCTGTATTTATGCCCGGTCTAAGCTGGCTTTCTCTTCTCTGGATTTCACTGTGGCTTTGTTTCTCAGAAATTTACACTCGGTGCTTGCAAAGGGTAGTGGCTCCCTTACAATACATCCCTTACAATGCAAGCTGGCAGACTCTCTGAGCAGCAGTGTGGTCCCGGAGTGACCTTGGCTAAACCCCAGAATCCCTCGCTGAGGGCTATCAGTTAAGTAAAGCCCGCTTTTATCGTGATGAAAGATGTTAATGCTGGTGTCATAAAGCACTCCTGGTAAGTAACTTAACTTTTCTGTGCCATGAAAGGAGCACAGTGCTTTACAGTTACACTGCACGAATTCACATGTTCAAATACACACAAAGCCAGACGTGTAGGCTTGTACAGAACGACAGATGAATCTTATGCGTATTTTACCACAATTAAAACATAAATCAAAATAAAAAGCCAAGATAAATCTACATTTTCATCAGTCACTCCCACAAAGGAAAAAATGTGAGAATTCCCTTAAAGGGACTAAAACAGTACACAAAAGTGTAAGAGAATAATGCTTTCGTTTCAACTGGAACATAATCACATTTATCCCTAGTTTTTCTTTCTTTTTTTGCGGTACGCGGGCCTCTCACTGTTGTGGCCTCTCCCGTCGTGGAGCACAGGCTCCGGACGCGCAGGCTCAGCGGCCATGGCTCACGGGCCCAGCCGCTCCGCGGCGTGTGGGATCTTCCCGGACTGGGGCACGAACCCGTGTCCCCTGCATCGGCAGGCGGACTCCCAACCACTGCGCCACCAGGGAAGCCCCCTAGTTTTTCTTAAATGGAAACAAATTACTTGGTTTTCAAACAACGGAACTCTTAAGTGAGCAAGCGTGTATAAGAAAGAAAGAAAGAACAGGATCACATGAGAAAACAAATCAGATTAGACTGAGTGTAGATGCAACAATTCTTGACTAGCGGTTATCTTCACGCTACACTTAACCAAATGATTTTATCTGCCTACCTTTCTCTATTTTATTGATACCATTTTACCAGCCTAGTAGGCAACAGGCTTCTTCATGCAAATATAATTTCAAACACAGTCTCAAAAATGCAAACGCCCTCTTTCCTATAAAAACCAAATATAAAGGAAAATTAGAATTTAAGTGAATTTCCTAGTTTCAGCTCAGCCTGATTTCCTTCGAGCTGTTCCAATTTCTCTCAGACCTTAAGAACACTTTCATGAATTAAAGAAAATAACATGTTAAATGCATAAGTATATAGGTACTTGTGTATACTAAGAAGCTCCGGGGATGATATTTCTGACAACAAATTAAACCGAACAAAGTGTTATCCTAAAATGGTACTTGGAAGATGTCGCTGTTAACAGAGGGAACCAGTGCTGTGTCAGATTTCCGGTTGTGTGAATAGAAATTTTCACAAGTCACACACTGCCCTAACTGCACAGAAAAGCACTTTGCAAAAAAAGGCTGAAAATGCCCTTCCGTTCTAAGTATGACATTTACATGGTTTTACAGAAATATCACAGATTAAAAATAGAAGACAGTGCCTTTTAGTAGGGCACAAACCCTGTTCCCAAAAAAGTATATGAGAAAAGTAAGCGAATTTTGAGAAATCTTTCTAA
Organism: Lipotes vexillifer; assembly: GCF_000442215.2. Taxonomy (NCBI): domain Eukaryota; kingdom Metazoa; phylum Chordata; class Mammalia; order Artiodactyla; family Lipotidae; genus Lipotes; species Lipotes vexillifer. The sequence goes on along the minus strand of NW_006797064.1, from coordinate 457,691 downwards.
GTTTGGAGCCTCCATTATACAGAGATTTACTTCTTTTTCAGTGGGACGAGACAGTCCCTTATAAGGACAGGGAGGCAAACTCTGGCACTGGGAACAGAAAAGCAAATGTACCTGAAGTGGGCGAGTTTCAAACTTGGTTGGGGTTTTACACCTGCATCTCCGACCAAAGGAAGTCTCCCCAAGGACTGATGCTTAATTGTGAAACGGTGACACAAATGAGGTTCAGAACAGTGTGATAAATTAGGGAGACGGCTTGAGGACCCACCAAGACCACCGGAAAAGACCCCGTACACGAGCAGAGCATTCAACAGGTGTAAATACGCTCATCCGAGTTGTTGTCATGTTAACCGGTTCGATTCGAGGTTGGCAGACCTGTTCCTAAAGGGTCAGGCAGTAAATATTTTTCACTCCATGGGCCATACAGAGTTACAACCACCCAATTCCACCACTGTACTGAGCAACAGTAAGACAATGCAGACATCAATGGGTACAGCTGTGTTCCGAGGAAACTTTAATTACGTACAATAAAATTAATAGAACTTTCATGCATCACGACTTGTCGTTCTTCTTGGTTTGATTTTTTGGACCACTTAAAAATGTAAAACCCACCCTTGGCTTGTTGACTGTACAGAAGTAGGTAATGGGTTAAATTTGGCCCACAGGCTACAGTTTGCTAACTCCTGTGTGAGATAAGATGAAGCATGGTTAGATTCCATTGCTGTCATACCTTACCAAGATTACTTAAAAATGAACCTCCAGGAAAACAAAACATTCAACATACAATTCAAAACATTCAACATACAATTACCAGACGATCCAGCAATTCCATTTCTAGGTATAAAACCAAAAGAACTGAAAGAAGGAACTTGAACAGATGTTTGCAGCCCGATGTTCTTAGTAACATTATTCACGATCGCCGAAAGATGGAAACAACTCAGATATCCACCGATGGACAAATGGATAAACAAAATGTCGTCTATACGTACAGTGGAATATTATTTAGCTTACCAAAAAAATGAAATTCTGACACATGCTATAACGCGGATGACCCTTGAAGACGTTATGCTAAGTTAAATAAGTGAGACACAAAAGGACGAATAACCTAGGATCCCCCTTACATGGAGTACCTAGAGCAGTCAGAAATGGAGACAGAAAGCTGGGGGGCGGGGGGGGATGGGGAGAGAAGAGTCATCACTTAGAGCTTTAATTTGGGAAGATGAAAACGTTCTGGAGGTGGATGGTGAATGCACTTAATGCCACAGAACAGTATACCGTGTACTTAAAAGTGGTTAAAAAAATGGTAAATTTTATGTTACCTATGTTTTACCGTAATGAAAAAGATCTCAAAGAAAATGAACCTTCAATGCAAATGTGTTCCTTCCAAAGACTGCTGTTGGCTACAGACAAACTTAGATCGAAATGTCTATAACAATATACTCTGAAGCAAGTCAAGTGTAAATGTCTGCTTTCTTTCCATAAGCCAGAGTCAAACGCTCCAACTGTGGAAAAAAAGTTGTACTCAGTTACCTTCAAACTCACAGGTGACATTTTGAGATGCTTCCCAGGGAAGCAGAGGCATTCCCTAGAAACAATCGCAGGATCTTGGTAGTCTCTGGAATATCTGAATGTCAGTCAAACCCGGAAATCCTTAAGCAGCTTCTGTCCTTGGAGAATTTAGCTTCCCAGGGGCAGAATGACACATTGTGGTTAATTAAATTTGTATTGATCTTCATGGTTGGGAAATGGGATCAACGTTATTGCTAAACCAAGGTTAATCGTAAAAGTCATTCAAAAAAATTAACACATTTTGCTGTTACATGATGATCAGAACCGTATTTGTGATTGTAGCAAAAACTCTAGAAGCCCAAGAAAAACAGCAGGTATTAGATCTACTTAGTCTAGGCTGAACCATTTCTTCCCACCTAAGATGAAAGCTGCAAAGTGACGAAAAAAAAGGGAAATTTAAGCGTAATTCTTAGTGGAAGCTGTTTCCCTTATTAGAAAGAAAAGAGTTAAGAAGAATAAGATGATATTGATGCATCTTCTGGCAAGAAGTCTCCTGATGGCAGGTTCACTAAATTCTGATCTCCTACAAGCTTACTTTGTAAACCTCTATGAAAATACAAGGGATTATCGAATGACTTTGGAAACCTTTTAGCCACCTTAAGTTTCCAAAAGGAATCTTTTTTTTTTTTTTTGGCTGTGCCTCTTGGCTTGCAGGATCTTAGTTTCCCCACCAGGGACTGAACCTGGGGGCCCAGCAGTGAGAGTACCAAGTCCAAACCACTTGCCTGCCAGGGAAGTCTCAAAAGGCACCTTTCTGACCCTTGGCTTGCTTTCTGTTTGACTGCAAATCAAGCCCCTTTGGAGAGGACTGCACTGCCATCCATCTTCCCCATGAACTCACCCAGCCCCTGGCTTCAAATCCCAAATACATGTTTCAGGGTCCTGGCCTTCCCAGCTGCACACGCATCTCTGGACCAGCCTGCGTGATGCATCCACTGAGAGGTCCCACCAGCATCTCGTGCATGTCCACAGTGGAACCCTTCACCCACCCGCCACCCATACCAACTCGTCCCCCCTCCAGCCCGCCGTCCGAATAAATGACACCTGCCTCCTACTCAGGGTCACGTGCCAGACCCACACTCCTCCAGCTAGGCCATCTGCGTGTCTGCTGGCGCTCCCCGTTGAAGAGTGTCCCAAGTCTGTGCTTTCCTTCCCAGGTCCGCTGAGCTATGCTACTGGAAAGCGAGACTGGGACTTCCCTGGTGGCGCAGCGGATAAGACTCTGTGCTCCCAATGCAGGGGGCCCAGGTTTGATCCCTGGTTAGCGAACTAGATCCCACATGCGTGCCACAACTAAGGAGCCTGCCTGCTGCAAAAAAGGAGCCGGGGAACCGCAACTAAGACCCAGCGGAAGGAAGGAAGGGAGGGAGGGAGGGAGGGAGGG
>NW_006797064.1:442521-454696 GCF_000442215.2 Lipotes vexillifer | reverse complement strand
AGGAAGGAAGGAGGGAAGGAAGAAAGAAAGAAAGAAGAAAAGAAAGGAAGAAGGCAAGAAGGAAAGAAAGGAGGGAGGGAGGGAGAAAATGAGACTGCCTTATGCCTGGAACCCACTTGGAGCCGCTTCAATCCCTCCCCAACCAGCAGCCAGCCACCAGTTAGTGCAGTGGGAAGCCGCTGGAGGGTTTCAAGTCCAAACACATCACCATTACCATCACATCCTGTAAGGAACTGTCTGGGGGTCCCCTGCACACAGCTCTCACCTCATCTCCTGGTCAGTCGCTTGCCTCCATCATGCTGGCCTGGCCTCCTTTACGTCCCTCGAGTTTCTAGAGTTCCGTCCCGCTGCCTGCTCTTCGCATGTGCTGTTCCCTCCTTCTGGAACTCTTTTCTCCAGGCTCTTCCCAGCTACATCCTTGAGACTTCAACTCATCAGTCTCCATTTCTTAACTCCAATGTGGAAGCCCTTCCACCCCAAGCCCCTTGGTCACATCACCCTGCTCATTCTTCACAGCATGTGCTACTCTCAAGGCATCTTGCTGACCAGTTCCCCTGTTTACTGCCCGTCTTCAAGTAGCAGGCAAGCTCCAGCAGGGCACGGCCTCTGCATCCACGTGGCTGAGCTCAGAGTATGTCCAGCTCACGCTCCATCCGCAAAGCCAAGCTTTGTGCCAGACCAACGAAGATGCATAATAAACAGCCTAGGACACGGAAGAGTACATGAACTGTTCAGAATACAACACGATGTACTTAACACCCAAACTCCAGTGAAGATGGCATTTTCCTCCTTGACGACTCATGTGCCATTTTCAGGTCTTACAGGGCTTTTATAATAAGCATTAATGACAACCATAAAGTGTGTGCGTGTAAGCCGTGTGGAATCACATCCCTCTAAATTCATACGGTTATGAGTAGATGCTGGTGCATCCCCGTGTCACCTACATTTTAAGAGTTTAATATCAGCAGTACATAAGACTGACAACCAGGCTAGTCCGACACATACACAATCACTAGGCTTCACTCTTTGCTGGAAGGTCTAACAGTTAAAAGATAGATGGCAAAAAGTTCTCGTGAAGGAGTCTGCCACTCCCCGTGGCTGAGCCTGCTGTCTGCTGTCGCCTGCCAGGCAGCAATTTACGTGTGCACAGCTCAGGAAAGTGACACCAGGTGACACACACACTTACCTGTGCTTTCTACGTCCTCTACAGAAGCAGCTTAGGGCGGGATGCCCGAGACACAGGGATGGACGTGCACCGCTGCAAAGGAGCGCTTGGCACCGCCCCCGCCCCTCTTCCCCCACCTCCAGATACACCCGCTCCCAAAGCCGGTCCACGTTTGCTCGGCTGTCCCTGCTGCCGCAACGACACACGTCACCGAGATATTTCACATGATGAAGTAAGAGTGCGCACAGAGGCCGCTTCTGGTTTTTTGCTAAAAAAAACAATGAAGTTGATGCTCTATGGACAGGGTGAGTGGGAATCATTTTAACAGATGCTGTGAAATTAGGTGTAGCAAAGACAATCAAGATGACTGGAAGGCAAGGTGGAAATGTAGAAAGATGCAGAAGTTGAGATTTCCGTGCAGGTGTCCTTGAGTTTTCACTAGAAACTGGAAACCACATGAAATACACTGCGGGTGTGGATGGTGTCAGACCAAAGGGCAGAACTTCAGGGCTGTGAATCTTCCTCAGAGCAAAGGTACTGGCACATGACTGAATATCCACATGCTTTAGGTTAAAACAACAACAACAAAAGTAAGGTGTGTATGCATCATTTTTTTTTTTTTACGATTCCCAGCTTAACTGACTTTTCCAATTAACATGACAATGCTCAGGTCAGATTGATGGGGGGGGGGTGGTTTTCCCAGGTCCTTTCGTACTGAATTGCTTACTTCATCCCTGTGATAAATATCCACGTCTAATGTGCACAATCAAGAAGTCACTTGTGCTTCCAAATGCCAGGAAGTTCTGATCGTTACCAGTGAGTACTCACCCTTTTTCGAGTCCTGAGAAGGCCCAAAGTTAATTGGCTATACCTTGATAATACAAAATTAAGGCAGTAAATCACTGTATCACAATATTCCAGACACCCCCAATACTCTGCAGCCCCTTCACCAGATACAAGGGTCTAAATGCTGAATATATAACATACATAAGAGTATTTTCACTACAACTAGCTTCTTAATATTAGAAAAGGATACACAATGGAATTTGAAGTAAATTCATATTGAAGTGAGTAAATTCTGTACTGTGTTGAATATATTAGCTTATACATATTCATTTATGAAAATTTTATTTAAATGCAGCTATCTGTGGAAGTGAGCTATATACCCACGAAATATGATAAATTAAAAAAAAAAACCATCATGCTGATCCTCTATATCTAATCCCTCCTCTTCCCCCACCTCTATCTTTACTAACTTAATGATCTCTGGGGGAGATGAGTGTAAGTCAAAAGGCTTCTGGACCCCAAGACCAACGGTTTGCTGCTGCCTGCTTGGGCTCCCAAGGTACGCCATATGCATTGCCATGAAAGAACCGAAGATCCTCGTATCTGTTTGCATTTGTCTATCTATTCTGGTGGGTCTCAACTGGGGTGATGCTGCCCCTGCCCCGGTGGGAATATCTGGCAATATGTGGAGACATTTTGGTTGCTATAACTGTTGGAGGGAGAACTACTGGAATCTACTGGGTAGAAACCAGGGATGCTGTTCAACATTCCACAGTACAGAGGACAGCTCCCACTACCAAAAATATCCAGCTCCAAATGTCAATAGCGCCAAGATTCAGAAACCCACCCCATCTCCTTATGTACCTGGGGAATTTATCTGTTCTTCCTGGAACCAGTTTTCATGTTCTATACAAGTTGAACCTTTTTTTCCCCTTGCTCCTACGTTGTCTGTAAGACACCTTCATTGTACTGGTAGGAACTCAATCTTGCTTCTGTCTTTCCCGCATTCAAAGACTTCACATTGTAATGGGCAACTAGCATGTCCTCACAGATTGGCAATCCACACAGCTTTGACACTTCTCTCTTCTAAAGCTACTGTCTCCACGGGCTTTCCTGGTGGCGCAGTAGTTAAGAATCCGCCTGCCAATGCAGGGGACATGGGATGAAGCCCTGGTCCGGGAAGATCCCACATGCTGCGTACCAACTAAGCCCGTGCGCCACAACTACTGAGCCCTCATGCCACAACTAATGAAGCCCACGCGCCTAGAGTCCGTGCTCTGCAACAAGGGAAGCAGTGCAACGAGAAGCCCGCGCATGGCAATGAAGAGTAGCCCCCGCTCAGCGCAACTAGAAAAAGCCCGTGCGCAGCAATGAAGCCAAAAATAAATGAAATAAAATAAATTTATTAAAAAAAATAATAAAGCTACTACCTCACAAAAATACCTCTCAAGCCCCAACTCCTTTGCTCTCCACAGGTTAACTCCCACTGGGAAACAAATACATTCTCCCAAAAGTTAACAGACTAAAAACACTGTAGATATGCCACTCAATTTTATGAATTATGGGTCAGGTAATACCACTATCAATGCACCATATTTACTACAAAAATTTAGAGCATCAGCTTCATCAAGAGGGAAAAAAGCAAACGGCAAAAACCCAAGGATGGTCTGAATCTTCCAGATGGCAATGAAGCTAACCTTCCACTCCACATAGAAGGCACTTTGCATGTAGTCCCGCACTGTTCTGACCAGAGAACCCGTGTCTACTATCAGGCCAGGCTTCGTGGAGGGATGGAGGGGGAGGTGAGAAAAGGAAGACAACATGATCAGACGTGCATCCAGCGGGCTAAGAATTTACAAGGCATCTACTTAAAATGCAGTAGAGCAACCATCTTTAACACGATGTCATCGGAATCTGTGCCATGAGAAGCTGTACCCTCCACACACCACAAATCTAGTTACTTCAGCCCCAAACAAATTGGTCAAGTAAAACAAATATGATGTCCTGTAGCTGTCTCTGCTGTCTCCCCCATCGCATTATTCCTACTGGATTTTAATGGCTCAATCAGTCAAAACGGTGTCATACAGACGAAGTCCCCATTTAAGCACTCATAAATGGGGCTGCTCCCACGTGCACATTACGGGGAGAGAAGTCCGCCATAAATGTAAGGAAGTAATTCATCACACACTGGGACCTCACACAACTGGGTCTATCTGCATTTATCTCCTTAATTTCTACATGGCATAAACCTCCGTTGAACAGTGCGATTCTCACCGAATGAAAATTCACGGTGGCAGGTCAAGAGGTGCATTTAGAACCGATATACTGGGTAAAAAATAAATATAATGATTTACAAAGCTCCCTGGAAAGCAAAACACTATGAAAGGCCTAAGTTATACATGAAAGCGTTCCATTTGCATACATTTTAACAGCATTACCACTGTAAGAAAATATAGTCTGAATTTTCCTCATTGGGTCAGAGTACGTTATTAAAACAAAATCAGGGGCCTCTTATTAATCACCTCAATTCTTCTCTAAATCACTATCCGTTCCACTCAACCTGCATGACTATAAACTTCTCAGTAGCTTAAAAGAGATGATGCCCAGGGCAAATCATTAGGTTCGCTCGTTTCTACACAAAGCCCAGGAGCAGGCAATTTTTCCTCATGCTCTTTCTAACTGGCAACACTAAGGAGTGCTGTGCTGTCTTTTTTTTTCCAACCCAGTACTATTACACAGAGGGAGGTGGTATTTTACGTATTTGTTGAAAACAAAGAAGAACTTAAATGAACTTTAATTTTCTACTTACATGACTGAAAATTATAAACAAATAATTCAAATATACCATATTAACATTTAAAAATATTCGATCAATACTCAACATTTCTACTGTATTCCTCTTCTGTGGGTGCGGGTGTAGGACTGTTAGTATCTGCTCTTTGCTAAATAACGCCCGTATTTAAACATTATAAAGTGCAACATAAGTGCAAATATCACAGTGATTTCACAACGCGCTCATTTTTGGTACCACAACACCCAGTGTGCCATACCTGACCCATATTTTTATCCACTAGAATGTAAGCTTTTTGTCTGGTTTGTTCACAGCTATATTCCCTGCATCTAGAAGAGTTCCTGACGCACGTGGTAGGTGCTCAATAAACATTTACCGGTTAGGTGAATGTGTTAGTCTGAGAGACGGAGTGAACGCAAATGACCAAAGAACATACAAGTTCATCAAGAACTTCGTGTGCAAATATTATGCAACATGCTATGCGGTGCCAAAGTCCCCTCCTGTACAAGAAGGCTGCGTTATGAACAACACACACTCGTGTAAAAAGGTAACTCCCAACAGAGCATTAGACGACCTCAAACCTACGCTGAGAAAGACAACCGAGTCGCTCCCTTCCATCTTCATTACTCCATGTAATCCTTGTAACACGGGGTGGATCGTATTCCCACTTCGTGCACAAAGAAAGAGGTCTCTAGTCACCTGGTTAAAACTCAGAGTAAGTGGTGGCCAGGAGACAGGAAGTACTCACAGCTGAGTTTCAAAAGATGGGCCAGGGATGCGCTTTGCAGGAGCCCTTGCTGTACCATATATGACCCTTGTCCCACAGTCTAGAATTTTGCATCTAACGTGTTGTTGTTTTAGTAAAGCCACCTTCCCACTAAAGTGAGGACAGGGTCGGCTAGACTACCATTATCCACTTCCCCCCCTTCACCCTTTGAGAATAGGATACATGGGTTTTGTGTGGGCACATGGCCACACCCCTTCCAAAAGGAGAGGCTTTCCACGTAACCCAGTTCTGGCCAATGGCTATGAGCAGAAGTCAGAAATGAGACCTCTTGCCTGTGCTCTTAAAGGCAATGAAGTCCCCCTCCTCACTCCTACTCAAAGACTGGGACTGGGATGTGATGTGAGGGCAGGAGCTGGAGCAGCCATCACAGACATGAGGTAAGACAGAACACTGGGGCTCCCATTGTGAGGCAGTGCTTTAGGGAACCAGAGTTCCATCACCCACAAAGCTATATAAAGTTACATCCCAGGCTACCAGCTGACTTGAATGACTCCCCTCTTCACTTCCAACGTATTAGAAAGGTTAAAAGCTGCTAAACCTCATATAACACAGAGAAATTCACCGTAGGGGAAGAGGGAGTAAACAAATAAAACTATAGCGACTAGTGACTTCCCTGGTGGTCCAGCGGTTAAGACTCCGCGCTCCCAATGCAGGGGACGCGGGTTCGATCCCCGGTCAGGGAACCAGATCCCTCAGGCCACAAGTGAAGATCCCTCACGCGGCAACTAAGAGCCAGTGCAGACCAATAAATAAATAAATATTAAACAACTATTGGGACTGATGATTTCCTGGTCAGAAACCTAAGTCTTCACGCTGTGTCTGGGAACCAATTTTAATTGTCTGGAACCCTGAGGTGTTTTGCCACATAAACAACGCTTGAAAAACATCCCTTTCGTCAGAGGAGGCATCTGGTGGAGGCGGCCCTGGTCTTAATTCCTGGCTCTGAACCCTTATTCTTTTCCACCGTCACGGTCAAATTATTCAAGCAGTCTGAGACCCTGTATCTTAAGTGTACAGTGGCGAAAACCATCTGTATCTCATGGGGACGCCGAGGTATAAGAAAAACAGTGAAGACCGAGGACCTGGCTCCCTTCCAAGTCAGCCTGAGAGCCTGCAGCAGCTAAAATCCCTTGACTATGGTCTGCAGGATGGAAGGGTCTGGGGACTCTCTAGGCCACACAACTCCTCTTTAATTGGTTCACATGGAAATTTTTAAATTATGTGCCCGAAACAGTTTTTGGTGGAGAGAATATGGATTCCGTTTGTCCACAGTTGGAACTGGCACTGGGCATGTATGTGCACCCATATGCCCTGGGAAACTGATTTCAAACTGAACGTCTTTGACCTTGAGCCACAATTTGGAAAGGAACCTGGGAGTGAGTCCTGCTGTCCCCTCCATTCCTCATTTCTGTGTGTACTGCATAATGTAGAACCAAGAAAACGCCTAGCGCGTGTAGGAGTAACACACTGAAAGGAAACAGAACCTTGAGTCCTGAGAAGGTACTCCTTATAACAGAAATACCACCATTTCTCCACGCGTTACACCTAATCTGTTGAAATTTGGCGGGAAATGACTCATGGCTAGACTTACCTATTCAACATAATTTTGAGCAAAAATACACAAACACCACTGAGAAGCCAAATCCATTAAGCTATAAAACGACAGACACCGCACTCCAAAATCATCACAGAGGGGCTTCCCTGGTGGCACAGTGGTTAAGAATCCGCCTGCCAATGCAGGGGACACAGGTTCAATCCCTGGTCTGGGAAGATCCCACATGCCTCGGAGCAACTAAGCCCCTGCGCCACAACTACAGAGCCTGCGCTCTAGAGCCCGTGAGCCACAACTACTGAAGCCCGCGTGCCACAAGTACTGAGCCCGCGCGCCACAAGTACTGAGCCCGTGCACCACAAGTACTGAGCCCAAGAGCCTAGAGCCCGAGCTCCGCAACAAGAGAAGCCACTGCAATGAGAAGCCCGCGCACCACAACCAAGAGTAGCCCCCACTCGCTGCAAGTAAAGCCCACATGCAGCAACGAACACCCAACGCAGCCAAAAATAAATAATAAATTAATTAAAAAAATTCATCAGTGTTTCTTTTTAACATTCATTCATTCATTCATTCATTCATTGCCACACCATGAGGCATGTGGGGCTTTAGTTCCCCGACCAGGGATCAAACTCATGCCCCCTGCTGTGGAAGCAGAGTCTCAACCACTGGACCGTCAGGTAAGTCCTTCTATCATTAATTTCTGAATCATCATTTTCCTCCCCTTTCATTAGTTTCATTTCCAAGTTTGGAAAGCATTCTTTAGAGAATAACAAAAAATAGAAATACTGAAACACTCTAAAAGGAGGAACTGAAATAGAATATTTGTAAAGCTTTCTGGGTGATGTTATAAAACAGTGAAAGGAGAGAACAGTAACAGCCAGTGACTTCAGAGCAATAATAAAAAAAAAAAATTCCCTCCTTGTCCCCAGTGTATCATGAACCAGCTCAATGCTTCAAAGACAGCGCAGAGCTTGTCACATAATAGATATTCAATTAATTCACTGGCACAACAAAACATGTGTCACATGTACTCACTCATTCACACATATACACACACCCTTGGGAAACAAACGTTGGCCAATGACAAGTAGAAACAAGTTAGCAAGCTTGCCAATTTATAATTATATATATTTTAAAATCTTTTATTAGCTAACATAAGAATCTATGCTTTTCCTACAGATGTCATTCTATAAAGATACTGTCTTTTGATAAACACACTAGGAAATACAAGATGAGCTGTATCCACATACCACAGTGACATTCAAACACATCAGCTCTCATTAACAAGCCGTCATAACTCTCACACATACACGACAGCTTTAAGGAAAGGGGTCAAAGAGTTAACGACAGAAGTGTACATGTAGGTATAATCTTAGTAACAAACTAATTTGCTAACTTGCCTTCTTGCTTTCTGGACTTAACTCTTGTTTAATATGCAGCCCTGATAGGCAGATACCCAGTTTGGCTAAGGTCAGGAGACTAATATCCTGGCAAACATCAGAGATGGCCCATGCTAGCTGAAACTCGGACACCGCATCCACATGAAACCCAGAAAGTGTAATGTTCAAAACAGAACCTGAGAAATGCCTGTAAAGCAGCTTATGTCCAATTCACAGAAAAAGAAATGCAATGACTGGCAAACAAGATAAAATATTCCACCTCATTTTTTTTTAAATCAAAGAAATGCAAAACAAAAAAGTGCCTGCATTCTCGGCTCAGTTGACCACAATCTCATGAGCTGCCTGAGAGGCTGGCACCCCTCCCCCATCCCCTGGCAATGCTATACAACTGGCACTACCCTTCAGGAAAGCAATTTGGTAATCAGTCTCAAGAGCCCTACAGCTTTATTCTCAGCAATCTATCCTAAAGCAAAAATCGGAAGCAATCTGTATCTCCAACATGTGTTAAATCAATTACAGTACATGCACTTGATGGCACAGATGCATGAAAATATTTTCAATAAATGTCAGCAATGATCAAACACTTACTCTGTAAGGTTAAGTGGAAAAGCCGTATTACAAAGCTGAACATACATTATGTTACATACACACGAATACACACATTTGGAAGAAAATATACCAAAACGCCGACGGCGAACTGCTATGGGTGGGTTGAGAAGCGTTTTTTTTTTTCTTTCCGGATTTCATTGTCTTTTTTCAAATTGCTCATTACAGGCAGCACATTATTTTTTAACATCAGAAAAGAGTTATGAAAACCCTGGCCAGCAAGGAATAATGACTAACTCCTCATCTGGTGAATATGAATAAGATAAATAAGACAGCTATTTACCTATTCACTTCTTTTCTAAGAATGTCAATTATGGTTTCCCTTACACAGTGCAGCGTGCTAGGGAAGTTCTTTTGTCCTTGACGTACACACTCAGCCACCACCTCTGAGTCACCTTTTTGAAGTTTTATGATGGCAAAGTCTATAAACACAACATTGAATATTTACGGTTGATAACTCCTGTTCCTAAAGATACACAGAGGAGAAGGGCCTCTTAGCGAGGCCTCCACTTGACCTTCTCAAGGCAGTCTCTTCTGCGGACGTGCTGACAGCTGTCCACGGGCCCTGGAGCTCACTGGGCTGGGGCCTCCTTCCTTCCCAGCAAGCCCAGGGCCTTTCCACCCCAGCTGGGTACCTGGGTGCTTCATAACCCATGGTGTCTTTGGGCCCCAAACCTGCTTATGCCAGTGGGGCTTCATACTGCATTTATGAAAAGTAATTAAATGTTATATAAACTAATGAGCTACGAGTACCATCTTTTTTTCCTACAGAAACTACTTTGGATGCTTTGTTACAGACAGATCATCAAACAAAAATGTATCATGGGGCCTCCCTGGTGGCCCAGTGGTTAAGAATCCGCCTGCCAATGCAGGGGACACGGTTTCGAGCCCTGGTCTGGGAAGATCCCACATGCCGCGGAGCAACTAAGCCCGCGAGCCACAACTACTGAGCCTGCGCTCTAGAGCCCGCGAGCCACAACTACCGAGCCTGCGCTCTAGAGCCCGCGAGCCACAACTACTGAGCCCACAAGCCACAGCTACTGAAGACCACACACCACAGCTACTTAAGTCCGCGTGCCTAGAGCCCGTGCTCCACAACGAGAAGCCACTGCAGTGAGAAGCCCGCGCACCTCAATGAAGAGCAGCCCTTGCTCGCTGCAACTAGAGAAAGCCCGCGCGCAGCAACGAAGACCCAGCGCAGCCAAAAATAAATTAATTTGAAAGAAATGTATCATGGAAATGCTGGCAGGGTGGACAACACTGAAGAGATCTAGGAAAAGGCAGTAAATCTGCAGATGGATCCTGCATTGAGACGGTTTCACAAATGTCCTTCAATTCCCACTGCACTGTAACGAAATCAATACTGCAAACTGTAGAGGGTACACCAAGGGTACAGTTTATAAGGAAAGTTGACCCCAAACTAGAATTACTGGATCCCCATTCCAAGAAAAGGCTCTATTACCTTCTGTCAAGCGATGGGTGAATAAACCTGTGTTTACATAGTTTAACTTGAAATCTCCAGGAGGTGAAGCTTCACTGGCTCCCCCTACATTACTGGGGACGGGCTTTGAGAGAACGGTGTACGGAAAGAAAGGGAAAAGCAGTAAACTGGATAGTGAAGAAAGCCGGCCCACGCAACCTTAAGCAGGGGTCAGGTGGAGCTCATCATAGATAAGTCAGGTTGAGAGCCCACTCCCTTGATGTGACCTGATCAGAGGGTGCTCGACCTCTGCAGTCTTCGTTCCCCAAACTCATAACCCCAGTCTGACCACATGAAACACCTCAGCCAAATCCGAAGTGAAGGACATTCTACAAAACTCACGGCCAGTATCCCTCAAAACAATAAGAGCCACACAAAACAAGGAAAGTCTGAGACACTGTCACAGCCCAAAGGAAAGATGGACACAGGACAACTGAATTCAATGTGGTGTCCTGGATGGGATCCTGGGACAGAAAAAGGAGATTAATGGAAAAAAGGGTAAATCCAGAAAACGTCTGAAATACAGTTGATAAAGTTTTTAAAAACCACATATATGTGTTTCACGTCTTATGATTCCCTGATTTACCCAATGCTTTCTGACGAACTTGCCCGGCGAGGCGTCTCAGTCCTCCAGCTAAGATGGCGCAACTGTGACTGAAAGAAACTAGCGCAGAAGCAGTGGGACCCGCCGTCTACACGGTGGCTCACTTCCCTGTGTAGAAAACCGGCACACATAAATAGATTCACAAACCAGCCCCATCTGGGTCAACATCTGCTACTGGGGCAAAACCATCAATAATTCTTTCATAGTTACGAGTCTGCCTTGCTGCAAACCTTCAACACATCACCAATCATTAGCCTTGGCAACCCTGGAGGAAACACACACACACAATCCAGCAAGTTGCATTTCCACCATTCAAAGTGCCATCTTCTTTAACCTTTATTTTATCAGTATTTTCAGCTTTCCCCGCTTAGGAATTTTTGGCTATCTGCCTTAGCTGGACTTGAAAAGCAGGGAAGATGAGAGTCCATCAGGGAAAAATTAAAGCAAGAAGAGATACTGGCCAAGCCCTGCGTCTCAGGGGTGAGGGCCACTAGCTGTAAAGGTGGAAACACTGACATCCCCAAGCTCATGCCAAAGCGACCGGCAACATCTAGGACGAGCTAAGGGCTTCCAATGCAGCACCGCACGTGTATGAACCACCTGGGGGCTTCTGACCATGCAGGCACTAACAGAGCGGACCTGGCTTGGGGCCAATGCTGCCTTGGGGGCCAACCCCTTAGGGTCCACCTCGTGCCAGCTCCAGTTCTCGATTCAGGAAAGCCACTCCTCTCTCTACACTGCAGCTGCCTTTTAGAAGACAGAAGCGCTACAAGAGAATCTCAAACCTTGGGATCCTATGAAATGTCCATTAAGCCAATCCGAGTACCCAGAATTCACAAAATGAAATCACAACCCACCAGGTTCATTTCTTTATATCTGATATGCCTTAAATTACTGTTAAAAGATCGTCTGCCCTTACGCTCTACCTTTGCACCTTTACAGGGCAAACTCCAGGGCCTCGCTGCTGCCTGGCACACAGACGTATGCCATCAGTACCTGCTGAA
>NW_006797064.1:429282-442436 GCF_000442215.2 Lipotes vexillifer | reverse complement strand
TGCTGAACGAATGAACGATTTTAGCGCTATGAGAGTAAAGTTAAATAAAGATGTTATCATCTTTGAAATCATGAGTAAGAGCTCGGAAAACATTCTCATTCACTTTTTCCCCATTAACTTTGCATAGAAGACAATCAAAAAGGGTAATTCAATTATTTCATATTTTGAAAAGGCAAGGTCAACATTTCGTCGCGTCTCGGGGCAGAAGGCGCATGGAGAGGGGCAGCAGTGATTCTGACAGTAACTGGAAGATTGAAGTGAATTTATGGAGGAGAGAGGAGCTGATGGGGCACATGCACGAGGGGCTCAACAGATGTTTCCATTCCATGGGAGGAAAACTACTGTTTTACATCCAAGAATACAGTTAAGAGCACAAAATGGGTACATCATATTTATTTAACTACGTAGTAAAGTGAGAGTCTTCATTTGTACATTTTAATGGCTCCAAAGGTGAGGGGACGGACCTGGTTAAAGAATCTTCCCAACATTTTCTGATAGTTGACTATGTACCCAAATGAGTAATTCTCTAACCAAGACGCCAATTTATGGGTGTAAAAAATAAGAGGGCTGTGGTTGGTAGGCAGCCTCTTATATGGTGCCCAAGGAGCCCCACTCCCTGGTATTTGAACCCTGGAATAGCTCCGGCACGCACTGGCCAGGATTGGTCTGTGTGACCAACAGAATATGGCAGAAGTAATGGCACGTCACTGGTGAGATTAGGTCATGAAAGCACATAGCTTCTAGCACTTTCTTTCTCTATCTCCTTCTCCCGTGCTCTCTTCCCCTCTCCCTGTCTCAGTCTCTCTCACACTCACACAGATCATGCACTCTGGGGAAGCCAGGTCATGGGTGGCCCTGCAGAGAGGTGAGGAACTGAAGCCTCCCTCCAACTGCCACGCTCAGGAATGACCATGAAGTTGATCCTCCAGCCCAGGTCCACGCTCAAAGACTGCAGCCCAGGCAACCAACAAGGGATTGATATCCAAAATAAACAAACAGCTCATGCAGCTGTCTGTATATAAAAAACCAAAAACCCAGTCAAGAAATGGGCAGAAGATCTAAATAGACATTTCTCCAAAGAAGACATCCAGATGGCCGAAAAGCACACACAAAGATGCTCAATATCACTAATTATTAGAGAAATGCAAATCAAAACACGAGGTATCACCTCACACCAGTCAGAATGCCATCATCAAAAAATCTACCAACAATAAATGCTGGAGAGGGTGTGGAGAAAAGGGAACACTCCTGCACTGTTGGTGGGAATGTAAATTGATACAGCCACTATGGAGAACAGTATGGAGGTTCCTTAAAAAACTACAAATAGAACTACCATTATGACCCAGCAATCCCACTACTGGTCATATATCCAGAGAAAACCATAATTTGAAAAGATACGTGCACCCCAATGTTCACGGCATCAGTATTTACAATAGCCAAGATGTGGAAACAACCTATCCAAGACAGAGGAATGGATAAAAAAGATGCGGTGTGTACACACACACACACACACACACACACACACACACACACACACCACACAAGAATATTACTCAGCCATAAAAAAGAACAAAATAATTCCATTTGCAGCAACATGGATGGACCTGGAGACTATCATACTAAGTGAAATAAGTCAGACAGAGAAAGACAAACATCATATGATAT
Organism: Lipotes vexillifer; assembly: GCF_000442215.2. NCBI lineage: Eukaryota > Metazoa > Chordata > Mammalia > Artiodactyla > Lipotidae > Lipotes > Lipotes vexillifer. Next base: position 440,771 of record NW_006797064.1, on the reverse strand, counting down.
CACTCATATGTGGAATCTAAAAACATGATATAAATGAACTTATTTACAAAACAGAAATAGAGTCACAGACATAGAAAACAAACCTATGGTTATTGGGGGGGGAGGATAAATTGGGAGATTTATATAAAACAGATAACTAATAAGAACCTACTATACAGGGACTTCCCTGGTGGCACCGTGGTTAAGAATCCGCCTGCCAGCGCAGGGAACACGGGTTCGAGCCCTGGTCTGGGAGGATCCCACATGCTGCGGAGCAACTACGCCCGTGAGCCACAACGACTGAGCCTGCACGTCTGGAGCCTGTGCTCCGCAATAGGAGAGGCTGTGAGAGTGAGCAGCCCATGCACCACGATGAAGAGTGGCCCCCGCTTGCCACAACTAGAGAAAGCCCTCGCACAGAAACGAAGACCCAACACAGCTAAAATAAATAAATAATTTTTAAAAAAAAGAGTGTTGGTCTTCCAGCATTTCTTTTTGTTTTGTTTTGTTTTGTTCTGTTTTTTTGTGGTACGCGGGGCTTTCACTGTTGTGGCCTTTCCCATTGCGGAACATAGGCTCCGGACATGCAGGCTCAGCGGCCATGGCTCACGGGCCCAGCCGCTCCGCGGCGTGTGGGATCTTCCCGGACCGGGGCACGAACCCGCGTCCCCTGCATCAGCAGGCGGACTCTCAACCACTGCGCCACCAGGGAAGCCCTCCAGCATTTCTTAAAAAAAAAAAAAAAGAATCCGCCTGCCAATGCAGGGAACACGGGTTCGAGCCCTGGTCCGGGAAGATCCCACATGCCGCAGAGCCACTAAGCCCGTGCGCCAGAGCTACTGAGCCTGTGCTCTAGGGCCCACGAGCCACAATTACTGATCCCGTGTGCCCCAACTACCGATGCCCGTGCGCCTAGAGCCCTTGCCCCGCAACAAGAGAAGTCACCGCAATGAGAAGCCCGGACACCGCAACAAAGAGTAGCCCCTGCTTGCTGCAACTAGAGAAAGCCCGCGCACAGCAACAAAGACCCAATGCAGACATAAATGAATTTATTAAAAAAAAAAAATGAACCTACTATATAGCACGAGGAACTGTACTCAATACTCTGTAGTGACCTACATGGGAAAAGGATCCAAAAAAGAGTGGATAGGGACTTCCCTGGTGGCACACTGGTTAAGAATCCGCCTGCCAATGCAGGAGACACAGGTTTGAGCCCTGGTCCAGGAAGATCCCACATGCCGAGGAGCCACGAAGCCTGTGTGCCACAACTATTGAGCCCACGCCTCACAACTGCTGAAGCCCGTGCACCCTAGAGCCCGTGCTCCGCAACGAGAAGCCACCGCAGTGAGAAGCCCAAGTACTGCAACGAAGAGTACCACCCCCTCGCCGCAACTAGAGAAAGCCCACGCACAGCAACAAAGACCCGACGCAGCCAATAAATAAATAAATAAATAAGAGTGGAAATATGTATATGTCTAACTGACTCAGTTTGCTCTACACCTGAAACTAACATACCATTGTAAATCAACTATACTCCAATAAACTTTACTCCAATTGTAAATCAATTTTTACTCCAATAAAAATTAAAAAAAAAAAAAAAAGACCGCAGCCCAGGACAACACGCTGACTACAACTCATGCAAGACCTTGAGCCAGAACATTCCAGCTAATCTGTGCTTGGATTCCTGAGTCTCAGAGGCACTGTGAGATAATAAATATCTGTATTCTTCAGCTGTTGAGTACTGGGGTAATTTGTTACACACCAATAGATAACTAATACAGGGGCTGAAACCGGAGTGCATTAGTGGACCTGAAAGAACAGTACCATAGAAACTAATACCACCCATCTGCTCCCCCATCACCTCCTCCAAGCCAATTATTATTTAATTCCATTTGTTTGTCTTCAACCAAGCATGCAAACAAACACAAACAAACCTAAGACCCAGCAAATAGTCTATCTTGCCACCATCAAATAGTTCTGTTTTAGTAAAATCTGGGATCTACTGGGTAAATCATTTACCTCCCACATTCATGCACCCTTAGTAAGCAGATATTTTTACCCCTAAACCCCCAGCAAGTCACTTGCTCTCCTCAGCTAGGCATTTCTATGTCCAAATGGTACAAGTTGCATTTTTCATTAGATTAGAAGAAAAGTTCCTGCTTCAAGTTCTTGATTCACGATGAGGTAAATCCTAAACTTGTCTCACTTATTTTAGCAAATTCTTGACATAAAAACTTGAGAACCTGTGCTGCATTTTGCATCATCATGAAAGAGTCCCCTGTGTGGCTTTAAACTTCTTACACTATATAACAGAATTTAGATTATGTTCCTCCAATGCAAATTCTGTTTCTGTTTGGTTGGCTTTCTCACGAGTCTGACATCAGTGCCCAGAATGAACAGAAGCGATGGATGTGCACATGCTCTAATTGGGACTCTAATTATTAAGCTGGATCTTGCTTGGGGGCTGTAATTATGATGTGAAATCGTATTCCCTGTTGCCCAAACTGCTACTGGAAGCTGATCCTCCAAGGCCCCAAGTCCGTCTCCAAGGGGTGAACACGGTGACGGGACACCCAGGTGACCTCCTATTTACCATGTGAAGCCACTGCCGCCAAGGGAGACAAATCCAAGGTCAAGGTTTCACCTACCGTGCTCTGAGACCTCCAAGTTCGGAACACTTCTGAGCATACATGTTGTTTGTTTAACACATTTCCCTGAAAAGAGCCTGAGAGTCTCAAAAGATGTCTAACTGCACCAATGACTTGTCCACAATATAATTTCTTTCAGAGGAAACTGGGCAAGACTCCACGGAAGGGCGTTGTGACTCCAGGCAGCAAAAACACCCAAGGGCACAGCTGCTGCTTCTCGCGAGCGCCTCTGGTGAGAACACAAAGGGGGCTGCACTCTGGAAGGCCAGCTCTGGGGCCTCCCCCCGGGGCCTCCCCTGACCCCACCTCCCCGTCGTGGCTGGGAGCTTAGCAATGTCAACATCAGGTGGCTGAGTCACGGAATAGTCCAGGGACCAGGCAAGCGAGCCCACAGTCCACACCGTCCTCTGAACCCCGTCCTCATGGGCAGCATCCCTCCCGTCCAGTCCCGAGAGAAAGCCCACCACCACCGGCCCGCTCACGTGTGACCGAGAACAGGCTACACGCATTCCACGTGCCAGCAAAGTGGCCCCAGCCCCCTGTGAACTGTAGCACACGAAAAATACCTCCTGAGGGAGTGCCCGTGAGAGCCTGCAGACCTTTGGCAGGAAACTCATGAAATAAAGAATCCACCCAGGCGATCCCAGTTTCGGCCGAGGCTGCTGCCTGCCCTGCTTGCACACACGCCTGGGCACCAGGACGGGCTGGTGACGGATCACTGCACCTGCAGCTCTGTCGTACTGACTCGTTCATTTTATTAAAGACAAAGAATCTACAACGGTTTGGATTTCTTTGGCTGCCCTGTAAATGGCCACGGGCATGAGTCGTGCATGGCCAGGTAGCCACGTCAGGACACCAGGGGCATCTGAGAGAAGATGGGTGGGGTGGGATGGTGTGGGGAATTGCCACCACTACAGGTTGAACTGGGTCCCCTCAGGAAGATATGTTGTGGTCCCAACTCCCCGGACCTCACAATGTGACCTTATTTGGAAGTAGGTTTGCTGCAGACAGAATTCATCAAGATGAAATGCAAATCAAAACCACGCTACACAACCTCACACCTGTCAGAAGGGTCATCACCAAAAAGACAACGAATAACCAAGGGTTAGCAAGGATGTGGAGAAAAGGGAACCCTGACACAGTGATGGTGGGAATGGAAACCGAGGCAGTCACTGCAGAAGACAGATGGAGGTTCCTCACAAAATTAAAAATAGAGCTACCACACGACCTAGCAGCTCCACTTCTAGGTATTTTCCTGAAGAAAACAAAAACACTAATTTGAAGGATATACACACCCCTATGTTCATTGCAGCACTGTTTACAATTGCCAAGACATGGAAGCAACCTAAGTGTTCATCAATGATGAATGGATAAAGAAAATGTACACACACACACACACACACACACACACACACACAGAGGAATACTGTTCAGCCATTAAAAAGAATGAAATATTGCCATCTGTGATAACATGGATGGACCTGGAGGATATTATGCTAAATGAAATAAGTCAGAGAGAAATACTGCATGATTTCACTTATATGTGGAATCTAAAAAACAAAACAAATGAACAAACACAACAAAACAGAAACAGACTCATAGAAACAGGTAGTTGTAGCGGCGAGAGGGTGGGCGGTGAGTGAAATAGGTGACGAGCTTAAGAGGTACAGACTTCCAGCTACAAAATGAATGAGTCATGGGGATGAAATGCAGAGCACAGGGAATACAGTCAATAATAATGTCATATCTTTGTACGGTAACAGATGGTTAACGACTTACGGTGGTGATTATTCTGTGATATACAGAAATACTGAGCTACTCTGTTGTACACCTGGAAATAACAAAGTGTTGTAGGTCAATCGTATGTCAATAAAAATAAGACGGAGAGAGAAAGAAAATGCGCGCACACACACAGAGAGAATTCATCAAATGAGGTCACGGCGGGGTAGGGTGGGCCCTTAATCCAAAAACGACTGGGTGTGCTTCTAAGAAGATGGTCACATGAAGACAGAGACACACAGAAGGTAGAGACTGGAGCAACATGTCTACAAGTCCAGGAACGTCAGGGGTTGTCAGAAACCACGGAAGACAGGACATAAGCAAGGAAGGCCCTTCAGGAAGGGCCGCCCTGGTGGCACCTTGATCTGGGACTTGTGGCCTCCAGGACTGTGAGAGAACCACTTTCTGGTGTTGTAAGTCAGTTTTTGGTACTTTTGGTAAGGCGGCCCTAGGAAACCGATACAATCACTAAGAATCACGGTTTCTGCTCTACTTTATGATCAAGACAAGTGCTTATTAAAATACTGTTTCGGATGCTGGCTGTAATGTAACAGCAATTTTAATAATAAAAGACATGTATCTCTTTAAAAAAAAAAAAAAAAAGGGCTTCAAAGACTATTCTATGACTTTGAAATTTGATTCAAGGAGAGAATGAGAGGAAACAAAAGGAAAACATATATATATATATATATATATATATATATAATATATAAATATAGATAGATATATTTAGAAGGATATTTGGTCTGACTTCAAATCATACTATTAGTTTTGTGAAAGGTTTTTGTGATTTAACAGTTTGCATTTGTTAACTAAAAGACAGCCTAGCTGAGGTAAATAATGGTTCTTAAAATGTACAGCAGAGACAAGTAGCAGAAGGCTTATGAAGCACTAGCGTGAATGGGCCCAACTAGCAATTCACCAATTACCAATTGCCACAGGCAACTTTAATGAGGGTATTATGTAAAAACAAAAAGAGAAAGCAAGATTACACCAGTCTATTTACAGGTAACTTCCAATAGTCAATGATGGCTAGCATGGCACCAAAGACCAGGTATTTTGAAAAAGGCATCAGGAAATGAGCTAATTAATATTTTAAATCACAACTGAAGGGATAACCAATGGCACTATACACTAAATGCTGATGGTCATGTACATAGAGGCATAAGCTGCTAGGAAGTACAAGTAAAGATACACGTAGGACTTAAAATTTCACAAGACTTTTTATTGTTATTATTTTAAGAAAAATATATTCACAATTTAAATACATATGTACTTGCACAGACAAATGTCTGGAAGAATATATGGCAAGCTATTAATATTATCTCTGGGTAGTAGGATTTCAGTAATTTTTATTTACCAAAAAAAAAAAAAAAAAAAAAAAAACAAACCCAAGTTACCGAGTTGACATTTTCGGGTTTACAAAATGCTGCCTACAAAGGTATACATAAAAAAGCATGTTTTAAAAAAAAGAGCATGTTTGTTGATATGACTGCTATTTACACGCATGTCCCCGTATGCATTTTCAGATCCTTTAAAACAGCACAATTTTTACTGTTTAACATTACTAAATAATTATTCTAAAAACCAAGGTGGTGTGTGGGTTTCAGATCAGTAAAAGAGGCCCTGGAACTAGAGCCTAGCCGGGCCCCCAGGGTCTACGACATCAAACCACAGAACGGATGAGAAACCATTACCGTAATGAGCTCGTCCTCCATTCCTCCCAGTAGTGAGTCCTCTTGAAGAATGCATTCAAAATTCTGAAATGGTTTCTCTTCAAAAGGAGAAAGATACGCTTATTGAGAAGGGCAGAAACCAGCTCGAAACCAGCTCGTAACTGTGTGTGCATTTATTCACCCTCTTGTCTTCTCGCCTTTTAGGATGTCTGAAAAGTGAAGGGACCTTCACTTACTCCAGGACTTCTCCGGCATATCAGTCAACGATTCATGCTTCACGTTTGCCAGGACTGACAAGAATGCCGACACCACACGGACTAATGACAAACAGTTCTATATGTGATCAAGAACTAAGCCTGCTTACTCAGCCGTAAAAAAGAACAAAATAATGCCATCTGCAGCAACATGGATGGACCTAGAGATTGCCATACTGAGTGATGTAAGTCAGACACAGAAAGACAAATATATGATATCACTTATATGTGGAATCTTAAAAGAAAAAAGGGGGTACAAATGAACTTATTTACAAAACAGTAGTAGAGTCACAGATGTAGAAAACAAACTCATGGTTACCAGGGGATGGGGGGGGAGGGATAAACTGGGAAGTTGGGACTGACATATTCACACTACTAATATATAAAACAGATAACTAATAAGGGCCTACTGTACAGCACAGGGAACTCTACTCAGTACTCTGTCATGGCCTATATGGGAAAAGAATCTGAAAAAGAATGGCTATAGGTATATGTATAACTGATTCACTCTGCTGTACACCTGAAACTAACATAACAGTGTCAATCAACTACACTCCAATAAAAATTGCTTTAAAAAATGAAAAAAAGAACTAAGTCTGCTCTTCGAACTTCTGCATTCTGTTATTCCTCACCCAGCCAACCAGGATCAACTATTAGAAAATACAAGGGACAGCACCACTGAGGATTTCGTGACATTTAGAAAAGCAAAAAAAAACATGGTCTATTATCATTTATTAAATAGGATATACCTTATAAGAATGGAAATTCAATGGGTATATGAGAAAAAAGATGAAGAAATCTTAGTCAACTCTACCCAATACTTGTCATCCATTTGGTGTGAAAGAAACCACCTCTTGACTTTATCTAATTAATCAGCTACCATTTAAAAAATATGTTAACATTCAACTTCAAACCTATATATTTTATTTTTAAAATAAATTTATTTATTTTATCTATTTATTTTTGGCTGCATTGGGTCTTCACTGTGGTGCGCGGGCTTCTCATTGCGGTGGCTTCTCTTGTTGTGGAGCACAGGCTCAGTAGTTGTGGCGCACGGGCTTAGTTGTTCTGCGGCATGTGGGATCTTCCTGGACCAGGGCTTGAACCCGTGTCCCCTGCATGGGCAGGCGGATTCTTAAGCACTGCACCGCCAGGGCAGCCCAAAAGCTAAATATTTTAAAGCAGATGAACTCTAAATCCAGGACCAGTCACTGCTGTTGACTCGACTCCACGACAAAGCTCTCTGAGCCAGGAATTCTCAGAACCAACAGGAAGGGCTTACAAAGGATACAATTCACCTTGGTCAGGAAACCAGAAAACTGGTGGCAAGACAAGCTGAAATGCTAAGGCTCCCAGTCTACAGCAGAAGAAAAGGAACCTGAAGACACATGTATCCGTAATGATCATTAATTGTATTCTTCACAGCCCTGAAGTCACCTCACTGAGCTTCAACAGTATTACGAGACATTCCAGATCGTTCTACAGATGAGAACTGCACACAACACAGAATACTGCCGTGCTCACAACCATCCCTCTCAGAAAGACAGCATTTGCATGTGGCGATGAAAAGAATGAAAACGCAACCACGGGGTGATCACACACCTGACTTGCCGCGGACACAGCCAGCGTTTCTGTGTCACTTGAGCACACAGCAGTGGGCCAGGGCTGCAATTCCTGCACACAGTCCCCTGGGCTCCCTTCCTGCCCACCCGAGACCCCGCAGCCCCTCACCACCCCAGTCAGAGAGGTGGGAGAGGGGCCCGAAGCAGAGTGAACGGGGAGCCAGGATCCCACAAACGTGAAATGGGGGGGTCCCGGATGGAAGACATCACGCTGCCGTATTTCCTTACACGACCTTCATGCCCACGTCACACTTCAAGGGGGAGTGAACGGGTCTGTGTCTGCTACTCACTTCCAGAAACAAGTTTTGTCCTTACAGAGGCTGCCCAAAGCTGGACAGCTGTCACCAACCTTTGCAATTCACGTGATAAAATACCCTATACAGGGCTTCGCTGGTGGCGCAGTGGTTGAGAGTCCGCCTGCCGATGCAGGGGACGCGGGTTCGTGCCCTGGTCCGGGAAGATCCCACATGCCGCGGAGCGGCTGGGCCCGTGAGCCATGGCCACTGGGCCCGCGCGTCTGGAGCCTGTGCTCCTCAACGGGAGAGGCCACAACAGTGAGAGGCCTGCGTACCGCAAAAAAAAAAAACAAACCAAAAAACCCTATACATACCCAGCCGAGGGGCACATTCCTGTAGCAGAGGCCAGCCTTCACCCACACCCCCCTCCTGCAAACTCCATGGAGCGCACACGTGACCACGAGAATCCCAGCGCTACCTGCCCCAGATGTTCGTGGTGGTCTAACTGTGAGAACAGAGATTTAGCTGGTAGAGGCCGACGGTAGGGGCAGGGGTGCCATCCTCCAGGCCCTGAACTCCCCCCCCCCAGATTTCTGCCACTGATGTGCTCACCCCCTGAGAGACTCAGACCCCACCGCTGCCAAAGGTAACACCCTAGAACATGTTACATCATGAATTACATCACTCTCCATTCAACAAACTTTCCAGTGGTCCCCTGAGCACCTGTAACACAGTCCACATGCCCTGACCGGTTGTTCCCTCTAGCAAGAAAGAAGACCCGTCTCTCTGCTCCCATATTACTGAGGGGTCTGGCCATGTTCAGGCCTGTCCTATCCAATCAGATGATAAAACTGAGGTTTCATTTGTCGGTATACCTCCCGTGCCCAGCACAGCGCCTGATCCGCACGAGATACTCAGCAAGTACTGGCTGCACTGAATTAAATGCAGATACAATATTATGAAAACACTACAGGAAAAAGCATGGCTTTCCACGGATCTAGGAACAACACAGGCAGGCTTCTGGGCCTCTTCGATTTTATGACTCAAATACCTGTCAAGAAGTATTTCCGACTGGGGTCAGAAATGCTCATCAACGTTACCTAGGTGGAGAGGTGAGTATTCTTCTCTGTTACAAAGAAACGATGCTCTCTGGTACTTTTCCCAAGCTGTGACATCCTGCTGGGTTTCCACCATAAGCAGTTAAAAGCAAATGAAGACCTGGGGAGCTTTACTGATCCAACAGAGAGACACAGAGCAGCACCAAAGACTGATTTCCCGTCACGGGTGCAGGTTCAGTACAGACATACAGCAGAGAGTCACAGACTGAACAGGCGTTCTCCCTGGTTCTTCCACTCTCTCTCCAGCGCTTCCGTGGGGTTCACATACAACTCACAGTCCAAGAGGTGAGCACCTCTTCCTTTTATAAAGATCCCCCCGCAAAGTGGAAGTTTCAGTAATACCCCGGAAGTCCAACGTTCAAGGTCTTTAATTAAAGGAACCTCGGCCCTGTACCTACTTCCAAAGTGGCACTAACCACCCTGCACTGTGCTCCAAGGCGGTGCAGGAAAACTGGGCACCATCTTCTAAGTCCTCATCCTCACCAAGACCAAATCAGCTCCTAGAAACCGGAGGCTGGTAGGAGGGAGCGCATTTAAATTCTTCCTAACACCCACTGTTTTCCTGTGAACCCAAGAGAGTTTTACTCTTCCCTTTCCCACCAGGGAGCCCCAACTGGGGGTGGGAGCCTCAATTCCAAATCTAATTAAGAGTTCCCTATCAGTAGCCTGCCTGACAGTACAAACTGCAGTACTCTTGGAGACTCACACCCAGCTCTGGACCCATAAAGCCCTGGGTACTTGCCAGTGTCTCTGCTTCTCTTCCACCTCTAATGCCCATGAGTGCTCGGGCATCAGCCATTGCGTGATGAGACACTTATTTTTCCTCCCAGTGTGAATCCTCCTACACCCCTTCCCCCGCCCCCCCAGCTTATTCATGGAAGAATCTAAGCTTGGTCATCCACTATGAACTGGTGTTACGGCTACATCTAAAATGATAAAGATTAAGAGAACAAAAAAAAAACCCCTCTTTTCCTTGTATTCCAACGTATGATGTACTTTATTTTCCAATCAAGATACTGCTTGTGGGTTATATACCCTTTTCTATGGGCAAAATTTGTTAACACACTCACGGGTGTCCCCTTTTTTTTTTTTTTTTTAGCTCTGGGGAGACCTATACCCCAAAACGAGTTTTGAATTATAAACAAGTCACTGAATCAGTTGCACCGGAAGGAGCAACGTGGCCAGAGCCACCAAAGGAAACGGGGGAGGATGAAGATGAGACGCTTCCAAGAGAACACTTCTGAAAACAACCAAGTTAACTCTCCATGCAGACTCACGGGTGCACGGCTCACCACCTCTGCCGAGAAAGACCCTCCCGCCAACTCCAGCTGGGGCGCTCCACCGAACCAAGTGGCAGTGCATAGGAGGAGGCGACAGGACCTCCTCATTCAGGATGCTTTGGGTTGACTTGACGTTTCCTGCAAAAGATATACCGAAGTGCTAACCCCCAGGGCCTCAGAATGTACCTTGTTTGGAAATATGGCCTTTGCAGAAGGAATCAAGGTAACTTCGTTACAATGTTCCTTTTCCTCAAGAAAGTCCCAGGTTCACTTCACGGACTGAAATACATGGAAAGACCAGCGCCAATGTACTAGTTTCGTAGGGCAAACAGTTTCTTCGTTTCACAGGGCTACCATAACAAAGGACCGCAAGCCGCCGGCTAGACAGAAACGCGTTCCCTCACAGTTCTGGAGTCTGGAAGTCCGAGATCAAGCAGTCGGCAGGGTTGGTGCCACCTGAGGGCTGGGAGGGAAAGTCTGTTCCAGGCCTTTCTCCTTGGCTTACAGATGGGCATCTTCATGTTCACACACATCTGTGTCCAGGTCTCCTCTTTTTTACGGGGCAGCAGTCATACGGGGGCAGGGGCCACCCGAATGACCTCCCTGGCTTGGTGACCTCTATAAGACTGTACCTCCAAATGAGGTCACATTCCAAGGTGCCAGGGGTTGGGACTGCAACATATCTGCTTTGGGGGGATGGGAGAGACAGTTCAATCCGTAACAGTGATGTTGACTATATTACGTGTAAAGCTCTAGTAGTGGCAATAGTTAACAACAAATGCAGGAAAGGAGAACACTGCTTAAAGACAGGACTAGGGGGGCCTTAGAACTCCTTACTTGGGCAAAACATCTGAGCCTGTACCAGTGGGGGGGGGGGGGGGGGGCGCGCCAGAGGTG
>NW_006797064.1:417265-429231 GCF_000442215.2 Lipotes vexillifer | reverse complement strand
GGGGGGGGGGGGGCGGGCCAGGCCAAGGGCCATCCCACTGCACAACTCCTAGAGGACACACACTTGACTCAAGGGATGCTTGATCTAAATACTTTCCATAAATTTTGGGCGTATCATGCATTTCTTTCTTTAAAGAAAAAAAAAAAAAAAGGATTCTGTCAGTGTCTCTGACTTCAGGCATTTAGATATACTCTGGCCAGTGGGTGGCTGAATATGTGTGCGGGCCAGAGAACCGCGAGAGATTTCACTGTTTTGTTCCCGATGAAATCTTTGCGAGGAAGAATGCTCCCAGAATTTCATAAATAAAACGAAAAGCAAAGAATTCTACAGGGTTCAGGGGCAGAGGCACTTCAGTCCTCTGAAATCGACAGCTAAGCTCACATTCTAAAATACAGCTGTGGATATGCCTCAAGCCTAAAGCTTTTTAAACACCCCTTCTCCATTTTTATCGGCATTGAATCTGTATTTCTAACTTACTTTCCCGATTCTTCTATCCACTGAGGTCTTAGTCTCTTCCTTCACCATTAGTTTCCCTTATGACTTTCTCCTTAGGACTGTTTTTGAATCGATATCAAAAAATGTATATAGCCTCCACCCCATCATCTATAATGAGATGCTCCAGGCATGATTGGTGTTAAGGGAAACCATGGCATGGGGGCTTCAGGATCCTCCAGCTTATTCCCAGGTCTTCCCTAAAAAGACTGGGGGCAACTGCAAGGAGAGAACTTAACGATTACACAGCTCTCTCTACTTGGGTTGGACACCTGCACCTCGTGCAGCTTTAAAAGTGAGAAAAAAGCACGGCTACAGGACCACTCGGGGCACGTTATGGACTGTTACATACACCTTGGCGACCACCTAGTCCACACTCGGATTCACAGAGGGAAAGCTCTGTGATGACTTTCCAGCCTCCTGCACACGTCTCATGCACACGCACTTCACACATCCACCAGCCTCCATGAATGACTTTCAAGCGACATCCAAAACAATATAAAATCTATGCAACCCAGAGAAGGTACCGCGAGACGCTAACGTGTGCATTCATTTCCAGAGACTACGACACAAGTCGTGGGCCGTGCCGGAGGGTGGCGCTCTCGACGATGAGGAATGAGGACCTGGGGTTCTCTTTCTGCCCCTACAAGATATTAAGCCAGTTTCCCAGGGGCCACTTAGCTCCCCTGAACTCAAGAGGCCACAAAGAGAGGGAAGGGCAGTCAATGGGCGGTTTCAGAGCCTCAGAACTGATAGGGTGGTGGTTCCCAAACAGGGGCGGTAATGCCCGCAGAGGATGCTGGACAACGTCTGCAGGCATTCTGGCCTGTCCCACATGGAAGGGGTGGATTCTCCTGGCATCTAGCAGGGGGTTGACTCCCCATGGTGGAGGCTGGCCTGGGCACTGTTACATGCTAAGCAGCATCCCTGGCCTCCACCCACTAGATGCCAGGAGCACCCTTACCCCCAGCTGTGACAATCAACAGTATCTCCATACCCTGTCAATAGGCCCCTAGGAGGCAAAACTGCCCTGGCTTGGGACTGCCATTCTAGGGTGAACGGCCAACTTTGCTGACCCATGCCTCCTATGGATACTCATATTTAGAGGGCTGGCTTGCATGACAAATCATGGTAAACATTTCTTATCTTCCCTACTAGCCGTCCAGCAACTTGAGAGGAGCCACATCGGAACCATCTTTAGCTCAACACTTTCAAGTACTTTTTAAACACTGCACATCTATTCTCCACCAATGAAGGCACACATTTGCCTGCAACATTCTCCCAGTCACTACTGCAACCGTCTGGTCCCTTACTAGACTAAACAGTCTCCTTGTGATTTTATTTACAAAATAATTTATTTCGTTGAGCCCAGGTGAATGGTAAAATATCACCAAGCGCAGATTGGAAAAAACTCCACGTGCACAGTGTTTCTGTGTACTTAATTTTTAGCTTGTGTACTTGATTTTTAGCTCTCCTGAAGTTTAGGAGAATGACTTTATGTAAACAATTAAATTAAAACAGAATTACCTAAAACTTCAGGAAGGACACCCCCAACACTTTCTGCATGATTTCATGGTAAACTGTTTCAAACGTAGCACAGTACAAGTCAGACTTGAGGGATACTGTTGCCAGATGTCAGCTGTGAAAATCTTGGCGCTGGTTTGAACTCCGGCTGGCGACCAAACCCATTTGGGGCGCTGGCACACTTAAAAGAAAAAGCACCTCAACTTTTAAGTTGTGCTTGTTTCCACTGAGGGTTTTCAATTCCTAAAATGTCCTAGGGATCTGAGCCATGGTTAAGGATTCCCTTTCATGTTTGTCTACCTTTTCCTAAAAGCCAGCAAGACATTGAAAAGAAGGGCACCTAACACGTGGCTCCCAGGAGCCATGTGGGCATGGGAGAGGGGAAGCAGTCAGTGACTCTGTTAAGGGAATTATTTATTATATGAACCCTCTAAATGGAAAAACTGAAACAAGATTAACATTTGGGCCAAAAGGTATTTACATTTCAAACACGAAATAATGAGTTCCCTCTTATCAGCAAGGTTGTTAAGCCACTTCGATGCGACACCTCTACCCCCGCCCCCCCCCCCACCCCCGTAGCTGACAATGAGGTGAGAATGAAATCCAAGTTCTGAAACCTCAGCGTGCTGCTTAAAGGGTTCTGCCTCAGACAGAGGAAATGCACACTGAGGCATTTGGAGAGTTTGGGGGATGGGGGAGAAGCCTCCAAGGATTCAGGTATATGCTAATAATTCGAGATAGAAAGTAAAATAAACCCACCAAGGTACTACATAGTGATTCTAGTATGTGGCTCTAAAAATCACCCGTTTTGTTTGAAGCTCTAACCTCACAAGACACTACAAGGATCCCTTGAGGCTAAAATCTATTTCCGGTGGATTGTTAAGAAGTTAGTCTCCCAAATAATTCTCCCTCCAATCTAGGGAAGGCACCACGAAGACGGCTAAGGTTAAATTCTTATAATAAACCCCAGAAAGAGAGTAAACCAGGACGGGGCCGGAGCACATCAATAGGGAACATTTTCCTGGAGAAATTTTCCCAAGAAATTTTTCCAAGTACTATAAATACCGACGCTATCAAATTACGGCCTAGGAATCCCTGAGAACTGGAACATATTACTCTGCGCTTACAACGTGTCCCCACCATACCACTCTGTTCCTTTTAGAATAGAGATACCTAGAACCGGGGAGGTTATTACAGTAACGTGTGCACGGATATGAAAAATTGTTTAAGGTGTTTTGTCAGGAATCTCGAACAAGTTCACTCTGGGAGAGTGCCTTGCTTCATAAACTTAATTTTAATATACCCTGGTGCTTCCAGGGCTCTGATTTGTGATGCTCTATCCTAAGAAATGCATTTCCTTGAATAACCGCACCAATGGAGTCTCTCTGCGTCCCATTTTAAAGGTATGGGCTCCGGGGGGCTGTCTCAGGTGGGCAGGCAGTAGGCTCTGGGGGTGAGGCCACGGCAGGTGTGGGCATGGGAGAGGGGAAGCAATGGTAGGGGCAGGGCAGTTAGGAGGTGAGGGAGGGGAAGGGATGGAGACGGTGTACGGCACAGGACGGGCCCTGGGTAGAGGGTGGGCTTGGGGAAGGGTGGGGTGCAGCAGGGAGAGGGAGGGCTTTGGGTTCTGGAGGGTAGGGAGCTGGGTGCAGCACGGGGAATAGGTGCAGGACAGGTGAAAGGGCGCTGGGGGAAGGGGAGCGGGTAGGAGAGAACCCGTCCCCAGACCAGAGTCATTCCTGCGGCGCCCACCTGGCCTTATACCTCCCCACACTAGATCTGGACAGCAGGTAGAGGTGGGTGACACCTGGGACAGCAGGAGGCCTCCATCTGCTAAATGAACTTCACCTGCTGTTCTTCAACCTGGGGACATTCCAAACAGGTGGGCACTGTCATCCACCGCCCCTTCCATGCATCGTTCCCTCACCCCAGACATTGTACGGTACCAGCAGGGCGTATCTGAATGTACTCCGTGGTGTTCGAGGGGTTTCCCAGCATTCAGGGGCAGGAAACTAGGCTAACCCATGCGTGTACACCCCCTTCACCATGGAGACACCTACGGACTTCACAGAGGTGTGGTCGCCTTCAAGTTCCTAAGCAGGACTTAGGGATGCATGAAGACAAGAAGAATTTGCTCTCATTAGGGCAGAAGAGCCAAGACTTCATTTGCCACCATGTGTCCTATTGATTCACCACTGGAGGTGTGAAAATTAGCCGATTTCTCTACGATACAGAACACAGAAAATATCCCAGCTGAATTCTTCGCCACCTTCATGTCGGATGTGCCCTAATCTTCTAGTGATATGTCAACACTGGGAAGGGGCAGCACCAGACCCCCGGAAGCCAAAAAGATGCCAACCCTCCCCACACCCCAGACACACATTTATTTTTCCCCTCAAGTAGAGGAATTATGTAGACTGCATCGCAGTGATCCAGGAACCAGAGAAAAAGTCCTACTTAGAAATCAGTTACAAATGGTGGTGGTGAATCACGCTTACACTGATTTTTTTTCACGGCTGTGGCTATTCTCATGTAAAAGAAAAAACAGGAAACATGAGTTTTAAAAGGCACTGGATGAGATATACAGAAACAAATATCAAACCCCTTTATTTGAAATTTAAAAGTCTAACAATTCCGTGAGAAGGCGAGATAAACACCCAGGGAAGAGGATGTAGCTGAGCCAAGTACATCCGGAAGCTACAAAGTCTCCCATCATGGGGACTGGGCCTGTGCCTGCCCACTAGCTGGTAGTCAGTTCTCAACGCAGTGCCCCACCTGGTACAAGCTCAGGAAATGCTGGCTGAATGAGGAAGAGAGGAAAGAGGGGAGGAGGGAAGAGAGGGAAAGCGATTGTGTTTCTTTTTGACCTGTCTCAGCAAGGAAAGGAGAAAGGAAGGAAAAAAGGAAGAAATAGAGGGGTGGTGGAAGGAAGGAGGGAGGGGGAGGGGGAGGGAGGAAGGAAGGAAGGAAGGAAGGGAAGAAGGGCTCTGTCTGGTCTAACAGGTCAGATGGCGGCAATCCCATTACAACAGTATCAAAGAGACAAAGTACCACATCCCACGCCCACCTCTCCAGAAGCGAGGTGTGAAAACAGGCAACATATGTGAAAACTCAGAGGAAACGTCTCTCCCATGAAGCACATGGTACAACATGTAACATGGGAAGACCCACGAGCACTCTGGCCTCTGGCACCGCGACGTGGGCAGTACACTGATCGCTCTTCTGAAAGAAGCGGCGACCATACAGTGGACCAGTACTCAGCCATAAAAAGTGACGGAACTTTGACATAGGCTACAACATGGAAGGATCCTGGAAACACTGTGCCTGGGGCAATAAGCCAGACACGGAAGGACGCATATTATATAATTCTACATATAT
This sequence comes from Lipotes vexillifer, assembly GCF_000442215.2. Classification (NCBI taxonomy): domain Eukaryota; kingdom Metazoa; phylum Chordata; class Mammalia; order Artiodactyla; family Lipotidae; genus Lipotes; species Lipotes vexillifer. Next base: position 423,837 of record NW_006797064.1, on the reverse strand, counting down.
GCAGCACCTAGGATAGTCAAATTCTTAGAGACAGGAAGTAGAACATAGGTTACAAGGTGCTAGGGGCAGGGAGAGATAGGGAGGGGTGAGGTACTGTTTCACTGGTTCAGAGTTATCTGGAGCGGATGATGAAAAAGTTGCAGGTAGAGATGGTTGGCTACACAACATTATGAATGTAATTAATGCCACTGAACTGTACGTTTATGAATGGTTAAAATGATATTGTTATGTATATTTTCCACAATAAAAACAAAAAAATGGGACTTCCCTGGCGGTCCGGTGGTTAAGACTCTGCACTTCCAATGCAAGGGGCATGGGTTCAATCTCTGGTTGGGGAACTAAGATCTCACACGCCGTGGGGCGTGGCCAAAAAATTTTAAAAGAAGAAAAGAATATGTGACTGGACATGAAAGTTTTCATAACTACTAGGTAGTCTCTTTCACCTGCTCTACAAATAACGACCCAAGGGTTAAGGTTTCCCTAACTATCCACAACCAAGGTGGGTGAGAAGTCCCAGGTTCGAGAAGCCACAGCTACACCCCAGGAGCTGTGACACAATCTCACTTCTTTAAAATGCTGCATAGTTAGCGCCTGGCAGAAAGGTCAGCGCCCCGGGCAGTAAACAGAGTGGACACATGGGAAGAAGCAAAGGAAGGACCAGGATGCAGAGCAGGGGGTGACAATGAACGTCAAGAAGGCAAAGATCACGAAGGAAAAAGCAGACGCGGAAAGGAGACAGCAGGAAGCGGGAAAATGGCGTCAACACATAAGAAACTATTTCATGGAAGCTTAAGGGAATGAACGGTTAAGAAATGCATTTGCCCGAGGAAAATTTAGTTTTACATTCCTATTCAAAATAATGTAGATTTACCAAAATAAAATCAAGCTGTTCTTCGGGTGACCAAGTGGCTTTGTTTCACTCATTAATAAACGAGCTGGGGCTTCCCTGGTGGCGCAGTGGTTGGGAGCCCGCCTGCCGATGCAGGGGACGCGGGTTCGTGCCCCGGTCCGGGAGGATCTCACATGCCGCGGAGCGGCTGGGCCCATGAGCCGTGGCCGCTGAGCCTGCGCGTCTGGAGCCTGTGCTCTGCAATGGGAGAGGCCACGACAGTGAGAGGCCCGCGTAGCTCAAGGAAAAAAAAAAAAAGAAAAGGAAGAAAAATGATTTCTGTACCCCATACATTGTTTTTAAAAAAAAGTCTATTCGTTTTAAAAAATGAGTTATGATGCACTATTGTAGAAAACATTCCCATGACCTGAAATCACAAGCAAACTAACATTCTGGACCCACATCACTGAGACCTAAGTGCTCATTCATCTGCAAGCATCGGTCTGCAATCCCGACGGGGCCAACCCAATGGAAAGACCCCTTCAGGTGGGCCTGGTGGGCGGTGCACAAATGAGAAGCATATGGCCAAGTTTAGCATACTTAAAGAAATGCGCTAAAGATACAGTTATGTAAAGTTTTAAAATACATGTAAAACTCTGGTGGAAAAATAGTGTACTTTTAGAGCACCAACAACTTGCTTAAATGATTAAGAAGGAGTGGATGTACAGCCTTACAGACACACGGAGATCATCCAATACACACATTATATTCTAAGACTTCAAGCGAACACATCTCGTGAACCTGCATTATAAACCGTAGCCAGTTTCCTTGGATTTGGAGCCAGACAGGGCTCTTCCCCAGCCCCACAGCTCGCCAGAAGTGTGACCCTGAGCAAGTACACTCACTTCCCTCCTGGGGATGGGATGACAGGTAAAACCACCTCTCAGTTAAAGGCAACCATCTGTAGAATGAACACGTTCCAGCAAAGATTCCTGGTAGCTGGTGAGTTAATCAACTCAGCACATTTGGCTCAGAGTTAAGCTCACAGTCACTGGGTGGGGTGAATGGTGTCCCCTGAAAAACATACGTTGAAGTTGTAACTCCCGGTACTCGTGAATGTGATCTTATATAGAAATCAGGTCTTTTGCAGACAGAATCAAATTAAGATGAGGTCATACTGGACTAGGGTGGGCCTTAAATGCAATGACTGGCATCTTTAGAAGTGAAAGGAGAGATCTGGAGACACAGACACCCGAAGGAGGCCGTGTGAAGATGACGGCAGAGACTGGAGTGATGTGGCCACAAGCCAAGGAACGCCCGGGGCCACCAGAAGCCAGGAGAGAGGCATGGAGTAGATTCTCCCTGAGAGCCTCCAAAAGGAACTGACCTTTCCAATACTTTCATTTTGAACTTCTGATCTCCTGATCTGTGAGAAAATCCATTTCTGCTGTTTTAAGACCCACTAGTTTGTAGTAACTTGTTTACAGTAGCCAGAGGAAAGTCATACAGGATAATGATGGTATTTGGTAAATACATTTAAAAAAATACTTCTATATTAGAGATACATCTGAAAATACTCAATAACAAGATGCCTGAGATTTTGCTTTAAATTATTCTAATAGAAAAAAAAACAGTGAGGGGACAGGTGACACCAGCTCACGAAATCCTGACAGTGGGTGAAGCAGCGTGAGGGGGAACATACCAAAATATTCAATATACTTTTGTATGTTTGACAATTTCCACGTTAACAAGCTAAGAGTGTATACGTCAGACGTTAGCCGACTAGCATCTAAACTATTATATGCAACGCTGTCCCAGTCTTTAACCAATGCAATCAACTTTAATATCCAATTTTACTCACTACCCTCTTTGAAACAGAAACAGCAGAAAACCACGGGAACCCCATTGATTAAAGCAGCCATCACATAGTGATGAACGGCCAGTAATCTTCTTGAAATAAAGCTGAAATTCATAAACCTCATCTCCCTATATGCTTGATCAGATAAACAGAATCACAAGCATCACGGACTTAGGTGCACTGGATAAAAATAAGGAATTCTTTTCTCTAGGCACTAGGGCCATAGCGCACAAACAGAACTAAGAAATGGAATCAACACGTTGAACGCCTGACCCTTTCCTAAGGCTACCCCTGTGGCGATTAGGTTCCCCTGGGGAGCATCAACAAAGAAGCGTTCAGCTTATAGACCTAATGAATGCAACACGGGCAGGTCCAACAACATGACCGTCATATGAGAGTTCGCACTTCAAGTGAGTACGAAAACACTGCTTTGACATTCACTTGCTGTTCTGAAGCAATAATTAAGGCTGTGAGTGTACTGGCCGGGGGCCTTCACAACACATCTCATTTGTGCAGTAGAAGCCACAGGCATCTGCTACCCGGTCTCCAACCCTAACAACCCTCGGGAAATGGTGAGCAGCATCCTGGTAACGATGCTGAAGCTTCCCGATACCTTCATTTAGCAAACGCGGGACTGATTCTCATTAACTCCTCCTCGGGGAACACTGAGCTCACGCTTCACCTCAACTGCTCTGGAAAGAAATGAACCCGGAGGGGCAGCCCTGAGTCAGCATCCTTCAGGAGAAACCTTAGCGAAACCTACATGAAAAATGCGATGAGAAACACAGTCAGGGGGACCTCCCTGGTGGTGCAGTGGTTAAGAGTCCGCCTGCCAATGCAGGGGACACGGGTTCGAGCCCTGGTCCGGGAAGATCCCGCAGGCCGCGGAGCAACTAAGCCCGTGTGCCACAACCACTGAAGCCCACGAGCCACAACTACTGAGCCCGTGTGCCGCAACTACTGAAGCCCGCATGCCGCAACTACTGAAGCCTGTGAGCCACAACTACCAAGCCCACGCACCACAACTACTGTAGCCCGTGCGCCTAGAGCCCGTGCTCCACAACAAGAGAAGCCACCGCAATGAGAAGCCCGCGCACGGCAACCAAGAGTGGCCCCCTGCTCGCCGCAGCTAGAGAAAATGCACGCACAGCGACAAAGACCCAACGCAGCCAAAAATAAACAAAAATTAAAAAGAAAAAAAAAGGAAACACAGTCAGGCCTTGGCTGGGCTGGGCCAGGCAGCAGACCTCCAGCAGCTCACAGGGGTCCCTGCTTTGCTCAACAGGCATGAGGCTTCCTTTGACTTGACCCTCACATTTCCAACTTCCTTTCAGAATTCAGGGACATGCACAGCTGGCCAGTGTACAGGGACGTGACCCTCTCCAAGGAGACAATCCTTAGATAGAGAGCCCTTCCTGCAGCACCGAGCAAGTGGAAAGTACCCTAGGACAGGGCTTCTCAGCCTTGGCACTACTGACATTTGGGGCTGGATGACACCGTTGTTGGGACCGTCCTGTACACTGTAGGGTGATGTGCAACATCCCTGGTCTCCACCCAAGAGATGAGAGGAGGACCTCCCTACCTGGGACAACCAAAAACATCTTCAGACGTTGCCAAGAGTCGCCTGGGGGGTAAAAATCCCCCTTCAGTGAGAACTAGAGCCCTTGAAGGCTCCTCACTGGAGCCTAATCCTTGGAACGTTCTGGAGCAAAGTGTGAACTCTGACTCCTTTTGATGCATCCTGGTGGACAAGAAATGGTAGAACCAATCATAACACAGAGAGCACGAGAAAAGAACTTGCAGATGTGCAAGCACACGAGTTTAAGCAACTCACTCAGATGGCCTTTGGGAAGATGAAAAAGAACCGTTTCTGTGTAGCGTCAGGCCTCACATGAAGGGGGTCTTTACCATTTTCACTCAGCAGGGCTGCCATTTCTAGGGGCTCAAGATGGCTGTGCGGTAATTTTCCCAAGAGCAGCAAGAACCGTAGCAGTACTAATACTGACAGGGGGTAAATCAATATGATTTTAACTAATAGCAAAGCTGGTACCAGGGAATTCCCTGGCAGTCCACGGGCTAGGACTCCGTGCTTCGACTGCAGGGCGATGGCTTCAATCCCCGGTCAGGGAATTGAGATCCCGCATGCCAGGCGGCACAGCCAGAAAAAAAACCACAAAAAACGCTGGTACCAGTGTGGCTCCCTTTACTTTCATGAACCCACTTAAAAGATTCCCTCTGTCATCTCCATCTTCCCGTTCCCTTCCTCGACCTTCCGTCGCTCCCAGTTGCAGAACAGTGCTCACATCCAGCGTGTGAAATGGCTGTGGGCTCCCTCCTCTGCTGTCTTCTGGTGCGGGGTGGGGGGGACAGGGACTAAAAGGCTGACTTGTTGAGAGGTCAGAGTGGAGTGTAAACCAGCTAGCGGTCCCATGCGCTCACTTCTCTTCATGGCCGCACGGGGATCGTAACCCGCCGGATCCGGAACCCCCAAATGCAGAGGGCATCCCGTGCTGCGTAAAGGAAAATGACAACCAGCTCTTAGGGACTCACGGCCCCGTCGTTTCCTCCCTCAGCCTTGCAAGAATAAACAGGGTGTGCTTTCGAGTCCCTTCTCGGCTCACATACGGGATCTGAAAAGTCAATCTAATTATTCTGGTTCCGATTTCCAGTTCTGTCAGTAAGCATCGACGCAAGATACGTCAAGGCCAGTCCCTAGAAGACGTAAAATTGGAATCCTAGAAGTTGTGCCTTCGCTACTCCACAGGCAGGTGTCCTAAAGCCCCTTTCACACCAAATTTAAGACTGGAGCTTGCGACAATGCCTGGGTGTGCTTCCCAATGCATCGACCGTGGAGATGCAGTCCGCAAAGTTCAGCTCTGTTACAGCTTCTTGCATCACGTTGCTGTGGAGATGGATTCTGTTATAACAAAACGCCTCAATTCTCTGCTGAACAGGAATTTATCTGACACCGCCCTCCCCCTCTCTGTGGTTTTAGTTTCCATGGTTGGCACACAGAGTAATTCATACATTCACCAATACTTAGGGAAAAAATAAATAAATAAATAAACTGCCTGGAACTGTAACACAATGCCTGCTAGTCTTTGCTTTAAGGAATTTTACATTAAATAGGATCCAAAATCCCCCTGGGGTTTCAAGTTTGCCAGAGAGCTTATTTTTGTGAACGATTTCAACTTAACTCCTAGGATAACTGTCTTATTAAATTGCTGACACATCTGTCCGACTTAAATCTATGGTTTCTGCAAACAGGATAAAAATGACTTCCACAGAATAGAATCATCATGGTTTCATTTCTTTTTTCTCTTATTATCAATGTTATCTGTTTGGCAAGCTGTCCGAGCTTCCTTAGGATGACAGAGGTCGCAACACTTTGCAGTATCCTTAAAAGAAACGGCCAATTCAGTTCCACGATGCCAGGAGCGGCCTTGCTGCCAAAGCTGCCCCTGCATCCTGCCACGGCGACCCGTTTGTGCTCGAGCACAGGACGCCGCTTGTCTGACTGCAGCATCTCGTTCCACGCTGCACCACCAACAGAGCCCTCTTCGGCCCCGCATCGCCCAGGGCTCCTTTCCGCTTCCTGCAGGTTGGCGTGATGCAGTGCTAAGCCTCGACCCTCAAACAGGCACGTGTCACTCACGACGCCCCGTCCTTCTTGGGGCCAGGGCCAGCTCCCACGGCAGCAGTTTGCTTTGCGGGGGAGGGCTGGGGGTGCTGGGAGGTGGGGGGACCGCCTTCAGCTGGGGTGCGTGCCAGGGCCGTTTACTATACCCAGGAAACATTTTTTTTTTTTTTTTTTTTTTTTGCGGTAGCCGGGCCCCTCCCCGTTGTGGCCTCTCCCGTTGCGGAGCACAGGCTCCGGACGCGCAG
>NW_006797064.1:413071-417194 GCF_000442215.2 Lipotes vexillifer | reverse complement strand
ACCGGGGCACGAACCCGTGTTCCCCTGCATCGGCAGGCGGACTCTCAACCACTGCGCCACCAGGGAAGCCCCCCAGAAAACATTCTTAAGAATTCCCTCACGGCACTTAACGAGAGGTGGATGCTCCTCTGCGGTTACCCAGCGGATACGGGCTCCATGTTGCCAAGACTGGTTGGCCAAAAAAGGACCTTTCCAAATCCTTTCTGAGTATCTTGGAGGGGTAAGTCACCAAACCCGAAGTGACGAGGACACATCCAGGCCCCGTGGCCGTCTCCCGTCACGCTGGTGACCATGGAGGGGCAGGGTTCCCGTAATGCAACTTGAGAGAAAGCGGCGCAGAGCAGGGAGGACTTTGTGGCTTCTGCCACTTAAAAGGACACTCTCACACTGCCCCCCTGACAACCGCCAGCTTCCTAGCCGTACACTTAGCGGGCCAGCACACGGGAGGCGCACGCCCCACTCACCGCCTCCGCCCTGGTCGCACCGGGCTGAACACCTGTCCAGCTTCGGCCCCGTGAGCAAACTCCACCTCGCCATTTACAAGATGGGGCCGCGGCCGTCTGCACCACGTGCAAGGACCTGGCCAGCCTCCTGAATCTGCAGCAGGGTTTCTCCCCCAAGGCACTGGTAACATTTGGGACCAAATCACTCTGTGCGGGGGGCCGTCCTGTGCACCACAGGGTGCAGAGGAGCATCCCTGGCCTCCACCCACTAGATGCCAGGGGCTCCCCTGCCCCCAGCTGTGACAACCCCAAAGTGCCTCCCGACACTGCCAGATATCTGGGGAGGGGGAGGGGCAGCAAACTCAAAGTCACCTCCTTAGAGAACCACTGTTCTCAAGGGGTCAGATATCCCCCACCCCCACCCCAGATAAAGGCCCAGGTCAGTCTCTTCTACAGACAGACCTTGTCTCCTGCCACCACCGTGGGCCGCACTGAACTCACCCTTCAAATAAGGCTCCTGATCTACCCGTTCTGTCCACGAAGGGTAACCCCTGGCCACACGTGGCTCTTTAATCTTAAATGAATTAAAATAAAATAAATCTAAAATCCAGTTTCTCAGGACACTGGCCACATTTCAAATGCTCAAGCCCCACGCGGGGCCAGTGGCCGCTCCACCGGATGGCGCGGGTGCGGAACGACCCCATCTTCAGGAAGTTCTATTGGGGGCAGCTGCCCTAGGCCATCTGACCGACGGCGTTCGTTACAGTTCTAACGCGGCGCTCACTTCTAGAAGACCTCAGGAAAAGCATGACCGGGAGGCAAATTACCACCAGGCACGATGGACGATCTAGGCTTGGAAAAATAAGAATGACTCATTTTTTAAAATGTGGTGGTTCTTAAAGATTTGAAGAATGGGCATTTCTACAAAATGACCACTGGACCCTTGGACAACTTGGTAATTTTAAGAACTGTATTTTAAAAACAGGAAGTCGAGAGAGAAGGCATTTATTCCAAATTTACATGCAATAAATGAAAAATGTATGAACCTGGAAAATATTTAGATTGGCCTAAACATACAGTCTGGGTTAAAGGAAAATGGTTGAACCTACCTCATCCAAACAAGCTACGTGGACCCACTTAAACGAACTGCTGCATCTCATCATGTTACCCAATCTTTCCTGATGAGCCTGTTCCCAGTTTTGTGCTCCTGGAGCCGTCCAGGTCCACCTACAAACCTGTTTCAATACTGCACTGCCTTCAACAGGCCTGGTATCTGCCCAAATGTGCAGCACACAGCGTCCGAGTGATTCCTGGGTACAGCGCACTCATCATGTGCCCTCGTTTGTCCCAACCCAGGGAAGGAAACACCACCTTCTAAACTTCAAATAGCCCTGTTGTGCTATACCTTGGGGGAGGGGCAGGTGCTAAAAGACAAACACACATTTACAAGAATACTTATCTTAAAAATCCTTAACTTGGAAAACTGTACATTTTCATCTTAAAAACCTCCCTCTATTATCGGGTTGGCCAAAAGGTTTGTTCGGGGTTTTCCGTAACCTCTCATGGAACATCTAACATCTTTCTGGCCAATCGAATATTTTGATAGCGAATGGTTCACTGGGTCATTTTGATCTTACTTTTGCACACATCCACACAAAACCCTGCACTGGAATGTTCACAGTAGCATGATTTCCGTGGTCAAACTGTGGAAACAACCCATGTCCATCAACTGATGGACGGATGGACAAAATAGGGTCTAACGCTACAATGAAATAGTATTATTTGGCTATAAAAAGGAAGCACTGACACATGCTGCAGCACGCACGAAATCTTGAACACATTATGCAAAGTGAAAGAAACAAGTCACAAAAGGCCATGTATCATATGATTCCATTTATATGAAAAGTCCAGAATAGGCAAATCCACAGGGACAGAAAGCAGATCTGCAGTTGCCAGGGGCTGGGGAGAGCGAGGAAGAAATGGGGAGTGACCGCTAAGGGGTATGGGGTTTCTTTTGGGGGTACTGAAAATACTCTAAAATTAGATTGTGGTGACGGCTATACAGCTCTGTGAATACCCTAAACACGATCAAATCATACACTTTAAGGGGGTGAATTTGATGGTACATGAATTATACCTCAATAAAGCCGCTGAAAAAAGTGGCTTTGGCTGAAGTGCCTACAAGCCATCCAGCCTGGGTGATGAATCACAAATGCACTAACACAGCTCATTCCTTCTCTGAGACAGTGGATGCAGTCAGCAAGCAGAGGATGTTTCCACTCTAGGGAAGTGTGTGTGTGTGTGGGGGGGGTACTTCGGGGGGGGGGGGGGGGGCAGGGGCACTCACTTTTGATAATCACTTCTGCAGTATCAACAGAAGGGAACATTTTCACAATCATTTCTGCACTTTCTCCAAGGAACAATCTTTCTTGCTGGGGGACCGTGGACACACGGGGCAGGAAGTCTGTCCCAGCCATGACTTTGGGATTCCAAAAGCGATTCCAAAATGCAGTAATTCAGCTGCCATTCCCAAAATCCCTGCACGGCCCGGTACACCCCACTCCGTTCGTCCTGCAGGTGCTGCAGTCCTGTTGATGGAGTTCTGTGACACCGGGAGGGGCGCCCGCTCGCCGAGCCTCGCATGCACCCTATCTGGCTGACACAGAGCCTGTGGTGCAGACACTCCTCAACCTCCAGAGACTAAATGGACGCGAGAACTTGCTTTAGCCACGGGGACCCCGAAGCCTCCCGGGGGTGCAGAGCAGCTCTGCCCATGTCCGGGCTACTACATGAAGGAGGCATCTCACCCTTCTCTCAAAGGGAGCCCAAGGCTGCAGCATCACAGCATCAGGAGCAAACCAGAGAAGACACATCGCAAGAAACAGATCCCTGACAGGGTGATGTATTTTGTGGCAAATCAGGTCACGCCGGCCCTTGCTAGCCACAGTCCAGAATTCCTTTATTCATGGTTCAAGAACTCACCACAGCTGCAGAGTTTACAGGTTTCGAGAGCCATACATCCACCTGCTCCCTGCTTATCTGAATTTCATACAAGATTAATATTCTACCTACATCCGCTGACAAAGTCAAATAGCTACAGAACGCAAAGTGACAATATTCTATGTCAGTAAACACTGTGACAAGACTCACTTGAAAACGCATTGGCAGCTTAGATTTGGTGTTTTAGAGGAACATACGTTTTGTAAACCAAACACTATGTGGTCACACAGAAAAATGTCTTCAAAGTGGATGGAGGTCTTCCCTGGTGGCGCAGCGGTTAAGAATCCACCTGCCAAGGCAGGGGACATGGGTTCAAGCCCTGGTCTGGGAAGGTCCCACACGCATCCCACGGGCGGAGCAACTAAGCCCGTGCACCACAACTACTGAGCCTGCGCTCTAGAGCCCCCGAACCACAACTATTGAGCCCGAGAGCCACAACTACTGAAGCCTGCATGCCTGGAGCCCGTGCTCCACAACAAGAGAAGCCACCACAATGAGAAACCCGCACACCACAACAAAGAGTTGCCCCTGCTCTCCACAACTAGAGAAAGCCTGTGTGCAGCAACGAAGACCCAACGCAGCCAAAAATAAATAAATTAAATACATTAAAAAAAAAAAACTTAGGGCTTCCCTGGTGGCGCAGTAGTTGAGAGTCCACCTGCCGATGCAGGGAACACGGG
>NW_006797064.1:410285-412951 GCF_000442215.2 Lipotes vexillifer | reverse complement strand
GGGGAGCGGCTGGGCCCGTGAGCCATGGCCGCTGAGCCTGTGCGTCCGGAGCCTGTGCTCCGCAACGGGAGAGGCCACAGCGGTGAGAGGCCTACGTACAAAGCGTACAGCAAAAAAAAAAAAAAAAAGAGAGCACCGTGGGATGTGGGCTGGCACAGGGCGCCATTCTGAAGACTTCTGCTACCCATCGAAATATGTCTTCTATTGCCCTCTCCTTTGGAAGGGAACGAGGCAGGTGGGATGCACATATAAGCTCATCTCAGAAGGCAGTTCCTACATCAGCAGAGAAATGTGTTAAGGGCACTTGAGGAAGAGTATAAGGAAGATTCTGGAGTGTTCCGTGTGAGTACCTCATCATTTCCCCACACACCACCTGGAACACTTTCTATGTCTAAACAGTGGTCGCCAGTCAGGCATAAAGGGACCCAACTTTAAAACAGTTCTTTGTAAACCATTCAACTATCCATCGATGGGGGAAGGGATAAACAAACTATGGTGCACACACACACAATGGAACATTATTCAGCCACAAAAAGGAAAACGGTCCTGACACATGCTACACCATCCCTGAACTGTGAAGACATTTCACTGGGTGAAATTAACCAGGGATGAAAGGACAAATCTTATATGATTCCACTTATATGAGGTCCTTAGAACAGTCAAATTCAGAGACATAAAGAACAGTGGGTGCCACGGGCTGGGAGAGGGGAATAGAGAGTTGTTTAATGAGTGTAGAGTGTTAGTTTGGGAAGATGAAAAAAGTTCTGCACGTGGGCGGTTGCACAATAACGTGAACATACTTAACGACACTGAACTGTACATTAAAAAATGGTTAACATGGGAAATAAAACTGTCACCTACTGGGAAAAAAATGGTTAGGATGGTAAATTATGTGTTACGCATAGTATCGCTATAAAAAATAATCCCTTGTAAATCTGACTTAAATAGCTATTAAGTAAAGGCATGATCCTTCAGTTACAGTCTTCTGGAGGACTATTTTCATGTCGGGGGTTCCCTTAAAAATTTGCTAATTGTGCACAGAGGTATCTTATAAAAGTAGGAACTTGGGGACTTCCCTGGTGATCCAGAGGTTAAGACTCCAAGCTTCTACTGCAAGGAGCACAGGTTGGATCCCTGGTCGGGGAACTAAGATCCCGCATGCCTCGTGGTACAGCCAATCAATCAGTCAATCAATCAATCAATCAATCAATCAATCAATAAGTAGGAACTTGGAGGATCCCACAATGTTTTTTCCTGATGGCCGTGCAGCATGCCTTGTGGGATCTTCATTCCCCAACCGGGGATTGAACCTGGGCCCTGGGCAGTGAAAGCGCTGTGTCCTAACCACTGGACGGCCAGGAAATTCCCCATAATTATTCTAAGTAATAAGATCTAGAATTATTACTGACCATAAAAAAAAAAACAAATTATGCAAACTTTCTAACAGACTATAAATTAAATGAAGTTGAAGTGAATTGATGCCTGTGAATTTTACACATACGATCACACTGTCAAAAATGTATTTCTTCCTGCGAAGGAAAACAGAATTTGGGAACAGAAATCCAAGCATATTCTTTTCTATAAGTATATTCATACTGCGTATTCGTGACATCGTAAGAGGATCAAAAGCTCCTGACCATGGTGCTTCAGAGTCAACGCCGACAGCCACTAAACTACTGTGAAAGAAGACAGAAGGCGATATTCAATACGTGCCAAGTTTTGGGCCAAATCCCAAAGCAGCCAAGCTCATAGTACTGACATCTGGGGCCAGATAATCCTTTGGTGTGTGACGGGGTGCGGGAGACTGTCCTGTCCATTGTGGGATGTTTGGCAGCATCCCTTGACACCAGTATCACACACACCCCCAATCAAATCAATCAAATGTGACCATCAAATACGTCTCTATACTTTGCCAAGTGTCCCCTGGGGGTAAACAACTGCCCCCACTTGAGAGCCACTGTCCTAAACCAAGAAAGAGATCTCTGGGGACCACCCATGTTTACAAGGAAAACCAAAAGGGAACACTAAGAAAAACAACATACTCTGATTTGGTACAAGAGCCAGAAACAGCAACAGATGTCAGAAACGTCTCATGGTTTTCGGGCCAGTTTACAACCAGAACCGACAGCCAATTTCAAGAGCTTATTCTTGAATTTAATTCATCAGAACGTAACGTCTATTCGCATCAGACTCCGTCGTGCAGAAGCTCAGACTTTCAATCCCTCAGCTGGGACACGGCTGCTCGCGACGGCCCTCGCCCAGCCTGTGAGGGTTCAAGAGGAAAGGAGTAGCTTCTCCGGGGAAAGCAGTTTTCCTGATAACCTGGAGGGAGGGAGTGTCTGTGGGTCTCTACCTGTGTGTTCCAGGCATTCAAGAAGACAAACGTTGTTTGAAAGAAAAGTACACTGAATAAATCTGAACCGAGGACTGGAAAGGAGGAAGGAAGGGCTGAATCACACTATCAAACAGCACCTCATCAAGCGCTTTTCATCAGCTGGAGACCACAGAAAATGCAATCGTTCTACCACATGGAATGCACATCTTTAAATCAACGGGCTAAGGTTCCGAGGGCACCCGGGACACTTTGTGGCTTTCGATAAGACAAATGAGCAACACCCCACTCTAGCCCGTGGCACCCCAGGCCTGCTGAGCAAACCCCACCCCCC
>NW_006797064.1:396224-410222 GCF_000442215.2 Lipotes vexillifer | reverse complement strand
ACAAACCCCACCCCTCCCCAGGCTGCCACCTGCACCAACTTAGTATGAAAACCCCTGCAACTGGTTTGGTCTTTAACACAACGGTCCACCCAGATGAGATCCACAAAAGACACTGTTTTGTCCTTATTACTGCGTCCGGTTCTAATTAATTCTAACAGGAAACTCTCCAGGCTCCAGGGAACCACTTCTCTCAGAGTCAGGGCTCCTTTTAATGACAGCAACTGGGCTCATTTGAGCCCTTCTTGGATTTTATGAATAGAAAGGAATTGGTGAGAACTGGCCACCCATTCCAGTTACTAGGAATCCCCTACCAAAAAAAAAGAAAGAAAAAAAAAAAAACAGAGAAAAATGAGAAAGCATAAGAAGGCAGGTGCTTAGAATAAGCAACACGCATGTGCGCGTGCGTGCACACACACGCGCACACGCACACACACAGAACGCAGCCCCAGAGCAAACACTGTGTACTCTGGGGTTCTCCATCACTTGCAGACTGTGAATACGGCAGGGGAAGTGGGAAAACAGCAGGAGGAAGAACAGGAATGTGCGCTGACTCGACGTGCTCAAGACGACGTCGCACACGTTGTACCGAAACACTACGAAGCAGGGACTGACCACCTCGTTGTACAGAAAAGAAGACCGAGGCTCAGAGGATACAACCAGCTTCCCAGAGGGCCAGAGGCGCGGGTGATGGAAGCAGGAGGGCTCTCCTCTCCTCTCTCTGTCCTTGCACTACGACAACAGTGACAAAGGGCAGAACACAGGACACTGCTCAGCCGCTCGCTGCCTGGATGACTGAACTCCAGGGGGCAGCAAGCGGTCCCTCTGAAAGCAGCTCCCGCAGACACGCGTGGGCAGCGGCTCTGGGAGCGCAGCCAGGTGGCTCTCGGCAGCACGAACATGGGTGCGTGCCCCGTGGACGGTGGCTTTGACTTCCATCACCCCAAGAGCAGACAACGCCTGCAGGGCTTCCCCCAGGTTCCCAGGTGCCTGACCCTCCACCATGACCACACACAGCAGCCTCCAAAGGGGGATGCAGCTCAGCAGGACAGTGGCCTTAGCTCCCACCGAGGTGGGTCTCTTTCTGTCCACGAAAGGAATTCACCCCCAGCAGCGCGGCTCAGATCCCAGCCCTGACGCCGGTGCTCTTCTCTTTGGTGGGGGACGCGGAGTGGCTTGCTCTCCGCATCAGCTGGGCCAGGACTCTCTCCTGAGCAGCGTCCTAAAGGTGCGGAAGCCCAACGCCATCACTGCACCTTCTGAACTCGGCAGCTCCACATGACCTGGGGAGGCCCAGGGCTCCTCTGTGCCATAGTATCCTTCTCTGGACAATAGAGGCAACAATGGCACCGACCTCGCCGGACGGCATGAGGAATAAATGGGACCTGAAAACAGCAGCTGGCTCACACCGAAACCTGTGCGTGCGTGTTCACAGCAGCTCGGTCGTAGCCTCAGACTAGGGAGATCCCAAACGCCCTTCAACGAATGAGTGGATAAATACACACTGGTGTATCCAGACTGTGGAATACTAGGCAGGCGCTGGTAGTAATACACAACATCTGGGATGGATCTGAAGTGCTGGAGGCTAAGTCACTAAAGGCAGTCTCAAAAGGCCACACGTTGCATGAGTCCATTTCTGGAACATTCTCGAAAGGATGAAATTACAGAGACGGAGAAGCCAGTTGCCGCCAGGAGCTGGAGAGGGTGACCATACAGACGGGGCGTACGGAGCTCTCCCCGTGCTGATGGAAGAGTTCTGCACCAAATTACAACGGGGGTTGCTCGAATCTACACGTGATCATATTTCATACACTGTCCACATGCACGCACACGTGCACGCACGCATGTAAGTACTGCTAAAATCCAGATAAGGTCTGCATTTGTGTCAACAGTGGCGATGTCAGTTTCCTACTCTTGGTAAGCAGCACCTTCACGTAAGATGTTATCAGCCGGGGAAGGCGGAGGAGGGTGCTCTAGACTTCACTGTTCTATTTCTGCAGCCTCTTTTTGAGTCTAACATTCCTTCAAAATAGAAGTCTTCAAAAATAACAGTGTGTGATTGATGAACAGATAAACAAAATGTGGTCTATTCATACAATGGAATGTTACTCGGCAAACAAAAGGAATGCTTTTGAAACTTGAAAACATTATGCTAAGTAAAATAGAAACCGGTCACAAAGCACACATGTTACGTGATTTATTTCATTTACATGAAACGTCCAGAATGAGCAGATCCCCAGACACTGACGGTAGACCGGTGGTGATCAGGGGCTGGGGGAGGTGGGAAGGGGGAGTGACTCCTAACGTGTATGAGATTCTCTGGGGAGGGATGAAATGTTTTAAAATCAACTGTGACGGTTACACAACTCTGTGAACTAAAAACCAGTGAATTGTATGTGCACTCCAGATGGGTGAATTGTCAGCTGTGTGAAGGATGACTCAATAAAGTTGTCTAACAACTATGGCAATGTCTGGCACATAGTAAGGTGTTACAGAGGTATTTTGCCATATGATACACTCATTGTTCTTCAACCGTGGGGGCTGGTTCTAAAGGTCACCTTTGGTGCACAAACACGGCAGCTCTAATGCTAAGAGAATCCGAATCAGTCTCCTTTAGGCACTGTGCAGACAGGGTCAAGTTCAGAGTCCTTGCCTCTTCCTTATACCTTTTCTGCCCCTCCCCCCAGTTCCCTGCATTCCACCAGGCTGGCTTAACCACTTTTCCCTAAAAAAAGAAAAAGCTTTCTTATTCCTGAGTCCTCACCTTTGCCCACAGAGTCCCCGTCTAGAACGCATTTCCTCAGTATGTATTGAAATCCCATGCAGCACCGAACCCAACCCAAGTGTCCCTTTCAAGAGAAAGGTCCAGCCTTCCTCAGCTGCTCTGGCACAGGCTAATAGACCCTTCCTAGGAATTCCCAGAGCAGGAGATGTCTGCACCACCCATGGCACACCCCATGCACACCACGGCTTTCCAGCACCTGTAATCCCTTACCCCAAAACACATCTCACACTTCCTGGTATACTCCACAATGCTCCAGAAGCAACAGATTCAAAGGATGGTCATCCCAGAAATAGGAGACTTTCATAAAAGGTGGTCTGAAAAGGATGCTCTTCATGTGGGTGAGAATCGGGCCTTGCTGTAAACTGGGTGAAATACTGCAGCCAAGATGGCAACTCCAGGGCTTCCCTGGTGGCGCAGTGGTTGAGAGTCCGCCTGCCGATGCAGGGGACACGGGTTCGTGCCCCGGTCCGGGAGGATACCATGTGCCGCAGAGCGGCTGGGCCCGTGAGCCATGGCTGCTAAGCCTGCGCGTCCAGAGCCTGTGCTCCGCAACAGGAGAGGCCACAGCAGTGAGAGGCCCGCGTACCGCAAAAAAAAAAAAAAAAAAGATGGCAACTCCAGAACCCAGACAGCCCTGTTCTCCGTGAGTCTGGGTTCTCTGTACCCCTCACAACAGTCCACGTGGGGCTCAGACAGCAGGAAAACGCCTCCCCAGGGGCCTACAGCACAGGCCACGTTGCCTCACAATGGTGCCAAACGAGGTTTTTATGGAAAATTCTGGTCGGTCCACAAGCAGTGGATGCCTGTCATTTTCCAAACACATTCTGAGAGGCACATACAAGACCAAGGGAGCCTGTAAAAGGCGAAAGAGTCAAAAAACTCTGTTTATTATAAATCAACCATCTGAGGAAAAATACGTATCTGAAATGCACATGGGAAAAAACACAGCAGCAACGATGCTTCCCTCGAAAGCACACGCACTTTAACAAGCATCTCCATTTCTCTCTCCTAAAATTTCTGACTTCCAGAAGCTAAATAAAATAGGAGCTTGCTATGAGGTGCCGACGCAGATAGAAAGCATTTTTTGGTTACCAAATCACCTATTACAAGAAATCCTGGGAAATCACTGTTTCTGGTACGTACAGCCATACAGTAATAGTTAATTTTTAAGCCCAGAAAACGTGGAGCGGTTGACAGGATATTCATTATGGAATAAGAAAGAAATCCATTTTACAATTCCACTTACTCAGAGCCAAATGTAGGCAAATCCCTTCTTCCTCCGAGGGTTTATTTTTAGGCCTGTTTTCTGTCTTCAGTTACCTGTCAATGAAAAAAAATACCCAAAGTCAGGCAAAACATATCAACAAAGACACCTCTAATACATTCTCGACCGTTCCCAAAGCAGGCAGACTTCTGAAATAGAACGTCTTAAGAAGCTGAAATAATAACAGCGTCAGATGGTAGACAACCACCGTAGGTAAACTGCAGGCTTACGTCTCTATGTAAAGCACATGATGTGACTGTCCACACACACAAATCTGTTCAAAAGTCTCACTATCTGAGAACCGACTGTGATCACATCAGCAGGGAATTCCAGTAACTGAAACATCTACCCCATCTCTCATTTTTCTCTAGCATCCTAAAACACGCTAAGTGACAACACAGGTATTTCTAGATTCAACGCAGCTCAGCACATGCTTACTGAGAACGACACGTCCGGTCCTGTGGAAAGCGGAAACACTGCTCAGGGCTGCCCCGGTTTCCGGGACACCTGAGGTCTGCGGTCATGTGACACACACCCGGCCGGACAGTGGAAAGGGGGGATAGCGGGGATCTCAGTGAGGGGAGATCAGTGACAATAAACTCGTCAGAAAACTTACAATGAGATCGTTTAAGAGGAGAGAAGGGATGACGCTCAAACTGGTAGTGGGAGACAAGTGACCAGCAGACAAGGAGCTGAGTCTACACCGGGGGCTGGGATGGAGCTCTATGAGGAGGGAGCCCTTGAATGGGAGTGAGTGGCCAGCAAGTGCAAATGTCCTGTGGTGAGATTGACCTTGGCGACTGGGCGACAGGGAGGGAGGCCAGTGGACTGGGCAGCAGAAGTGAGTGATAGCAGGTCTTGGATCACGGAGGACTCTGCAGCCCTTGGAAAGGAGTCTGATCCTTTCTTCTCGACCTCCCTTCACCCAGCGCCAGACTGAATGAGAGAAGAAAATGTGATCATCTTTTTACTTAAAAACCCTTCAGGGGCTCCCATCGTTCTTAGAACAAAACCCAGGGAAGCTCTTGCTGAGCAGAGGAACACAGTGGCTCACACAGTGCAGGTGGGGAGGATGAGAGACGAGATGGAGAGCGACGCACAGCGTCTGCGGTGTCTGGAGGTGTGACCCAGAGGACGCACCGGTAGGGTGGAGGTGTGCTGGGGAGGGGACAGAAGAAGCAAGGACGACTTCTAGGTTCAGAGCTTGAGCAAAATCTGGAAGGTGGGGCCGTTGCCCAAGAGGCACGAAGGCTGAGCGGAAGAGAAATCAAGAGTCTTTTAAGGTGTGAACTTTGAAACTGCCCACTGGCTCTCCAAGCAGGCTGTTAACTAGGTAAACACACAGGTCTCAGCAAGTGGGAGAGGTCACAGTCACAGAGTTAAGTCCAGCAGTAACCACGACCTCTGAAGCTGTGGGCCTGGATGGGAGCATCTGATGCAGGACTTCTCATCCTCGGCATTGCTGGCACTTAGATCAGACCGTTGTGTCTGCAGTGGGGCTGTCCTCTACGCTGCAGGGTACTGGAAAGCAGCCCAGGCTCTTCCCACTAGACACCGAGAGGAAATCCCCCATCCTCCCAAGCGGTGACAACCCAAACTGACCCACACTGCCCATGTCCCCTGGAGGGCACACTCGCCCCTTTGAGAACCACTGGTCTCAAGATGATCATGCTGAGTGAAGTAAGTCAGACTGAGCAAGACAAGGGTCATACGATATCACTTACATGTGGCGTCTAAAAAACTGATACAGGGAATTCCCTGGCAGTCCAGTGGTTAGGACTCTGTGCTTTCACTGCCAAGGGCCTGGGTTCAATCCCTGGTCAGGGAACTAAGATCCCACAAGCTGTGCAGCTCAGCAAAAACAAGTAAATAAAAAATAAATAAATGATATAAATGAACTCATTTACAAAACAGAGACAGACTCGCAGACATGGAAAATAAACTTACAGTTACCCAAGGGAGAAGGGGGGAGGGATAAATTAGGAGTTTGGGATTAACAGATACACACTACCATATATG
This sequence comes from Lipotes vexillifer, assembly GCF_000442215.2. NCBI lineage: Eukaryota > Metazoa > Chordata > Mammalia > Artiodactyla > Lipotidae > Lipotes > Lipotes vexillifer. Next base: position 404,157 of record NW_006797064.1, on the reverse strand, counting down.
AAATAAAGAACAAGGACCCACTGTATAGCACAGGGAACTATATTCAGTATCTTGTAATACCCTATAATGGAAAAGAATCTGAAAAAGAATAGATCATATATATATAATTGACTATGTATATAATATATATTATATATATTATATATGTAATACATACTATATATTATATAATTGATTACATATATAATATAGTCGATTATACATATATTATATGTATAATACTGACCACTGAACCCTGAGAAGAAGGACCTGGCCAATGAGACAGAGGAGAGTACAGCAAGGTAGGAGGAAATCCAAAATAGTGTGGTGTCCCTGGCTTCTACTGACAGCTGTCTCTCAAAAATCAGGCAAAGACTAGCAAATAACTGCTACTGAGATGGAGTACAAGGACAACGGCAGCTGACAGGATGACCAGGACTCAGGCACGCCGTCTTCTCCACATGGAAGAAATCTAGAGAGGCTTCACGGAGGAGGTGGCACTTGTTGGTGCAAGAATTCAGGCAACGTAGAAGAGAAAGGGGCTACTGCTTGAGTGGTACCGGAGGCAACGAATGGGAGCAAGAGGAAGACACGGAAGTTTCCCAAAATACCGGGGGATGCTCTTGCTATCGTGGGACTCAGGAATAAGGATGCTGACAGCAAGCAGGGTACCGGAGGGCCGGTGCATAGAGAGAATGCGGCTGCCTCAATCCAGCAGAGGGAGGAAGGAGCCGCCCGAGCAGTACGGACCAACGTCACTCTTTGGGCCACCAGTGTAAGGACAGCTGCAGTGGTTGTGCATGCTGGCTCCAGGACTGCCCCAACAAGAGCAGGGAGACTGGGGGACCAGAGCCCTCCCTTTTCTGACTTGCTTCTGCATCATCCTAGATCCCCTACCCCCCGCAGGGGCTCTGTCTGGACCATCAGGAATTGGCATTAAGGAGCCCCTCATGAACTTCTGGCTTCTTTTTTTTTTGTTTCATTTTATCTAAGCCGACAAGGAAGGGCACACGCTCCTGGCAGATCATGCTCAGAACCCTGAACTGTATGGAAGTGCTGACAAAACATGCCAGTGGCCTGATCCATTTCACTGCCCTGTTCTGTCTTCCTTCCACAGCATGACTGTGCACATGCATTTTATTTGTTTAAATGAAAACGTTTAAAAAAAAAAAAAAAACAGGAGCAGAGTTACAGGCCTCACTTTGCTCCTAATTAATTATAAGAAACTCTCTCTGAACCAGAGATTCCTCAGCTGTGAAATGAGGGTATTAAATTATTTATGAGGTTTCATCCACATCAAAAAAAAAAAAAAATCTGAGGAACCATTTTCCTGTTGACTTCCTTCGTAAATTCTAAGGGAAAACACCTTGCAAGGAACTGAATCAAGAACTTGCAAAAGAATTGGTGGGGAAGGGAGGGAGGGGGGAGTAGGCAGGCGAGATAGGAGGAATGTATCTCGTCCTGCAGCCAACTGAGCACAGAAATATATCCAAAGTGCGCATTTTTTCCCCAAAGTTGCCATAATGATTAACATTTCTACTCTGGAGAAATTCAGTTTTATCATCCTGAAAATAATGTGAAAAATCTAAAGTATGTTTTCCGAAGCCACGGTGCATGACAGAGGAGCCACGGTTTCCTCCTGACTCCTTTTCTGTTTTTACTGAGCCCTGAACAAACCGGGCCAAGAGCCAGGGGCTAGGACACATTCTGGTCCCAAAGGCAGGGGTGGGCTGCAGCGGTTCACGGTACCAGAGAATTCCAGACCACTTCATTTGCTCCGTATGGGGTTCAAGTCCTTCGTGATGAAGCTGCTGTTTCCTGCGTCACCCATACCGTGCTGACCGGTGTTTTTATATATTGAGATGATTCATTCCATACCGGATTTTAAATCCTTTAAATTGGTGCTTCTCAAATGGCGCTGATTTCACCCCCCTGCCCCAACCCCGGGACACCGGGCAACGCGTGGAAACATTTTTAGTTGCCAGGACTCCAGGGAAGAATGCTACTGGCATCTGGTGAGGCCAGGGAGGCTGCGAAACATCCCACAGCACACAGCGTAGAGCCCCCTCCGCAAAGAATTATTTGGATCAAATGTCAGTATCACCAAGGTTGAGAACCCCGAATCTGAACCATACTAAAATTTCTATAATTTTGCCCAAGGTATATATACTGTATACTTTCATTTTCCAAGCCATTGTTATTCTTTTCAAAGTAATACACGTACACAGGGGAGGCAAAAGACTCCTTTTCCACCGCAAGCTTTCCAGCACCATCTATCCTCAATGCTACTGCACAAAGCAACCACTTTCAAACCTCAGAACTGCTTGTGTTATTGGCAGTGCTGCCTAGTACGGACTCGCATGTTCCTAAGCAAGCTGCTTATAATATATCCTATCAACATCAGATACCACTTAACTTGATTTTCTCGCACACGGGAAGAGGAATTTTGGTTTTTTAAATTCCTGTCACCAATCCTGGACTTACCCTCCCATGTTTCCCCAACAATATAACATTTGGGGGGTTAAATCTAGACTGCACGCATGTTATTTTGACAATGGAATCGGCTGAGCAAGTAGTACGTGTGATTAGGATTCCTTTCTTAGGCAACTCTTAAATTTTCCCGGGATTATTAGTTGCCTCTGTTTTTATTTTCTTTGACAATTCCTCCAACACCCTCCACAACCTTTCAATTTTTAACTCGGATAATCTGTCAGTTCCATGTCTATCCTGCCCTCACCCCCACCCCCTCTCCCCAAATGTATACACACCAGACCTTCCTCTGGTCTCTGCTCCAGTCTGTACTTGTCAGGGGTGGGTCGGCTCAGAGCAGATGCCCCCGAGATCACACCAGCACCCTGAGAATTCCTTCTGCCTCTTTCTGTTTCCGGGACCCCAAATCTTCCCCTTTCTTGGTTTACTCTCTCGTTCTGATGGGACACATTCTCTAGTAGCTTCCTGAGAAGTGATGTATGAAAGCTAAATTATACTGATATCCTGAACATGGAAAACCACTTTATGCTACTCTTAATTAACCACCAGCGAGGGAATGACTTCAAAATTGAGTGAAAATAAATTTTCATAGAATTCTAAGCTCAGCCTGTTTTCTAACTTAAGAAATATGATGTCATTCTGATTCAAAATCCTTCCTATGACTTTTTTTAAATCCAGAAAGTGCTTAGATACTGCCTTTATCCCTGATTTTCTAAAATGACATGATGATGAGCCTTCATGTAGTAATTTTTTTGATGTGCTGAATTTTTATTCACTGTTCTAGTCACTTGGTTTGAAATTTCTCTTCTTCAGACTTGAGGTATTTTCCCCTCCCTCCCTTCCCTGGAATACCTGTTAGGCAAAAATCTAACTAACCATCTCTCATCTGATAAAGCTTTCTGCACTGTACCTGCATTGTCTAGTAAGGTATTCATTTAGCCACATGTGACTACTGAGCACTTGAAATGTGGCCAGTACAACTGAGGGCCTGACTTTTAAATTGAATTTAATTTTAATTAATTTAATTTAAAGAGCCACACGTGGCCAGTGGCTACCATATGTGACAGCACATATCTAAAGACTACGACACAGAGGAAAAAAAGACAGCAATGGAACATCAGTGCCGTTAGCACCCACCCTGAGATGACGTTAGACACGAGTTCAGAAGAAAAAATTGAGAGCAATTTCTAAATCCCCACCGTTACTATTTCCAGTATAAGGTTCTGTGACTTAATTCCTTAGGGCCTCCTTCCTCGTTAAGAACTTGAGGACCTTTTAGAATGATATCACACAAGCAGAAGCATCCCTCTGCACCCAAGACTGGATTTTATTACACCCAGTGTGTAAACAGGGCAACCGAGGGCCCTCTTTGATCAGAGGTGAGATAGGAAGGTCCCTCACAAAACAGAAATTTGTACCGTACTCGCAACATCACAGCAGAAAATAGCAGCGAAACATAAAAAATAATAAAACACAAGGGACGAGACAACTGGTAGGTTGCTAACGGCAACCTCTCTGAGTGACACCTCACGACGGCAGTCAGGGAGCCCTCACCCCATCACACCTGGGTGTAGACCGCGGCTCTCTACACATGCTTTGGCAAGAAACACTGATTCTGCAGAGTGGATGCTCCAGGGGATAGAAACCAGAACAGCACGCAAGGCCTTCTCTGTGCATTCATTCATTCGCTTACTCATTCAACAAATGTCACAAATATCGTAAACTGTCACCTGTCTATTAGCAACAACCGAGACAGAAAACAGAACCAAACCAAACTGCACAAGTCCTGTGCACCTGCCACAAAGCCAACTAGCCTCTTGTTTCATCAGAATCACTGAGAACCACTTTGTTACGGCCGAGTACAGAATACAGCCGGCATGCCACAGCTGTGCATTCAAAGCAAACAGCAGGATCACAACCAAAAGAAAGTCACTCTTCTTTTTTAAACTTTGAAGAAAAACAAACATAGCACTGTAGGTACAGGGAAATAAATATTCAGGGAACATCATTCATTTTTAATTTAAGAATCAAGGGGGAAACATATTTTCTTCATATACTCTTCAGGCAAGTCATTTAATATCCATTCATTCCTGCAAAATGACATTTTATTATGCCTGCAGGTTCGGCGTAAAAGTGTGAGTTATTCAAATGAGGAGAAAAAGAGACACTAACCAAGACACATGTAAACTTGATTTCTTCTTTAAAGTATTATGACACTAATAACAAGTACTTAACACTTGTAGAATTGGCAAAATCAGTATTGTGAGCATGCATTGATGCATATGAGCACATATATATAGACATGTGTATCATTTACCCATCACCCCACGACAGCAGACTCAACCATATACATGTCACACGTGACGAATGAAAAGCACTTTCCCAACTCACACCATGATATGCCAAATAAATCCCATATACAAAAGACCAAGACAGGACCTGTCACATGAAAATCTGGTATGAGAGAGGTAACGTTAACATGACCCAATTGGGCTTACAATTATATAATCCATCCAGAGCTAGTATCAACGGAAAAAAAACACGATAAACTTTAATAAGCTATCAGTTGCACAATATTTGTTTGTAAGCGTTAAATTTTATTCAGTGGCATGAAATTTTATTTAGTGAGAGAAAAAGAATCACAACGTTTAAGGATGATACATTAAAGTATTAGGATAGGGACTTCCCTGGTGGCGCAGCGGTTAAGAATCCACCTGCCAATGCAGGGGACACGGGTTCGAGCCCTGGTCCAGGAAGATGCCCCATGCCATGGAGCAGCTAAGCCCCTGCGCCACAGCTACTGAGGCTGCTCTCTAGAGCCCGCGAGCCACAACTACTTAAGCCTGCGCTCTAGAGCCCGTGCTCCGCCCGCAGCGAGAGAAGCCACCGCAACGAGAAGCCCGCTCACCGCGACTAGAGAAAGCCCGCGTGCAGCAACAAAGACCCAACGCAGCCAAAAATAAATAAATAAATAAATTTATTAAAAAATAAATAAAGTATTAGGGAAGCATGATCTTTCTTATTCAGCAAATTGTCAACCAATGGCAATCTGAATCTCTCCCCACAGATATAACACCAAACGATCAATATAATCTTCAGGTGACACATCAATTTCTGGTCTATAGGTGACACAATGAGGGTACCATGGGGTAGAAAAGAATGCCAATTAATCTCGTCCTCAACTGCCAAAGCACTCTCTCCACATTCTGCAATGAGTACTAAGCGTATTCTTAAATGTAACTGTCAAACACGTTATTTACTCACTGAAATTACCATAGAAGTTTCTGAACGCCATATGGTCCTGGTGTTCAGATTTCAGTTTCTATGATGTGCAAACACATCCTACTCCCCCAACCCTCACCTGGAAAGGGCAAGTGTACCGTCCTCAATTTCACTTAACAACACAGCAAGCAAATCCCTTTGGGGAAACAATTAAATTCGACTCTGTGCTTACCTAAATACCTCAAAATCTAGGACACCAATGGCGGTGATCAGCTAATTCAAGAACAGAGTATTAAAACACACGCACACACACACACACACACACACACAAACAGGCACACAAACACATCTTGCTGTTCACAACCCAAAGTGCTTCTTCAAGTGTCAACCTCCCTATTTAGGAGATCAGAAAGCTGTCCTATAAGTAAAAATAAAAATTTAAAACTCAAACCAAAACACCCAACACTCTCACACAAATACACTAGAGTTTCACCATACTGAAAGACGCTCAAGAACCCTCATAAGGCAGAGACCAAAACTATGCAACTCTCTGATCCTTCCCCCTCTGGAAACAAGATGCCCTCAAAATGACTTAAACCCCAGCCTTTCCCAGAAGTGGGAAAAAAAATTTTTTTATTTGTCAAATTAATGACTGGGAGGTGGTGGGTCACTAGGAATTCTGTTTCAGTTTGCACTGAGGGTCAGTCCTGCCCCCAAGTCTTTAGACCAGTGGCTCCCAGCTGGAGATGACTGCGGCCCCCAAGAGATGTCTGGCGACGTCTGGAGACGTTTCAGGTGGCCACACCTGGGGCTGAAACGGAGGGTTTCTCCATCACCAGCAAGCTCAGGCAGTTCAGCTAACAAACACGTCTCCAGTCTGTCTACAGCTGCCTCACGCACACCACAGACTCTGTCTGGCCCTGCCATGCCTCACCCCCGACCCCCAATCTTCTGCCCCGGCTGTTAACAAGCTCTCCTAACTGGTTTCACATTCCCCAGCCTTGCGCCTTTGAGAGAACGCAGGCGTTCAACCCTGAGAACTGTATCGCCGGTAGCATCTCCAAGTCACCTGTCTTCACCCTGTCTGCAGGCTCCCCACTGAACCCACGCCTTGCTGCCAGGGGCATTTCTTCCAGGCACACCCCTCGGGTCCCATAGTGAAAGTGAGAACTGAGATGCAGCTTGACCTTAGCAGCTCTTCTGGTTGTGATACGGACATGTCCTGTTATTCTACCCAGGAGGCAGCTGGCCTGGCAACTACGAGTTGGGTAGCTGGGGCCAGAAGGGCTGTGACAATCCACCCCTGGCCGGCTGTACGCATCCTTGGGCCAGGCTTCCGCACGCCTCCAGTTCCAGGTAACTGACTGAACCCTCACAACAACATTAGGGGTGGACCCCACCATGCACACGCACAGAAAGGACAGAGAACCCTCCCTGGCACAGAGAGAACACCACCTAAGTATTGGATAAAACTCCTTTCACCACTGTGGTCCACACATTCCGGAATGAGCTTACAGCCTCGTCACCAAGTATACGTGCGGCCCCAGACAAGAACCTGTGAGCCTCGTACGTCCCTCCCTGTAAAAACGGGACGAAGGACGCCTACCTTACATGACGGTCGGGAGGAAGAGAGACCTTGATTGTAAAACACACAGCACAGCTCCTGGCCCATCAAAGCTATTAATCAGAGGCCATTACTACTGGCTGTTATTACCGGGGAACAGCCAAGACCCTGAACTGATGCAGAAAAGTCATTCCAAATCTTTCCTTCTCATAAAATCGAGAAATAGCTATTCTTCCTGCACTAACTCTTTATACTCGTTTAGTGGGAGACCCATAAGAACTTTTACTTCAATAACCTTGATTTCATTTCCTGCTTTTCAAGTGAAGTTATGAAGCATAATCAAGGCTCTGAGGCCCAGTTTTCAATGGAGTTTAGCGCAAAGTGCTCTACCACTCTGGTGGAGATAGAAAAAGAATTTCCTTTCTGCTCCATTCAATGTACCTTTAAGCCCAGGAATTTATTTTTTAATGGCTTTTTTTCCCCAGTAAAATTAAATGATTCAGGACTTTTGTTAATTGTTATGAGTCTTTCTTTCATAGATTGGTTTCTAAAGAACTTTAATTTTCACGCTTGAAAGGCCTAAAAAGTTTAACTGGGGTCTGCTCAGCAGCTGCTTTTGACACTGTCCTCATCATACTAAATTTAGACATACACTTTGCCCCGATGGACTTCAGCAGG
>NW_006797064.1:367283-395485 GCF_000442215.2 Lipotes vexillifer | reverse complement strand
GGGAAGCAGCCACATTAAAATAAGATGCTGCTAGCGCATCAGAATTCAAAAGCCATTGTAAGCCAACAACTTCCAAGAAGACACAGCACTCTCTCATTCACTAAAATACCTAATAATTTCCCACCTGGGAAAAGAAAAGAAGAAAAAGATTGGAGGTGGGTCCCAAACACACACACACACGCACAAAATAGCAAGAAAACCACAATGAACTGGGAAAATTAGGGCAAACAGAAGATAATGGCACGAGAAAATGAGATAAAGCTGAGAAAGGTGAGGACAGGACCCAAAGTTTGCCATCAGACACAACTTTCCATCAGGGGGAAGGGAACTATATAAATCAGATTCTGAGCTTCCTAGACATCCATTCAAAGAAACAAATATAATTAGATGCTTGATTCACAGTATCCAAAAAATGAAGGAGATACAAAATATCAAAAACACAGCCTCTGGAGTTTGATACACATGTAAAATTTCTCCCATGGGTCCCAGAGAGGAAACTGTGGACTCGGTAGAACTCTACCCTCAGTAAATGCTGTCCACCAGATTTTCATTGGGTCACTTCTAAAATAACCCTCAGCGGGCTTCCCTGGTGGCGCAGCGGTTGGGAGTCCGCCTGCCGATGCAGGGGACACGGGTTAGTGCCCCGGTCTGGGAAGATCCCACAGGCCGCGGAGCGGCTGGGCCCGTGAGCCATGGCCGCTGAGCCTGCGCGTCCGGAGCCTGTGCTCCGCAACGGGAGAGGCCACAGCACTGAGAGGCCCGCGTACCGCAAAAATAAAAAATAAAATAAAATAAAATAACCCTCAGTGTTAGATAACCATACAGCACCAAAGTGCAGCTCAGTAAATGAAATTTACAAGTGGATAACAATATGGTAGCAGCATGTAGATCTCCGCACAGCCCAGTTTACTCCAAAGCTACGTCTTAGAAGTGTTCCAAGTCCCAACTGGGGGGCGGGTCTCCTGGGGTCACAGAAACACATTACAGTATATTGTAAACACGTTTCGGTGCCAATAAATACACCACCTCTACAGTATTGCTTCTAATGGTTGCCTGGTAACCGACTGTATGGGCTAGAGCATACTGTGATGCTCACCACTGCGTTCAATTGCTTGGTATTGTAAGCGATGCCCCAACAAAACAAGGAGAACCATTTTTTAAGTGTCAAAAACTTTTGCGAACCACCTACACTAAAGAAAAGAAAGCTGGGGCTTCCCTGGTGGCGCAGTGGTTAAGAATCCGCCTGCCAATGTACGGGACACGGGTTCGAGCCCTACGGGAAGATCCCACGTGCCGCGGAGCAACTAAGCCCGTGCGCCACAACTACTGAGCCTGCGTTCTAGAACCCTCGAGCCGCAACTACTGAGCCCACGTGCCACAACTACTGAAGCCCACGTGCCTAGAGCCCGTGCTCCGCAACAAGAGAAGACACCGCGATGAGAAGCCCGCGCACCGCACGAAGAGTAGCCCCTGCTCGCCACAACTAGAGAAAGCCCGCCGCAACTAGAGAAAGCCCGCACACAGCAACGAAGACCCAGGGCAGCCAAAAATCTTTTAAAAATTAAAAAACAAAGCTGCATTTTATTACCTAATGTTTAAGGGAAAACACCTAATAGCAAGACTACATAATGGCAGTTAATTCCAAGGTGCCTTTGAAATTGTTTATGTTTCTGTTAATCACAATTGGGTCTAAAGGTATTTGCAGAACGGCAGCACACATGACACGTGAACCATGCCTGGTATGTGTGTGAACAAATTTCCAGGCTTCCTGAGAAATAATTACAAAATATGTGGCATTAAAACTTTTCCACAAATCTGAGTTGAGAACTTCAGGAAAAACATCATGAGCTAACCATGACCTTTATTGCGGGACAGCAACGTATTCATCTGTCTTTCTGCTGGAGACGATCCTGGTTGATGCCCGTTGTCCCAAGGTAATTATTAACAGTGCTGCCTTTCCCTCTCAGAAGTGCCCCAATTTGGACAATAAATTATACGGCCGCTCGAGTCAACAACCAAGATAGCCTAGGTTCCAGAACAACAAGCTAGGAATGCTAAGGTCCCAAACATGGGTTTCTGCATAAAAAAAAGGGAAGTTACTAAACCTGGAGATCCTAACACAGAGAAGCTGGTGGAAACGACCCTCGGTCAGAACCATGTGAACTGTCAGAGAAAGCTTCTTACTCTGCTGTCTTGAAATAATCCACTCCTTCCACACAGCCAACACATGTACTGACCAGGCCTCATCCTTCCCACTTCTCGGGGGCACCTGGCGCCACTGCTTCTATAACCCCCTCCTCCACTGGCTCACGTAACGGCCACAGTCATCCAAGTGAATGGGCCCAGAGCAATCCAGCTGGACTGCGGGCTCCACGCCTCTGCTTTTAGTTCCTCCACGCCTGGCAAGTAGGAGCCACTCAATAAACACGCGTTGGATGAGTCAATGTCTTTCTCAGATCATTTCTCTGGTTCTTTTTCACCCTCGATCCACTAAACACAGGCATTTCCCCGACACCCCACCCCTGAATTTCTTTTTCCTCCAGCTCTGTTCTCTTGACAGGTTATCTAACACGGTGGCTCTCTTTGCAGGGAACGCCAAAGCTCTCTCCCAAGGCAGCGTTTCCTCTGCCTGCTTCAGTCTCAACCTGGGTCCCCGTCCAGTCCCCAAAGGCCACTATTTCAAATGTAAATGCCCATCTTCTCCCGGTCTCTCTTCAATATTTCCTATGACTCACCAGTTGTTACCCTTCACATCCAGGCCCAGAGCTTTGCTGCTCTCACCTTGGACTCATCCCCGGCCCTTTTCTGACCCCCTCCCAACAATCCATCAATCGGGCCCCAAGTTTTATCCACAGAGCATCCCTAAACGTCACCTCTCTCCACGCCCACTGCCACTCCCCAATCAGCCTCGGGATGAGTGCGTGCAACTACCCCCTGCCTCGTCTTTCCCCCTGCAAAGCCGCACCTAAATCTTCCTAAACCAAAGGTGTGATCCTAACGCATCACTCAAAATACGTAATGGATAACAGCACTGCTCCGGAAAACACCCAACTCACACCTTGCAGTTCCTGACTGAACCCCTGGTTCCTACACAGCCAGAAAAGCAGGAGGCAGGGACTAATACCACGTCAAGAGTGAGTTGCCAAACTACTGTAACCGATGCCCGCTACGGTAGCAGAGTCACCCCTCCGCACCCAAGTTGTGCCCATACTTATCCCCAGAACCTGTGAATATGGCAGGTTCCCTGGAGCGGGGGAAATTAACTGCACAGATGGAATCCAGGTCGCTAATCTAACCCTACAAAACAAAGTTATCCTGGACTACACAGGTGGCCCAAAGTCATCAGGGGAGTCCTTTTAGTGGGGAAGAGGGTTTCAGGACAGCAAGTGTCCAAGCAATGCAATGTGACACTCAGCCATGGCTGGCTTTGAAGACGGAGTAAGGGGCCAGGGGCCAAGGAACACAGGCGGCTTCTGGAAGCTGGGAAAGGCAACTGAAAACAAGACAAGACAAAACAAATGTTTCCCCTAGAGGCTCCAGAAAATAAGTGCCCCTGCAGACCCCTCAATTTTAGTCCAGCGAGACCCGTGTTGGACTTGTGACCTCCAGAACTGTGAAGTTCTAAAGGTGAGTCATCTGAACCACTACATCTGTGGTCATTTGTTCCAGGAACCACAGGAAACAAATACAGCATTCTGCTTGCCGGATACCAGCTCCCTGTGTACTGTAAGCCGTTTAAGACGGTTGTAATCTGGGCGTCAGGGAGCGTACAGTGCGATCCGTGTGTGGTCTCTATAGCCGCTTGAGAAGCTGCAGCATCACTCCTGGCTGCAGGGAGGACTTCTGTCACTCCCGGTGGCATGAGGGGGAGGTGAGTGGGGACCCCGAGAGTGAGCCCCTCCTTAAGTTTCATGCCTCTCCAGGGGGGCTCCCTCGCCGCACCCCTGTCGGGGCCTCACTTCCTCAGCATTTGGCCCCAACTCCCTGTGGCCCCTGCAGTGCCAGGTTTCGTGTCCCATGGCCGTGCTGTCTATTCCCCGATGAGGATTCTGTTCTGAAAACCTGCACTCTCCTTCCTGATGCTTCACCCCTCAGCCCGTCCCTTTAGAGTCCAAGTGAGTCTTGTAGCAGGGGCTTTGGGAACGGACTCGCCCTTCCCGACTCATCCTTCGTGCCAGGGCCCCGAGTCTCTGCGGCCTCGGGGCGGGTGGCGGGGGCGGTGGTGCCAGTGCCCACCGTTTCTTCCTCTGTTGGGCATCACTCGTTAATTCCTTTACTCTCCCAGCTGCTCAGACCAAGCTTTATGAGATGCTCATTACCCTACAGAGACACAGAAGATCCGCTCAGCTCCTTTCTTCAAGGAACTCGTGACCTTTAAAGCAGGCAATGAAAACCCCTCATTTCCTACTCAACAAGCGACGCTGTGGGCCTCGTAACTGAGATTGAGGAAGTTCTCTGAGAGATGACAAGCGCTGGTGAGGATATAGAGAAACTGGAATGCTCACACATTGTGGGTAGAAAGAGAAGACGACACAGCCACTCTGGAGAACAGTCTGGCTGCGCCTCAGAAAGTTACACATGGAGCGGCCATATGGCCCGGCAGTTCCACTCTGAGGAATATACGTAAGAGAAGTGAAAACATACGTCTACACAAAAACCTATAAACAATGTTCACAGCAGCTCATCCATAATAGCCAAAAAGTGGAAACGGCCCACACACCCATCAACTGATGAGTGAGTAAGCAAAATGTGGTATATTCGTAACAACAAAATATCATTCAACAGTAAAAAAAAGAGTAAAGTACTGATTCACGCAACAACATGAATGAACTCTGAAAGCAGTATACTAAGGACTCCCCGGGTGTCACAGTGGTTAAGAATCCGCCTGCCGATGCAGGGGACACAGGTTTGAGCCCTGGTCCGGGAAGATCCCACATGCCGCGGGAGCAACTAAGCCCGTGCGCCACAACTACTGAGCCTGTGCGCCACAACTACTGAGCCCACGTGCCACAACTACTGAAGCCCGTGTGCCTAGAGCCCGTGCTCCGCAACAAGAGAAGCCACCGCAACGAAGAGTAGCCCCCGTTCGCCGCAACTAGAGAGAGCCCGCGCGCAGCAACGAAGATCCAGTGCAGCCAAAAATAAATAAATAAATTTAAGAAAGCAGTATACTAAATGAAAGGTCAGACACAAAAGATACATATTATATGATTCCACTTGTTTGAAATGTCCAGAACAGGCAAATCCATAGAGACGCAAAACAGATTGTGTTGCCAGGGGCTTGATGGGTAGGGGAGTACTGCCAATGGACAGAGGGATTCTTTTTAGGTGACAAATGTTCTAAAATTGTACTGTGGCGATGTCTGCACAACTCTGTAAATTTACTAAAAATCACTAAATTGAACATTTACAACAGGTGAATTTTGGTATGTCAATTATGCCTCAATAAAGCTGTTTTTTAAAAAAAACCTCTCGGAGATCCTTAAAGCAACGATTACCTATGTATATGTGCACAAATGTACAACAAAATATACAGTTGCATTGTTATCACACAATCAAAAATCCAGAGACAACTTTCAATTTTTTTAAAAATGAAAATTCTTCATTTGCTCTGTTACAAAGGATTTAAATAAGCTCACTGCCTCTAATATCAAATGCCTAATTGCATAATTTAAGTTGGTAAGAGGCCTACAGATAGGCTTTCTCATTCAAATTACACCTGAACAATAAGTTTTATTGAATCAACTCATATTTACACATAACATGATTTTCAGCCAGTTTGAGATGAAAACACGTAAAACATTTCTTCTTATAGTCACAACAGAATCCAGAAGACAAAACTCACTAGAATATCTGCTTATTAGGACTCAAGAATCCTAACACCTGAAGCCCTAGTTTAAGTGGATTTTAAATTCAATATAAGTGCATTAAGAAATTCAATTTTCTGGTGTCATACATGACAAAAGCTTCAAGAATGACAGTAAAGTATGTATTTTTAAATTGCCCAGTAGCTAATAAACCTGTTGTTGGGCTTCTTCCAGATGGCGTAAATTTCAGCACTACTTAAAAAAAAAAAAAAAAGACGTATGGAACTCACACACTTTGATGTCAGCTCATTTCTGTGAAAGGACTCTTCTATGTCGGACTGAACCATCATTATAAAATCAGAATTTTGTAGGGCTATTATTTTCCCCAGGTTCTGCAAAAGAACATGGTCAAATCTGGTCAATCTTGGCAGCACACGTCCCACTGGGCAGAATAAGGATCAAGGAAAACGGCAACAGCAAACGCCACCAGGCTGTATTTGTCAGCGTAAGAGGAGGAAGCAAAGTCCTGGACCCCGACCTCCTACCGCTTGCTAGCTGGACCCCTTCGACCCTGAATGAAACTCCTGCCTGTAGCACCTAGACGGGTGTGTCCCCTATCTCAGTTTGCTATGGCTGGTGTAGCAAATGACCACGCACTCAGCAGCTTTAAGCAACATAGACTGACTGTGTTACACTCTGGAGGTCAGGTGTCAACAGGGGGTCACGGGGCTGTGCTCCTTCTAGAGGAACCAGGGAGGGGAGAGGCTGGGTTCTGGAGGCTGCCCGCCTTCCTTGGCACATGGGCCCACATCACTCCAACCTGTGCTTCACTGGACACATCCCCTCTCTGATGCTGACCCCCCTCGTCCACTCTCACGTTCCTCTGTGGTGATGACGACTCTGCGCTCAGGAGGATCACGGCCCCACCTGGAGACCCTGGAATCACATCTGCAAAGTCCCTTTTGCCGTGTGAGGTCACACGTTCACAGGCTCCAGCATCAGGCCTGGGACGTCCTTCGAGGGCCATGGCTCTCCTACCTCAAGTACCAAGGACCAACTTGAGAAATGGGAAGAGAACCTGGAGTCTATGAAACATGACACAAGAATAAGGCGTGGCGGCAGGAACAGAGATTGGAAACAGCGGTGTTCATTTTTACAACGCTGACCGGTGGCAGCAGTAGCCTTGCTTTGCTTTAGGCCAATCCACATGTCTGCCTGTTTCTGGAAGCCTCTGGCCTCCACCTCACCGTCTGTACAGAGCTGTGGTCAAGGGAGCGGCAGAGATGGGCTCTGCCTTGCGCACTTCACGGTTCGGGATGCAGCGATCCTGAGCCCCAGAAGCGGACGCGAGCCCAGCCAGCTGCTACTCACGGGACCTTGCCTTGTAAGGCACACCAACTCTTACTCAACTCTAGACTCTTACCCTGTCTAATCCTCACACGGACTACAATCCCCAAATCACAGATAAACAGACCGAGGCCAGATGATTTTCACAAGATCACACAGCTACACGGCAGCAGAGTCCTAGACCGGTCCCTCATCCACTGCACAGAAAGGCCATGGCATCTTCCTTCCTCAAAGGCTATGGGGTCAGCCCAGTCCCTAAATGTCCCCACTCTCTTTTTCCTAAAACACCCAAACCAGCAACATGTGACCTCGAAGCCAAGAGAAATTTAACCACGAGATTCACAGCCCCAAATGGAGGCACAGTCGAGGCCCCCTCGGCAAGCTGGGCCCAGCTTTGCGTGACATGGCCCTGCCCACTCGGGGCCTCACACACCTGCCCTGCTCCCTCACCTAAGGGCCTTGCACGCACACATCCAGCAGGTCCTTCTCAGGGCACACGGCAACACCCATGCCTTCATCCCAGCTCTGCCCCCTGCAATGGGGGCCGCTGGCACCACGCCCGCCTCTCCGAAGACCTAAAGTTCTCAAGGGGAGCGATATGCTTGTTCTCTACGACTCCAAGCCAGCTGAGCACTTGGCACAGCACGTGCTTACGAAATGTGAACACCACGAATCCACGTTCTTAACCTCCAAGGTCCAAGCTAAACACGGACAGATGTCCCATGTCCTCTCCACAAACATTTTGGAACACAAGCATTTCCAAAAACTAGCACGTGCCAGTACAGTTCTTCCTGCATATTTATAGGGAGCTGTATGTTTGCATAAGAGCCCCTCTCTCTTTGTCCATCTCTGCTTCTGGACCAGGAAGTTGTATAGGAGAACAGTGCGACATAACCAACTTAGGTGTGCAAAAGAAAATTTTGTTGAAATGTGCCGCACTAAAAATCAGAATGTTATAAACGACATTTTGAAAATATGAAATCAACTCTACTTTGGACACTTGAGCGGAAGAACAAATGAGGCCCTTTGGTCTTAAAGTCACTACCACCACCATCATCAATGAGACATACGCAGCAGTACACAGGAAATTACCATCCCTGGGGAAATGATGGGGATTCATTTTAAAACCAGATTTTAGGGTACAGTCCCACAGCACTCGTCCTGTGTACAGTGGCAGTGGCAGTGTTGTGTGTGTGTGCATGTGTACGTGTGTGAGAGAGACAGAGTGCATGCCTGTGCACATGTGTATGTCTGTCTGTGCATATATAATATTTTACATTAAAAAAATCATGAAGTGGGACTTCCCTGGTGGCGCAGTGCTTGAGAGTCCGCCTGCCGATGCAGGAGACGCGGGTTCGTGCCCCGTTTCGGGAGGATCCCACATGCCGCGGAGCGGCTGGGCCCGTGAGCCATGGCCGCTGAGCCTGCGCGTCCGGAGCCTGTGCTCCGCAAATGGGAGAGGCCACAACAGTGAGAGGCCCGCATAACGCAAGAAAAAAAAAAAAAAAAATCATGAAGTGGGACTTCCCTGGTGGCACGGTGGATAAGACTCCACACTCCCAATGCAGGGGGCCCGGGTTCGTTCCCTGGTCAGGGAACTAGATCCCACATGCATGCCGCAACGAAGAGTATGCATGCCACAACTAAGGAGCCCGCGTGCCTCAACTAAGGAGCTGGTGATCCACAACTAAGGAGCCCAGGAGCCGCAACTAAGGACCTTGGCTGCCACAACTAAGGAGACCACGTACTGCAACTAAGGAGCCTGTGAGCCACAACTAAGGAGCCCACCTGCCGCAACTAAGGAGCCCGCCTGCCGCAACTAAGACCCAGTGCAAATAAATAAATAAATATTAAAAAAAAGTCATGAAGGCTCCAAAACACCCTCGAGTCCACAGTGTGTCCACCTCTGGGTGGACATTTGGGTCCAGTCATTTTGGGGGGTGGGAGCTGCTGTGTGCACTGTAGGATGTCTAGCAGCATCCCTGGCCTCCACGCACTAGAAGCCAAGAACATTCCTCCTAATCTCCACCTGTGACAACCAAAAATGTCTCCAGACACTGCCAGATATTTCCTGGGGGACTCAGTTGCCCCTGGTTGAAAACCATAGCTCTCAGCTACCAAAAAGTCCCCAGGATGAGTGTGGCCGGATTATTTAAAGCATACACGGTCCTTGAAACCAGAACCATCTACTTTCCCAGATTATTATGAATTACAATGAGAATTATCTTTCTTTGAGGGGGTCTTAAAAATGCAATAAATTCTGCATTACACTTTGTTGACCTACATTCTGTTAAAACGACCAAAATGTAAGTTCTTACAAAGGAAACCTTTACTGAGATGATTTTGAAGAGTGTAACAAAAATCAAAACTGCTTTCTTTCATTAGTTTTACACCGAAGCCTGCAATCAGGGAGAGAACGCAGGAGACAGTCCTGCACGAACCCAGATTCCATCTTTCCCTCGTTTGACAGAGATTTTCACAGGTTACACAAATATTACCTTTAAATTAGTGTTTATCTTCCTCCAATATGTGGACAAAGAATGAAATGTATTGCTGGAAACAAAGTCTACATAAAAGCTTTTATTTTCTCCTTTACCCAGAACGCCAATAAGAATTCTCAACGCTTTCATCTACCTGACTCCTCCCCCACCCCCCACTAATGGCACAGAGCCTTGGGCAGGATCAGAGAGGAGTACTTCTGCGACCCCAGGCCCATGGCTCCTCTTAGAAACAACTATGATCCAAAGCGAAGGGGCTCTGAGTGATTTCTAAGATGTATCCTCCAGGTGGGCATGGAGTAGGGGAAAGGGCCACGTCTGCCCGTCATGCCCTGAATCCTCCGAAAGCTCTTTGATCTGTTCCTGCCATCCCTCCAGGTTTCCACCTCACACTGAAGGCTGGATAAAGTGAAAGCTTCCTTCACAACTACTTTTAGAACCTGGGTAGAGGGGAGCTGACCCTGTACTCTTTTTCTCTAAAGTCTAAGAGGGAACTGACTGGTGCACATGACTAAGTCCAGGCCGTAAGGTGGCCAAGTCACGTCCGACCCCCCAACACACACCGCCCCAGGCTCAAAAACCACCGGCACGGGAAAGCAACACAAAACGAATTCTGCAGGGTGAGCCCAAGGTACGACGGAACTCCCGCTCGCAAGAGGGCCTGTTTGGTACAGAAGGAAGCAAACCATTCCCCTTATTTCTACTCGTAAAGCGTAAGAATTGGGGCAGCTTTTATAACGTCTTGGGATGCACAATCCGTCGCATCTGTTCGGAGGGTCTGATTCCATACAGTTGGAGTCAGTGGACCTTTCTGGAAAGGGCGAGACAGGAAATATTTTAAGGTTGGTAATTGAGAATACAGTGTAGAAATATAACAAGAGAGAAAACAAATTTTCCCCAAATTTTCACTGACAAAAATCGAAATTTTGTGAATTCAAAATTTGAGTTTCCTATCATTTTCACGCGTCGTGAAATATAACTCTTTGATGTTTTCCCCCCAATCGTTAAATAATGTCAAAACCGTTCTCAGCTGGAAGGCTGCACAAAGACAGGCAGTGGGTGGGTTTGGCTTGGGGGCTGCACAGGTGGACCCCACCTCCTGGGGGCAGACCCTGCAGGCCCAGCTCAGGGCCTGGGGAAGACACGAGGCTGCGCACGCAGCCACAGGCAAAGACGAGAGAAAGGGAAATCCAGATGGAGACACCACCGGGGGAAAGGGCTTTCTGAGCCCCAAATGCTATCTTTGTGTTGTCTGTGCTAAGAAAACTATATCCGGGAACAACTGACACCTTCAAGTGTGAGAAAGGCGTGGTATTTTGTATATAAACGGCACTGCTTACCCCCATAACTTTGCGCCTTTCAGTGTGGCTGGCTTGTGATAACTTCTTTTATGTGTTACACACACATAATTTGAATGTTGAGTGATCACAAATGGTCCTAGTTGTACATCTTTTGACCACGTCACTGGAGAAACCCTTGTAATACCAAAAAGAGCACTAAAAACGCTACAAACCAAGCTTAACAAACAGTAAAACATGTGATGCTAAAGTGGGACGCATCCACAGATTAGCCACTGACTTTATGAAATGCACACCCAACTTGAGCAGGTGTCTGACAGGTTAAAGTACGTTTCATTGACAGTTCTCATGAAACTGGTCTCCAGGTACGAACGCCCTCACCCTTTCAGCTCTGCACACAGCCTAAGACCACCGTGACGGGAACTCCCCAGAGGGCCTTTATCAACGTTCAGAATTTTCATGCGTTGATAATGATCAGTCACAAACCCTACTTAAAAAGGTGACATTTTGTTTATATAAGAATTATCAATAGATCTTTAAAGGGGGGCTTTTAAACAAGTCAGAGAAATCCAGAAAGGGACAAAGAAAAGAAGGAGAAAGCCATGAGGATGGACTGGACAGGTGAAGTGAAAACAGTGTGGAAGCGTAAGGACAGAAAAGGGACTTCTGAGTACACGAATAGAGTGTCGACTTTTGGACCACGTAAATGTTTTTTACATTCCAAAATATCCTTACTCTCCAAAGGTTCAGGAAAGAAGAAAGAGGGAAGGGAAAGGGAGAGGAAGAGAGAGAAAGAAAGGGAAAGAAATTCACTGTTCGAGAGAGAGAAAGCAAATACGGCAAAATATTAACAACTGATGAATGTATTCTTTACGTTTTCCACGGGTTTGAAATTTTTCAAAATACAAAGTGAAGGAAAAGAGCGGAAAAAAGCTTGGCTTTAACTGAGTTATTCTGCCCTCCGACACCAGCTCCACTGGCTACTATTTGCCCTCAACAAAACACCCAGTTAGGTCAGTCTTAATATTGAAATAAAAGTTCAAATTATTCTTGTTTAAAAACAAAAACAAAAACAAAAACAAACCCACTGACTTGGCACTTGTGTCAAGCTGGATATTTCTGGTTCACCGTGCGAGTGTTACTAGTTTCTCCAAGTCTCTCCGGAGAGCGGCGCTGGCGTGCCCATCCTCCCCCCGCAGACTCCGCGAGGCCTGGCCTTGGGCAGGTGACCTCGAGTGTGGCAGAGTGAAAACCAGGCCAGAATCTCCACAGACATCATGCACCCCCAGATCCCCAGCTAGGACACCTCCCCAGAAAGTCTCACAGATCCCACAGGGCAGCAAGAGGCATATTTCTCATGCTCCTGACTGAGCAAATACCTAATGATTAGGAGGAGTTAGGAACATGTATTTTTTTTGGCTGCGTTGGGTCTTTGTTGCTGGGCGCGGGCTTTCTCTAGTTGCGGCGAGCGGGGGCTACTCTTCATTGCAGTGCGTGGGCTTCTCATTGCAGTGGCTTCTCTTGTTGCGGAGCACGGGCTGTAGGCACGCGGGCTTCGACAGTTGTGGCCCACGGGCTCAGTAGTTGTGGCACGTGGGCTCAGTAGCTGTGGCTCGCGGGCTCAGTAGTTGTGGCTCGCGGGCTCTACGGTGCAGGCTCAGTAGTTGTGGCGCACGGGCTTAGTTGCTCCGCGGCATGTGGGACCTTCCCGGACGAGGGCTCGAACCCATGCCCCCTGCCTTGGCAGGCGGATTCTTAACCACTGCACCACGAGGGAAGCCCCCCAGATTAGCCTTTTAAACCCTAGTGAAGGCTGCACAGGACTTCTCATTCTCGCCCTTTGTTAGTGACCTGCTCCTCAGACAATCCTTCCTGGAGGCGACATGTAAGAGAGCACTTAGAATCATCTCTTCCTTAGGGAAAGCGCTTCCTTGAGAGAAACGCCGAATACCTCAGAGTTGTGCCAGACCTACAACCTCAACGTATGAGAAGACACTCCCTGCACGTGGGCTGAAGCCTGCTGGAAGGCTCTGGGCTATTTTGGAGACGAGTTTAAATCGCGTACTGAGCTTTACAGCTGGGCTGAGCACTGCCGTCTGGGGCCAGAGAGCGCTCTCATTCTGGCTCTGGTCCTCTTAAGTTTCCACCCCTGTGGGACACTTGTGCTGGTGAAACGCTTAGTTCTCCTAGTTTAGAGTTTCTTTTTCACGTGTGATCTTCGAGGAGCTGCATCTTCCCTGGCGCCTGGCTGCTTCAGATGCCACGTCAAGAACCTTTCTGTGCGGCTGTGACCTGGCCGTGATGGAGAGCAGGGGCACGCGGTTGCTGGGTTTTGTACGAGAATCTCGTGTTTGTGTGAGAATGTACTATTTCCCCCTTTCCAGGCACCACACCTGGCACCTAGAAGACCTCAGCTAAGTCCAACCAAATAAATTAGAGAGTGAGACTTAACAGAGGGTCCTCACGCTTGTCCTTTACAACCACTGACAGACCAGGAGAGCTGCATGCCACCAAGATACAGACGACACATCCTAACGTCTCTGCTTACCCTGCCTCCTGTGGTTTGCTTTCAATCCACAGGATGGGCTTGTTTACCCCACGCAGGGTGTGAGCTGGTCCGAGAAGGGCCAGGGGAAGAGGAGGACAGAAGAAAGGACCCAAATCTCTTACTCACAATCAGGAAAACATACATTTGATTCCAACAGCACCAGCATCCCTGCTGCCTTGAGAAGTGAGACACACAGGGGCCTTCACGGTGGCCGAGGTCGACGGCCGGCGCACGTGGAGACCCAGCCTCCCTCCAGTCAGCTGATGTCCTGCCCCGTCCCCTGGTCCCACCCACAAAAGACACGCAGGCACCCTGAACAGTCATAAATCAAGTCCAGGGAGGCACAGAGGCAGCAGAGACATTCACCTTGAACGCCAAGGCACAGAAGCTTGTCACCACTCACCACGACTTCCAAACCCGTGAACTGAAATTCGCTTGTTCCTCAAAAGGGGTAACAAGGCCTGGCCTACCTATCTCACGGGAATGCACAGAGACGTGCTGAAAACCACAGAGCACGGCAACCGTTCGCTATGATGAGCCCTGATGGGGGAGACAGGCCGAGGGCTCACGCTGCATTCGCCCTACGAGCGCCCAGGGACTGAACAGCTGAGCTGTCACTGCACGGGCCAACTGACAGCTTCTCGGGACACCACAGTTCCCTGCAATCTGGGGCTACTGTACACACCAAACACACCGAGTCGTGCGGAATGCCATGCTCATTCTACAGTGCAGTCTAAGACAGTCCAGCACGTGGACGTTCATCAGGTTTTAACTGTCCCTGCCCTAGCCCTCTTCCTAACTGTTCCCCGGTTTCTTTATGGGGAATTTCTTTTCCTTTTCTGTCTCACCCATAGCGCTGGGAACAGAGAAGAAGCGACCATGGCACGAAGGAAGGTCCAGCTCCCTGGCACGCTGGTTTCCCCCAAGGTTTTAGCAGCAGTCGAAGCAAAGTGTTCACAAGCTCATATGACTATGAAAATCTGCGAAAGCAAGACATGTTACCATCAGCGACCAGTTAAGTCCTCTGCTCCTTGCACCCTCTCTCCCGACCAAGAGAGGACGAGGGGAAGCGGAGCTACCTTGATACATCCGAGCTCAAGCTCGACACACCGACTTTCCCACGTTAGGTGCTTCACATTTAATGAATAAAAAAAAAATCATGAATGAATGAGTTGCACCATAATGAATGAGTTGGCCTTATGATCATTTGTTTCTACAACACTGAATTAGTACAGCTAATTATAGCTAAATTCCACCAAAAACATCTTTGCTTTTTTGTTTTGTTTTGTTCTTATATTGCTTGATTCCCAGCGTCCTTCTTTATCCTGGTGAGTGAAATTCTCTCTTTAATTGTTCGTTACTTACACCTCACACAAACAGTACATTCTTAACAAATGCTGGAGAGGGTGTGGAGAAAAGGGAACCCTCTTGCACTGTTGGTGAGAATGGAAATTGATACAGCCACTATGGAGAACAGTATGGAGGTTCCTTAAAAAACTAAAACTAGAACTACCATACGACCCAGCAACCCCACTACTGGGCATATACCCTGAGGAAACCATAATTCAAAAAGACACGTGCACCCCAACGTTCACTGCAGCACCATTTACAACAGCCAGGACATGGAAACAACCTAAATGCCCAACGACAGATGAATGGATAAAGAAGACATGGTACATACATACGATGGAATATTACTCAGCCATGAAAAGGAACGAAATCGGGTCATTTGTAGAGACGTGGATGGACCTAGAGACTGTTATACAGAGTGAAGTAAGTCAGAAAGAGAAAGACAAATATTGTATATTAATGTATACATGTGGAATCTAGAAAAATGGTACAGATGAACCAGTTTGCAGGGTAGAAACTGAGACACAGATGTAGAGAACAAACATATGGACACCAAGGGGGGAAAGTGGTGGGGGGGGGCATGGTGGTGTGATGAATTGGGAGATTGGGATTGACATGTATACACGAATATGTATAAAACAGGTAACTAATAAAAACCTGCTGTATAAAAAAATAAGATAAAATTCAAAAAAAAACATAGTACATTCTGCCTTTATTACCAATTAGAAAGGAAAAGCAAAGTTAGAAACTGGGAGAAAATTAACGCAGCATTCATGCTTGATCAGACTGATAGAAAAAGCATTTTTACCTCCTTAACATGACAACGAGAGAGGGATACATATACAATATGTTAGACCAACTAACAGTAACAGTCCCTGGGGCTTGTCACTAAATTGGAGGGTTTTCCAAAGAACACCCCAAGCATTAGTGAATGCATAAGCATCTTCTCTCCCACTTTTATCCGTAATAAAAATTATGGAGAAAAGAAATCCTGCCTAACCCACTGAATTTGGATTTGATTGTAATTAACTGTCCTTTCTCACCTGTTAATATAAAACATTTTGCTATTTCTAAATTAGCACATATTGGAAGGGAAGATCATTTCCTTGGGCATCACCTCCCTCAGCTGCTCCAGCCTTCCACTAATGAGCCCAAAGTATTTATATTTAACCCTCGTGAAGGACGCTTGACTTTATAAGGAGGGAAACACAGCAAGACAACTTCACAGTTGTCTGTGAAGGAGCCAGTACAAGTGCTGGGCCTTTCTGGTTCACAGTTTCTCTCTGGCTTCACCTGCGAAATGACTTGATCTCTCCAGTACAAAAAACAAATTGCGGGCTTCCCTGGTGGTGCAGTGGTTGAGAGTCCGCCTGCCAATGCAGGGGACACGGGTTCGTGCCCCTGTCCGGGAGGATCCCACATGCCGCGGAGCGGCTGGGCCCGTGAGCCATGGCCGCTGAGCCTGCACGTCCGGAGCCTGCGCTCCGCAATGGGAGAGGCCACAAGAGTGAGAGGCCCACGAACCGCAAAAAAAAACAAAAAACAAAAAACAAATTTCAACAACCGTTAATTAGGGCCTTGGGAAGCCTGGGCTGACCGTCTGGCTCTGACCATGTCCTCTAATTATGATGTCAGGCTCTAGCATGCTCTGGTCCTATGAGTCAGTAGCCACCAAGGGTGTGGTTTCTTTGTAACTTGCACTCCGTGCCTCATCCTTTGTCCTGGTAACCCACCTAGTACACCAGACCCTCTAGAACTCGAATCCTGCCTGGCACACAGTAAGTGCTCAATGCGTGTGAGCTCTGACAGTGAAATAATGATGATGCTGACAAGCTACTGTGATCTCTGTCCACAGGGTCCACAACTTCACTTCTTGTGCCAAATTCTCCCTGAGCTACACCTAGCACTTGTTGGAACATCTGTACAAACTCTGGATGTTCTGCTCTACTGCCAACTATGGATGTCTTCTAAGATTCCACCCAGAACCAAATCTATCCCCTGGCACCTTTCTGAGCCCACTGGGTCAGTCTAGTTCTAACTCAGCCTACTGTCTACATGGATTATCTGCAACTGATGGGACATGCCCTTCCCGTGAATTGCTAACACGGGTGGATGAGAAGATTCAACCACCTGGTCTTCACCCGTTTGCCCGAGCACACGCAGGTGCCAGGCTCTGTGGGAGGTACAGGACTACACGATGAATGTGACGCAGCCCTGGCTGTGACACAAGAACAGTTTGGTGTGGAGAGACATATATCTATAGACTATCATAAAACAACACAGAAGTGCTTATAACAAACTGCCCCTGGCATATTATAAAACACAGACCAAAAAAAGCCATCTGGGTGGGAGACAAAGGCCTCCTGGAGAAGGTGATACAGGAGCCACGTTCTAAAGAAAACGCAAAGTTAGGAGGAAAAGGGAGTAGTAGGGACCGTCACAAAATGCCCCTCGTTTATAACAGAAACCAGCCTTTCCCAAGTGCCCATGTACCAAGATTTTCAACTGTGTCCATCTCATCTCACTGAGTTCATTCAACTACCTTATAAAGTAAATAGCGTCAACTCCATTCTCCCGATTCAGAGACCAAGGCAAAAAGAGGTTACCTTGGCAAGGCTCCACACCTATTCAATGGAGGAGCCTCATTCCACCCTGATCCGAGTCACTCCCAGACCACGCAATTTCCAGGATACCTACGACCTTCGTGGGACCACAGTATCGAGATGAAGGTCACAAGAAGGGCTCTGTGCCTTTAAACAAGCTCACGTGTGTCCAAACATTCCTCTTCACCCCCAAACACAATCTCTCCTTTCCCTCGCTGCAGCCACTCAAAGGCCCACGAAGGGTTAAGAAAATCAACACCCTAATTCCTTCTTGCCAGCCTCCTTCAACCTGAACTCTAACCGGCCCCTCCTCGGCCCTCCCGTTCCAGGACCACGTTCCCTGAGCTTCGGCAGGCCAGGAGCGCCACGCGGTCCACCTGCCCGCTGTCCTCCGCCCCAGCTGGTGCTGACGGCAGCAGCCCCGGGCCTGCTCCTCCCAAAGGCGCACCCACACCTCGGCACCCAAGCATGCAACTCCACCCCTGGCCACCCTGACCCGCCAAAGCTTCACTGGTAGATAACAAACACGCTCTGGGGTCTGGACACGTGACACAAAAAATAAAAGGGGGGCTTCCCTGGTGGCGCAGTGGTTGAGAGTCCGCCTGCCGATGCAGGGGATACGGGTTCGTGCCCCGGTCTGGGAAGATCCCACATGCCGTGGAGCGGCTGGGCCCGTGAGCCATGGCCGCTGAGCCTGCTCGTCCGGAGCCTGTGCTCCACAATGGGAGAGGCCACAACAGTGAGAGGCCCACATACCGCAAAAAAAATAAATAAAAAAAATAAATAAATAAAAGGGGCTTCCCTGGTGGCGCAGTGGTTGAGAATCTGCCTGCCGATGCAGGGGACACGGGTTCGAGCCCTGGTCCGGGAAGATCCCACATGCCGCGGAGTGGCTGGGCCCGTGAGCCACAACTACTGAGCCTGCGCGTCTGGAGCCCGTGCTCCGCAACAAGAGAGGCTGCGATAGTGAGAGGCCCGCGTGCCGCGATGGAGAGTGGCCCCCGCTCGCCACAATTAGAGAAAGCCCTCGCACAGAAACGAGGACCCAACACAGCAAAAATAAATAAATTAATTAATAAACTCCTACCCCCAACATCTTCTTTAAAAAAAATAAGTAAATAAAAACAAGAACAAATACCATTGAGGAAACTGATACATAAGATAGAGCTGGACCCTCCCATCAACGCTTTACTGTAAGAAAACTCACATAAACCAGGCAGAAATTATTAAAACTAAAAGAGCAGCACGGCTGTCATGAAGACAGGACCCCTGAGGGAGGAAAAACAAAACAAAACAGAACAAAATCCAGACAAAATAAATCAATCTCCATAAATCATCGTGTTTAAATAATGCACAGAACCCTCAGACATCAAACAGCACAGATGGCCCAGTGGTTAACACTTAAACTCCCCGAGTCCGTGTCCCGTCCCCTCCACGGCCCTCAACGTCCATGACCTGATCTCAGCTGCAGAGATGCACTCCCACCGCCTCAAACGGGCACATCTTGAGGCTTCTCGTGGTCACAGAGAATCACATCCCTTCCGAAGACTTCAATGCTGCAGGTTCTACCGTGCCACCCACCTCTCCACAAGCAGCACCACAAGCTCCCATGTGCCTCTGCAAACTTAAATTTAAGCATAAATTGAATTTAACTTCATAGCAGCATTATTCACAGTAGTCAAAAGGCAGAGATAACCCAAGTGTCTATCAACAGATGAATGGATAGAAAAAGTGTGACTTATATCCACAATGGAGTATGATTCAGGCGCGCTCTCTCTCTCTCTCTCTCTCTCTCTCTCTCCTTCTTTGGCCGCGCTGGGTCTCTGTTGCTGCGCACGGGCTTTCTCTAGTTGCGGCGAGCGGGGGCTACTCTTCGTTGCGGTGCGCAGGCTTCTCATGGCGGTGGCTTCTCCTGTTGTGGAGCACGGGCTCCGCAGTGTGTGGGATCTTCCCGAAGGAGGGCTCAAACCCGTGTCCCCTCCAGTGGCAGGCGGATTCTTAACCACTGCTCAACCAGGGAAGTCCCTGATTCAGGCTTTAAAAGGGAAGTCTGACAAATGCTCCGACAAGGAATGAGCCTCAAGGACATGATGCCAAGTGAAATAAGCCCATCACAAAAGGATGCATACTGTATGATTCCACTCATATGAGTCACCCAGAGTAGTCAAATCCACAGAGACAGAAAGTAGAATACAGGTTATCAGGGGGTGGGGGAGGGGAGGAAGGGGAATTATTGTTTAAAGGGGAGAGAGTTTCCCGTAAAATAGCTAGCTAGTGGGAAGCAGCCGCATAGCACAGGGAGATCAGCTCGGTGCTTTGTGACCACCTGGAGGGGTGGGACAGGGAGGGGGGGAGGGAGGGAGACGCAAGAGGGAAGAGATATGGGAACATATGTATATGTATAACTGATTCACTTTGTTATAAAGCAGAAACTAACACACCATTGTAAAGCAATTATACTCCAATAAAGATGTAAAAAAAAATTACACACCAATAAAGTTGGAAAAAATTAAAAAATAAATAAAAATAAAACACTAGTGCTTGAGTGGCATGGACATATATACACTACCACACGTAAAATAGATAGCTAGTGGGAAGCAGCCGCATAGCACAGGGAGATCAGCTCGGTGCTTTGTGACCACCTGGAGGGGTGGGATAGGGAGGGTGGGAGGGAGGGAGACGCAAGAGGGAAGAGATATGGGAAAATATGTATATGTATAACTGATTCACTTTGTTATAAAGCAGAAACTAACACACCACTGTAAAGCAATTATACTCCAATAAAGACGTAAAAAAAAAAGAGGGGGGAGTTTCCATTTGGGCAGATGAAAAAGTTCTGGAGATGGATGACGGCGATGGCTGTAGAACCATGTGAACGGAGTTAAAGCCACAGAACTCTACATTTTAAAATGGTTAAAACGGTAAATTCTGTTATATTTATTTGACCACAATAAAAAAGTAAACAAAATTTAAAATTCAATTCTTCTGTCCCACGAGTCCCATCTCAGGCGCTCACTGGCCTCACCTGAACGGCTACCACAGTGCCAGCACAGA
Source organism: Lipotes vexillifer (assembly GCF_000442215.2). NCBI lineage: Eukaryota > Metazoa > Chordata > Mammalia > Artiodactyla > Lipotidae > Lipotes > Lipotes vexillifer. The sequence goes on along the minus strand of NW_006797064.1, from coordinate 374,980 downwards.
TGATGGAAGGTTTCCGCCCCTGCAGAAAGTTACTGGGTAACATTGGTTAGTGGCTGCTGACCCTCTGAAGAGGTACATTCCCATACTGAACCAGCCCACTGTGCTATCCAGCGTGCATTCAGCAAGCAAGCAAGCAAGCAAGCAAGCATTGCTGAACACCATTCATCTTGGTGCCAGGCACTTGGTCCGAGTGCTGATAAATAAAAATTATCAAGTCATGCTTGGCAGCTAACACTTCCTAGGGTGGCGGAGGGGCGCACAGTTGAAAGAGAAATCACAATGTAACGCGACATGTGACATTTCACCCACGTGAGCCAAATGCTAACTGCCTCCGGACTTTGTTCTTTCCAGCACACATTCCAGAATGCTCTACGATGCTCAAGGGCCAGCTTCCTAAGCCAGTGCGGATCACGCTGCACCTAGACTTCCACAGAGTCTCCACTTCTCCCCACCCAAGAGCTCATCTTCCCTCCCACTGTCTCAAAGGTAAGAATTAGCCTTTACCTTCCCGAAGTTAATCCCACCAACACTTCTTGATTCCGTCCTCTCCTGCCCGTTCTGGGCCCCTCTCCATCCTCATCTCTTATCTCTCCGTATCCATAATTCCAAAGGACCCCCCACCCTTTAGTCTAGGACAAGCTCAGCTTCCTCTTAGTATAGGGAAAGCCAGGCTGTCTTCTTTCCAGTCCAACAGGGCTATGCAGTCTACTTCGGAGAAGGGCCAGGTAATAAACTTCGCAGGCCTTGCAGATCACAGGCCATCTGTGTTGTATTACTGCTCTTCACTCTTCTTTCACTACTCTTTAAAATGGAACAAGCGTTCTTAGCTTGGGGGCAGGGTGGAGGCGTACGGGGATCCGGCCCATGGGACACAGGGCGCCAGCTCGAGCTACATGTTACTCTCAGATCATTTTTTCTTAGGTACAGTTTTTGATGTGGCCCTTCTCGGTCCAAAAAGACAACAGTTGGTGGCCTCCCCTCTTTCCATAGAGTAGAAAGGGTGGGCCTTCAAGACCCCAACCCACCCTCTGAAAGTCCCAGCTCGCTCTCCCCTCCAAACACCTTCGAGCACCGCCCAAACGGCCCACTCCGTGCCACCCTCCTTGTCCTGCCGAGCTGCGTCCACACCGCCTAGTGATCCTTTGCCCAGATCCATCACACGTGCAGAGCCCCGGGCGATCACCACCACGTTTACAAAGATCACTGTCTCCAGTTACAGTGACCTTCCCGTGCTGCCACTAACCCAAGCCTCCCTAACCTACCGTGCTATCTCCCCAGGACACCGAGAACAAGTTATTCCTGATACGCTACGGTTGCTCAACGAAGGTTTTCTTAAGGAATGACAACTCTCAACCTATACAGTATTGTAACTCAACTATACCTCAATTAAAAAGATTAAAATAAAATGCACCTGCCCACACAAAGAAAGGAAGAAAACTCTCATCTCCACGGGGGGCATGAGCAGCAGAATATGAGTTGTTCTCACCTTGATCACCACTAGGCACCACCACAGCAGGGCTGCGCGACTGCTTGTCTGACCTGTGAATCAGAGGACCGGTTCCGTTCCTCCATCTACTGGGAGTGCCTCTCAGGAGAGGGCACACCTGATAGGCCATCACCAAAGTCATCTCTTTTTATACGATCACTGCTATGGATTGAACGTTTGTGTTCCCCCCAAATTCAGACGTGGACACCTACTCCCCAGCGTGACAATATCTGGAGGTGGGGCCTTTGGGAGGTGATAAGGTCGTGAGAGCGGAGTCCTCAAGAACAGCAGCAGTGCCCTTATACGTGAGACCCCAGAGAGCTCCCTCAGCCCTTCCACCGGTGGGGACACAGCGAGGAGACGACCATATAAGAGTGAACCAGGAAGCAGGTTCTCACCAGCCACCAAATTTGCCTGCACCATGACGCTGGACTTCCAGCCTCCAGAACTGTGAGAAATAAATTTCTGCGGTTTACAAGCCAGCCAGCTTACGGTATTTTGTTACAGCAGCACGAAGGGACGCAGACAAACCACCCCTGGGCGGATTCAAAGCTCTCAGGTGTCTGGGTAGTCATCAGTGTCAAGAGCAGCATCAATTAACGAGGATCAGGGGTCAATGCTCCTCAGCACAGCCGAAGCCGTTCACGACACAGTGTGGACTGCAGGCGGGTCAAGGTCATTCTTCCACTCGCTCCATAGGTACTTACTGAGCACCTACTATATGCCAACACAGTGCCGGAGAGTGAGGGAACTACAACAGGAAGGAAAACTACCTCTAACAGCAAACTCTTCAACACAGCCGAACAGGAACGCGAGGACATTTCTGTCACCAACATACACAGAGCACGCAAGACAGGACACGTCTCGACGGTTAAGGACCAAGGTCCCTGAGACGCCCCACCTGGCCGCCACGCTGTGCTTCGCTCAAAGTGAGCGCTCAATAAATACCGGCCACACAGAATCGTGCTCCAAACGATTACACCAAAAGCCTTTGGTAACTCTGGAAGGAATGAGGACTGACCTTTGAGTAATTACTTCAAGACTGAAAAACAAACAGCAGCAATGCAGAGCCTCAGAACCACGCCGGTAATAATCAGAATCAGAGGAGGACGTTTGTGAACAGATTCCGCACTTCAGTTTCCGGGGAAGAGAGATGGCTCTCATCCTTCAAGCAGAAGAGAAATTCAAGGCATTGCCTCAATCCAATAGCTGGCAAGTGTCTTTATCGCGAAAATTCAATTAGCAGTCTGTGACCTTCACGTCATTTCTCGGTCTGTAGCTCCACTCCCCTCCTGCTGAGGTTAAATGCACCACAGTGGTCGGGAAGCGCCCCATTTAGAAGATGTGCCCTCGCCTTTTTAGAATGAGCTGTGCTTTGATTTTACAGCTACGCGAAAGAGGGCTGCTGGGTCAACGTTTATAGGCGGGTTCCATGGAAATTATCTCGCAATTACTACCTGTGTGTACCAAATGGAACTTATTTAAGTTTCCAGGGTAGTGGCAGTACGGCACCACCACCACATGATAAAAGTGCTCAATTCCAATGCTTGGCCAAACAAGAACTGTCCAATACACCTAAAATCTGATAGCTTTTATGTAACAGCCACTTAATAACTATCATAATACCTGCTTGTAAGGTACTTTAAAACATAGAGGGCATGGACTGAACTCATCATGGGATAAGAATGCCTGTTAACTGTGCACTTCAAGCTGTCAGAGTTCATTAAAAATCATGGCACAACTGGGTATTTGACTGGTATAATACGGGTGCCAAGGCGCTCGCTGGCTAATTCAGGCTGATCAATTTCAAGCCATTCTAGTGTAAAGAGGGAATTATTCATAAACGTTTAGGGAATAAATCGTATGACCTTAAACATTCATGCCCCCCACCTCAATTTCACCAATCTTTGTCACCGACACTCTACTGCTGGTCTGTTAAATGTATATCACTGTAATCCTCCCACACCCATAATTCCATTAAAATAGCTTGCTCTAAATAGTCTTTTCACAGTAGGAATGTACAGAGGTACGCCTGGATACAGAACTTTATAGAGAGACTGGTCTATCTATTTATACCCAAACAAAGAGAATACGAAGCACACTTTTCACTAATACTAAGCATTCAGTATTAATGATACCCATTAACGATGGGTCTACTGACTTCTAAAGCAGTAATATACAAAGCACGGATCTGGGCTGAACTCAGCCACAGCCAGAGGACGTCTGCTGGATGCCACCATCCGCTCCAAGGAGCACTGAGTATGACAGCCAGAAGCACAGCCAGTGACCAGGTCGGAATTTCCGGCAACCTGACCCTTCTGGCCTGGTAATTTAGCATCCCCGACCCTCATGTTTTCAAAATACCACAAAGCATCACTCTGTCCTTCCTTTGGGTCTACCACGTTCGAGGCAGTCCCTTTTTGCCGTGGAAACTGCGCTGGCCTTAAGTGCCGCCAAACTCGCATCAGGAATGTCCACAGAGGAGTCCAGAGCATTCTGATGATTTTCTTTGTGCTTAGAACTTGAAAACTGCATTTTCTCAACACCGGGACAAAGGGAAGTATGTCTTTTCACTGAAGATTTTCACTGAGAAGGAAACCAAAGCTTCGCAAAAACCGTCTTCCCAATGTATCTCCCTAACATCAGAACATTTCTCTGAAGTGTTAGCACTGACATTTACAAAATTTTGTTTAGACACCGTTGAGGACCATAAGGTTTTTCTGAAAAACCAGAGGGGAGAGGGAAGGGAATGCATGGTTACAAAATAAGAAGGTAGAGAAAACAATCCCGAGGGACGCAGAAAGGAAACACGCTCTCCCACATCCGACACACCTGTGTCAAGTGTTCACGCTGTGAGAGCTGAACTGTGTCTCCCCAAAGCTCAGATGCTGAAGCCCCAACCTCCCAGGACCTCAGAATCTGGCTGTATTTGAAGACAGGTCTTTAAAGGGATGATTAAGTTAAATGAGGTCACTAGGGTGGGTCCTACTCCAATAGGACTGGTGTCCTTATAAGAGGAGATGAGGACACAGACACACACAGAGGGATGACCGCGTACACGCCCAGGAGAGAGGCCTCAGGAGGGACCAGCCCTGCTCACACCTGGATCTCACATTCCAGCCTCCAGGACGGGGTGGGTCTTGAAGCCTGCCCCACCCTGTCTGCGGTACTTATTACGGCAGCCCTCACAGACTAATTAATACACGCTATGCCATGCTCTGTGCCAGGCCCAGCTCTCGCTCCGAGGTATGGACAGAAAAAGCAGAAGGGAAGAGGTTTCACGGTTTGTCTTGCCCCGGGCCCTTGTGTGTTTGGGTGGAATTCCTCTTTTTTCTCTACGCCTCTCTTTTCTCACCTGTATAATGGGATAATATGACATGAAGGCCATCAGTAGGGTTTCCTGAGAGAGTGAATACAAAGTACCCAACAGAACTCCTCATACATCCCAAGCACGCAACAGACACTATCATTTTTAAAACTGGGCCGCACCCAGGCCAATTTAACCTGTCTCTGTGAGGTAGGAACTGGGCACCAGAAAAACCTGGAAAGCTCCCAGGAGATTCCAACAGCAGCCCGGTTAAGCGGTGCAACTGACGTAGAAGCAGGGTCCTCTGCCGTGGGGAAGGGGGGATGCTCGGCGGCCAGGACCCCTGGGGGCTGGGGCAGAGGTGGGCACACAGGTGGAGCAGAAAGATGAGGACCAGGAAGCCCGCTGGGCCCAAAGGCTTTTACCTTGAATCTCACGACACCCTTGTTCAGTCCACACTATTATTATTCCCAAGTTAAGAACAGTGGTCAGAGCTGGGGCAGTTCGGGCAGGGGGTGGGAGAGGAGTAAACAGAGGTAAACAGTCTTTTAGGTGCGCGGATGCTACGGGACAGCCCAGGGGAGATGTCTGGGGACAGCAGGTGACACTGCTCTGAGCCCAGCAGAGCCAGGGTGGGGAAGAGGGCAGCAGATCAGTGAGGCCCCACCCCTCAGGGGATCTGGAGCCCCCTGGGCCTCTCCTGCTCTTCATCCAGTTCCCACATCAACACACCCATCCCTGCTCCAGGGTTACCTGCTGACTGCCTATGGGATCGCTTTACAATACAGTGACTGTGTTTAACCTTTAATGTGAAACATTCTATTGTTTGAGAAGGGAAGCTGTTTCTAATTGAATACATCTAAAAATACGATGAGAAGGTATGAATTAAGGTGAAAGGGTAAAATGTGCCATTGAAAAAAACAGATGTATTCTGGAACAAATCCAGAAATGTCTTCCTCCTGTTACATGTTAAGATTTCATGGGTTGAAGTCAAGCCACAAACACGCATATTTGTGATGGAAAGACAAGTACTATTCCTTAAAATTGAGAGGCCAGCAGGATTTTCTCACTTTATTCTGAAAGAAAAATGTGAATACTTTTGAAGGGGTAGCGAGGGAAAAAAGGAAACATGCAGTACTTAAAAAAAAAGAGCACTGATTTACCACTTTAAAGCCATGGATAATTTAAGAACATAAAAATATGTGATGTGTGGGGCTCCCCTGGTGGCGCAGTGGTTGAGAGTCCGCCTGCCGATGCAGGGGACACGAGTTCGTGCCCCGGTCCAGGAGGATCCCACACGGCGCGGAGCGGCTGGGCCCGTGAGCCATGGCCACTGGGCCTGCGCGTGCGGAGCCTGTGCTCCACAACAGGAGAGGCCACAACAGTGAGAGGCCCGCGTACTGAAAGAAAAAAAAAAATATATATATATATATATATATGATGTGTGGTCTGTTCATTAAAGTGTAAGATTTAGTATAAATTGAATTTTAAACTATAATTTACCCAGACAACAATTTCAAATGTAATGACCGAATATGCTTTCACTGCTTCCAAATCCTGCTGGCAAAATTTAAGGAAACTCTTAACGTCTGCCAATTTATTAAGAAGCAGGCAAACTTGAGTAGAGAAAAAAATCATTAATAAAAAAGTTTTCTGGACTTGGTGACCCCACAAGGTCAAGCAGGCCCAGAAGCTACTTGTTTAACAAAAGAAGAGCAGAGGAGATGAGAGAAAAGACCACCTCATTCCATTAAAATAACACCTGGCTTCTTATCAACATATGTTCATTTGAAAGACAAGGATAAACAGGATCCTTCTCATGTTCGTTCTTCAAAATTACCCTTTTAAGTCGAGGAATTCATAAATGCTTTCCCTCACATTTACGAGGTTTTCTATTGTGTCCCGGGTTGTGTTCACGCCTCCGTTCGGTGTGTGTCTAAAACATTAACCTGCTCATCCATGTCTGGGAGAGGAAAAGCATCTGCAATGGAGGTTTCCTACCAGTTTTCACCCAGCGCCCCCGAAGCCCCTCCTGAGGAAGTGCAGCGCCCACGACCGAGGCTGGCCTGTCTCAGCCCTGGAAACCAGTGGGACTCTGGCTACTATGCGGGGCTGCCGTGCAGAACCGCAGACTGCACTCCAGCCCCCCGCACCTACACGGATTCTCAGCTCATCGCACCCCTGGGGGGACGATCCTTCAACCAGCCTGAAATTCTGTATCGCGGGCCAGCGCTGAGTGTGCTGTCATCCCTCCCAAGACGGGTGAGGGGTGAGTGAAACAGGAAGGGGAAATGAAGCGGGACAAACTTCCGTTACAAGATAAGTGGGTCATGGGGATGAAACGTGCAGCGTGCGGAACACAGTCAACAATAACGTCATGTCTTTGTATGCTGACAGATGGTAGCTAGACTTACCGTGGTGATCATTCTGAAATGTACAGACATACTGAATCACTATGTTGTGCACCTGGAAATGACATAGCGTTGTAGGTCAATTAAACTTCAAAAACGATCAAACAGACAATCAAAGTCACAGAAAAAGAGATCAGATTTGGGCTTACCAGAGGAGGGGGAAGTGGACAAAGGCAGTGAATGTAATGTACATTCATAAGGTAATGTAATGTACTAGGAACGTAATGTACAGCATGGTGAATATAATCAACACTGCTGTATGTTACACATGAATGTTGTCAAAAGAGCAAATCCTAAGAGCTCTCACCACAAGGAAAAAATATTTTTCCCTTCTTTTATGTTGTATGTATTCAGAGATGATGGATGGTCACTAAACTTAATGTGCTCATCATTTCATGTTGTATGTAAGTCACATCACTGTGCTGTACACCTTACATACAGGTACACAGTTCTATATGTCAATTACATCTCACGAAAAATGGGGGGGGGGGGG
>NW_006797064.1:351014-367251 GCF_000442215.2 Lipotes vexillifer | reverse complement strand
GGGGGGGGGGGGGGGGAGACTGCCTTCGACCTCTGGATCCCAGAAAGCTGTGGCCACTGCACAGAGCAGGGGTGGCAAATGTCTCCTACAAAGGATCAGATAATAAATATTTTCAACTCTGTGGTCGGGACAATATCTGTAGCTACTACCCACTCTGCCCCCAGGGAAGAAAGTCTCAGCGAAAACAATGCGTGTGGCCATGTCCCAATAAAACTTGATTTTCAAAAACGGGCCACAGAAGTAAATACTTTCCCCTGACACAGAACCTAATCAAAATCTCACTTCAGGCACTTCCTTTGTGATTAAATTTTAACAAGTCATACCCTGATTTTTAAACAGCTTTCCAAGAGAAACAAAAAACAAATGAAACAATCAGAGAACTTCCCGCCTCAGTAATTTTTCGATGCCGGTTTCCCGGGAATGGTCAACAACACACTTCATCGGGGCAATGGGAGCTAGACTGTGCCGCTAAGATCCCCCCAAAGGGCAGCAGCAGCCTTCAGCCAAGGTCAGGCCCCAGCAATCGGCCAGTGGGGGCAGTTACAAGGGCGTCTAGACTGCAGTGGGGTCGCCCGTGACTCCCTCCCACCTGGCTTCCCCTCCCCCGAACCTGGCCTCTCCCACCCACAAGTGCTGATCCTGAGAGCCTGCGCCTGCAGCCCTAGCTTCCCCACCTCGGAAACCCAACCTGCGCAAGTGGGCTTGCCTTCTCAGGGGGCCCCCAACTCCGAGCTAAGCAAATGAAGAAAGCCTGGTGAATTCTGGATAGCATTCTCAGCGTTCCCTCCTAAGCTTCTATTTCACAGGCGTTTTTCCCCTAATTCAAGAGGCCAACACCGTACAATTTGTACTTCACAATCAAGTGAGCTCCAGGGCCTCTCAAGGACTCCTCACTGTTCAAATGGGAAAGTCTATGTGTTCCTAAGACTTCCTTCCATGAGGACAATGCCTAGGAAACTGTGCTGAGCTAAGGTGGAACTTCCCTGGTGGTGCAGCGGTTAAGAATCTGCCTGCCAATGCAGGGGACATGGGTTCGAGCCCTGGTCCGCAAAGGTCCCACATGCCGCGGAGCAACTAAGCCCGCGAGCCACAACTACTGAAGCCGGTGCGCTCTGGAGCCCGCGCGCCGCAACTCCTGAGCCCACTCGCCGCAACTACTGAAGCCCGTGTGCTCTAGGGCCTGTGCTCCACGACAACAAAAGCCACCGCAATGAGAAGCCCACGCACCGTAACGAAGAGTAGCCCCTGCTCGCCACAACCAGAGAAAAGCCCACGCGCAGCAACGAAGACCCAATGCAGCCAAAATAAAATAAAATAAAGCAATTAAAAATGACTTTAAGTAACCAAAGAAAATCTACTTTCAATAACTTATTTGCTGGTATATAACAACAGTGGAATATTATTCAGCCATAAAAAGGAAGGAAATCCTAACACACCCTACAAAATGGATGAACCTTGAGGACAGCACACTCAGTGAAAAAAAAGCCGGTCACAAGAGGACAAACACTGTGTGACTCCACTTCTATGAGGTACTGGAGTCATCAAATTCACAGATGCAGAAAGCAGAACAGTGGTTGCCGGGGGTTGAGGAGGGGAGCGGGCAGCCGTTGCTTAATGGATACAGAGCTTACTTCAGCGGCGGGAAAGAAGTTCCAGTGACTGGCTGCACAACAGTGGAAATGTCTGTCCATATAATCAATGGCCACTTTTTGCCACACAGTGTCCAGATACCATATGGTCCGAAAAACCCCAAATTCTGACCATCTGGCGTTTTACACAAAAGTTTCCTGACCCCTGAAAAAAATGAACCAAAATATCCAAAAACAAATTTTTAATGCACATGTAGGGTCAGTGACTAAATCCAGGCTAAAGGGATTATGGTAAACCTTTTCATTTTTGAAGTCACATTACAATTAATAAAGCAGTGATGAGATCTGAATTGTCCTTTTCCTCAAAGGGCCCCGTACAACTAATGTGTCTCTGGTCCTTTTTCCTTTCTTTTGTTAAGAATAAACCACGGTAGTAGGGACCTTCCCTGGTGGTCCAGTGGTTAAGAATCCGCCTTCCAATGCAGGGGGCACAGGTTCGAGCCCTGGTCGGGGAACTAAGATCCCAAGTGCCGAGGGCCAACAAAGCCCGAGCGCTCTAGAGGCCACGCGCCACAACTAGAGAGCCCACGTGCTGCAACCAAGACCCGACGCAGCCCCGGTATCTGAGGAAGCATGGAGGACATCTTCAGAGGTGCTGGGTGGTGTGTTTCTCAGCTACAGTCATGCTTCAAAAGCCCAACCTCTAGAAGTCACATATGACTCAGCAGTCCCACTCCTGAGGAGATGTCCAAAAAAACCAAAAACCCTAATTTGAAAAGATACATGCGCCCCAATGTTCACAGCAGCATTATTTACAGTAGCCAAAATATGGAAGCAACCTAAGTGTTATCAACAGATGAACAGAAAAAGATGTGGTATACATACAGTGGAATATCAGCCATAAAAAGAATGAAATCTTGCCATGTGCAGCCACATGGGTGGACCTGGAAGCTGTTGTACCAAGCGAAGTAAGTCAGACAGAGAAAGACAAACACTGTACACTATCACTTATATGTGGAATCTAAAAAACCAAATGAATGCATATAACAAAAAAGAAACAGACTCATAGAGAACCAACTCGTGGTTCCCAGTGGCAAGCGGGAAGTGGGGAGGAGCAATGTAGCGGTAGGGGAGAAAGAGGAACACACCACTAGGTATAAAATAAATAAGCTACAGGGACACTGTCCAACACAGGGAACAGAGCCAATATTTTATAACTATAAGTGGAGGATAACCTTAAAAATTGTGAATCACTGTGCTGTACACCTGAAACTATATTCAACTATACCTCAGTTAAAACCAACCAAGCAACCAGCCAACCAACAACGACCTCTTGCAGACCTCCCACCCAGCTTACCAACAGGGAAAGCCGCAGGGGACAGGGAAGAGGGCCAGAGGGTGACCGTGCAGGGGTCACTGACAAGCAAGACTTGCCCCCTCCTGGCCCATCTGAACTCCCACCCAACCTCCAGGTCTCAGCTTTCTCCTGGCTCTGCCCAGGGGGAGAGCCCGTCTAAACCTCTAGAGCAGGGCAGCTCCAAGATCACCAGCTGCTGCCCTCTGGTACCCTGGTATGGCCTGTGAGCACTTTTCCATACCTGTCTCCCCAACCGGCCTGTCACCTCCAGGAGGGCAAGGACCGAGTCCCTCGTCTCCCTTGACATCACCAACAGCAGGCCCCCGGCCTGCACAGATTCAGCTACCAAAAGGATTTACTGAAGAAACTCACCACCTGCCCTATGGATGAATAGAACGAACACAGAGTCACGCTGAAAGGAGACTGCTGCTTCCCAGAACACATGTATGAACAAATCCATCATCCGCGGACAAGGACACTTAGTCCAACGCTTGTCAAGAAAATGAGGAGAAGGCTTCCCTGGTGGCGCAGTGGTTGAGGGTCCACCTGCCGATGCAGGGGACACGGGTTTGTGCCCCGGTCCGGGAGGATCCCACACACCGTGGAGCGGCGGGGCCCGTGAGCCACGGCCGCTGAGCCTGCGCGTCCGGAGCCTGTGCTCCGCAACGGGAGAGGCCGCAGCAGTGAGAGGCCCGCGTACCACAAAAAAAAAAAAAAAAATGAAAATGAGGAGAGACTGCTCTGAGAAAGAAACAGCTCTAAACACATGCACTGAGAAGCACACAGATCTACAGAGTCAACACGTGCGTGGGCCAGAGGACCACAGGCTACAGCCTGCGGGCCCAACGCAGCCCACTGCCTGTTTCAGACAGCCCACAAGCTAAGGATAGTTTTTACATTTTTTAAGTGGTTGGTGGGAGGAAAAAAATCAAAAGAGGAATAATCTTTCATGAGACATGAAAACCACATGAGATTCCAATTCCAGTGGCCATGAACGGAATGTGACTGAGGCAAGGCCACGCTCAGTTATCAGATGGGTCAGGGCTGAGGTCCCACTCCAGGCAGCGGGGAACGGAGCTGCCTGAGATGTGCGGACTTCCAAGGCCAAACCAGGTACAACTCGGCCCTACACAGACAAACGTCAACCACCCATGAAGACGGAGATCCCGGGGCCAAGTCCAGGCCCCAGCACTGCCTGTGAGGGAGCCGGGCAGGCCCAGGGGGCAGGCTCTCCCTCCCCAGGCTCCACAACCTCGCCAGGAAGGGACCAGGCTGGACAGCCATCCACAGAATGGGGAAAACAGGGGCATCATCTATAAAAGCGCATGGTCTCTTCTGCTATTTTTGTGTGCTTAGTTTGAACTCATCTGCACCTCTCACCCCAAAATGAGCAGGGAGAAGTTCAGTAAAGCTCCCAGAGCCAGACCTCTGGTGAGAGCTGGCTGGACTTTACAAAGAGACTGTGTTCTCTCTCTCTCTCTCTCTCACTCACACACACACACACACACACACCCTTCATTCTGAACCATGTTGCACTCGTTACTCTTATTTCTTCCACAGGAAACAGGACTAGAAGGAAAAATAAGGCAGGAATGTCCCCGCGCGCACTCACATCACTAAATCCTTCAGCATTCAACCCTCTCAGGCAGAAAGAGGAAAAATAAAGCCAAAACAGCCTGCACTTCAAACAGGATTGGGCCTTGTTCTAACCCAAAATCTCTCTGGGAAAAATTAGCTACCCCACGCGAACAAGGAAAAACACAGAGAGCGTGTGCACGCCAAAATATTTGATTTACATAATGACTGTAACTGCAGCCTGGCTGGTATTGTCTTATGGGTCACATACACTTTAAAGACCAATACACATTTATATTACAGACGAAATGTCTGCATTATGTCTGCCCATAAGCAGCTCTCAGAACACAACCGAAGGCAAAACAACACTCGGGAGACGATATAGTTTTTCCGCTAAAATCCAGATAATTTCTTTTTGAAAAGCAAAATCTATAACGTAAATCTCAGTGAAAACTGTCTCCTTATGAAGCAATTATACCCCACTTGGATACTCTCGGGAAGGCCTAGGAACAGGAGCTCAGGCTCACAGCATTCCCCACAGTATCTGCTGTTACAAGTTATAGTTATGTTTTCACTTTTCTCACTGGGAAATTTGTCCAAACACCTAGGAACGCAGGCTCTAAAAAAAAAAAAAAAAAAAAAAAAAAAAAAGCATACATTCAATTCAATAATTATGGATAATATCTTAAATACTCAAACCAAGTAAAGCTAAGTCTCTGCCCTCAAGTCTAATAGGAATTTAAAAGAAATACACTTTAAGACAGAAATATAAGCACATAAGCGGAATAGAGTGTTATGGGTTTCACTGGAAGGGGAGTGAGGGGAGAGGAAAACTGACAGAAAGCAAGAAACCTAATAAATGCCAGTCTGGTCTCTAACTGACACCCTCCTCCCCGTGTCCTGGACCACCCCCTGGGCCAAGTAAGCACTCCTCTAGAATATTCTAGTAGGCGCCATCGGTCAACCCACTTCGCTGTTGACTTCCTCCAAATCGTTCTCCACTGAGACGCCAAACCCCCCTCAACCTGGCATTCCCCTCCACCGACGCTGCCCAATACTCCAGGGTGAGAGCTAACTGCCTAACTCAGCTCACAGAGGCACGGCCAAGGGGCCCTGGCCAGACTCTCTCTCCTTCTGCTCGTCCACTCCTGGCCAACCTCAGGACCTTTGCATAAGCCGTTCCTTGGCCAGGCAACCCTTCCCACTCCACTCATCCCTCAGGTCCCATCTTAAATGCCCCCGCCCCTGTGACTAATGAAGACACAGACTTTCATCACTGCCTGGATTTCCTCGTCATACTCATCACTGCTGAGATCCTGTAAGCTTTGTGTGCACACACTGGCTTCTCTTCCCCCTCTCCGGTGGGGCTGTACACTCCATGGCAACAAGAACCTCATCTGTTTTCCTCACCGCTGTGAATCCCGAGTACCTAGGGGAGCACTCATCACACAGAGCTGACCAAGTACCTGTCGAATGAAGGAATAAACGAGTGGGTGAGAGGAAGAAGCCCCAGCTAAGCAGCATTTTCAGTAGATGGGATATTAGTTGGGGGCAACAGAGCAGAGGGGTGCCGTCTCCACGGCGTCAGAGGTGGAAAGTTTCACGTGGGTTCCAGGAAAGTCAGTCTCCCGACTTGGCTGGAATTTATGTGCAGGCCAAAGTTCAACGGGGTCAGTGAATCTGGATGGGTTCTGCGTGGGGAGGGGAAGCAACAACTTTATTTTCACTAACCTTTCACCTAACTCCATTAGAAACATAGGCAACAAGCCTCTGTGGAAACAGCAGACCCCCAAGATTCTCACCAATAGGAATTGCAGACATTTTCATATCAGGTTACAGATGCCTCAGATGCTTCAAAATACTGCTGACACTCACCACTACTTGGAAATGATGGTAGCGGTTAAAGCCATTGCTAGATAGTGCTATTTAAAATGTTCAAAAAGCACCTATCAAAGAACTGAGGACTTCTCTGGTGATGCAGTGGTTAAGATCTGCCTGGCAATGCAGGGGACCCGGGTTTGAGCCCTGGTCCGGGAAGATCCCACACGCCGCGGAGCAACTAAACCCATGTGCCACAACTACTGAGCCTGCGCTCTAGAGCCCGCGAGCCACAACTACTGGGCCCGCGTGCCACAGCTACTGAAGCCTGCGTGCCTAGAGCCTGTGATCCGCAACCTGAGAAGCCACCGCAATGAGAAGCCCGCGCGCTGAAACAAAGAGTAGCCCCTGCTCGCCGCAACTAGAGGAAGCCCGTGCACAGCAAAGAAGACGCAACACAGCCCCCCCCCCAAAAAAAAAAAAAAATAGAAAGCAGGTCTCAAAGAGATGTTTGTATGCTCAGATTCACAGCAGCATTATTCCCAATAGCCAAAAGGTATAAGGGACCCAAATGTCCATCAACAGATGAGTGGATAAACGAAATGGGGTCTATCCATACAGTGGAATATGATTCAGCCTTAAAAATGAAGGAAATTCCGACACAGGCTACAAGAGAGCTGAAACTTGAGAACATCAGGCCAAGTGAAATGAGCAGACCTAAGAGGACAAATGCTGTATGATTCCACTGATGGGAAGCACCTAGAATAGTCACATTCAGAGACCGAAAGTAGAGTAGAGGGGGCCAGGGGCTGAGGGTGCGGGCATGTGGAGTTGGTCTTTAATGGGGACAGACTTTCAGTCTGAGAAGACAAACAAGTTCCAGAGACGGATGGTGGTGATGGCTGCACGATAATGGGAATGTGCTAATGCCACTGAACTGTGCACCAGAAAATGGGTAAGATGACACATTTCACATCAGGTATGTTTCACCACCATAAAATAAGGAAGACGGCAGGAGGGTAACAGCACATAGGAATTCTGTTTATGACAGTACTGGTAATTGCTTCCTTTGCTAACCTATCTAACTTTTAATGCATTTGAAAGTCCTACTCTGAGATGCCTCCGAGGCTTTGATGGACAGCTGAAGGGGGTCCATACACAGAAAAGAAAGTTTAGGATCCTGGTGTCTGAGAAAGGGACAAACGAGGAAGCTGTTCAGAGCCTTGGGCGCAGGAGTGTGAAGTCAGTATCGCCCAGTGGGGACTCACCGCAGTGCCTCCCTGACACTAATGCTTGGACACTGGGGTTCTGGGGAGCCCCTCGGGCAGCTGGGGGACGCAGGGAGGGGGAACGGAGAGGGCAGGATGGGGCCGCGGCCCAGGGCCAGGGGCCCCGGGGAGGGCGCTGCCAGAGCCTGGGGGGGCGGCGGACGCCAGACTGCACGTGGTCCAGGAGAGTGTGGGCTGAGAGGGGAAAGGCAGGGGAGCGTGGAACTGTGCTCCTAAGAAGTGTGATGAGGGAGAGACAGAAATAGAGCGGGAAGCTAGCGGGCCAAGCAAAGGGTTCTGCTGATGCTTCATAATGCTCTGCTTGTGTTTGCAGCGCTGGACTAAAGGCATTAGGGAGGCTGCTGAGGACAGAGGTGCGAGAGAGGTTTTGTTTCCTTCCAAAGTCTACAGTTTTTAACAGATCCCAAACCACGTGAATTCTTACTGAGCTCACAAAATTAAGCCCACGTTTTCAACACGTTCAGAACCCCCTGCTCACAGATGGAAACTCTGAGATGGCCTTTTCCTTTCTGAAGGCTAAATGTCGACAGACAGGAGGAGGGCTTGACGAGAGTTGATATTTAAAGATGCGAGGCCACCAAGTGAGTTAAATGGAGGAGGTGTTTCTGGCGTGGAGAAGTTCTCCTGCCCTCCCTGAACCCAAGGAGATCAAGCCATCTCCCCAGTGCTTGTCATTAGAGACGGCCTTCAGGGATCCATTAGCAAAGAATTAGCAAAAGGCTGCTGGGGCCGATCACTTTCCCAGGCTTAGCAGAAAAACTGCATAGTCCCAAACTTCCTGTAGTTTACAGCATAATTCATAAGTAAGAAGAAATATCAATAGAAGCAAGTAAAATATAGTTAGCCCAGCCAGCTTTGGTTCATGGGGGCCGTGGGCACCTAGACGTTTCTCCCCCCAAGTCCTCTGCCCTCACCCTGCCCCGGCCACTTCCCCGCCAGTCACTTCCAGCCTTACCCAAGCCACGGCCCCTGGAGGCTCTGCTGACAGACCATCCCACTCAGACATTTACATAAGCCCTCGTGGGCTTCCCTGGTAGCGCAGGGGTTGAGAATCCGCCTGCCACTGCTGGGGACACGGGTTCAAGTCCTGGTCCAGAAAGATCCCACATGCCGCAGAGCAACTAAGCCCATGACTCACAACTACTGAGCCCGCGTGCCACAACTACTGAAGCCCGCGCACTTAGAGCCCGTGCTCTGCAGCAAGAGAAGCCACCGCAGTCAGAAGCCTGCGCGCCGCAACGAAGAGCAGCCCCCGCTCGCCGCAACTAGAGAAAGCCCACGTGCAGCAACGAAGACCCAACGCAGCCAAAAATAAATAAATAAATAAATTTATTAAATAAAAAAATAGATAAATAAGCCCTCCTCGTCTTGCCCTCTCATTAGAAGCCCAGACAATCCACAGCCACACATGGCCAGTGGCTCTCATACTAGACAGTGTGGATACAGAACACCTCATCACGGCAGAAAGCTGCACTGGAGAGTGCTTGGTAAGACCATCTCCAAGCGATCCTTTTCAGTCTGCCCTGGTTTATGCTTAACCCATAGATTTTTTTTAAAATTTATTTTTGGCTGCGTTGGGTCTTCCCTTAGCTGCTCTGCGGCATGTGAGATCTTCCGGGACCAGGGCTCAAACCTGTGTCCCCTGCACTGGCAGGCAGACTCCCAATCACTGCACCACCAGGGAAGCCCAATCCATCGAGTTTTAAAAACCAAACCAATGAGTTCAAATAACCTCTTAAACAGAAAGCCTTACCTAGGGTAGATTAAAGAGGGCACCTACGATTCCAAGTAGGGTTGGTGATAGCAGAGAGGAAGCTGCCAAGCTCCCCAGCCCAAGCTCACACCCTCTGGTGCTCAAGGACAGTCTGAAAGCTGAATCTGTCTCATGCATCCGCTGATCCTACGAGCTCTGGCTGCCCTTGAGTCAGGACCCCCTGTTCTCTTAGAAAACCAAGACCTTCATCTTGGTAAAACTCTTAAGAGGAGTCATCTTCCTTTCTATGCACTTACTACCTTCTCATCTGTGCCGACAGCCATGTCCCCACGGCTCCTTTTCCAAGGCAAAGAACTAGAGCCCCCGTCCTTTATCGCACCTCCGGAACCTCTCACTTCCTGTTAGCTTTCACTCAAACACCACGCCTTCCCCCACTAAAAACCCCTTCCCCCCCATACTGGCTTCCCTCCCAAGGGCTGTTCTCCCCTGACCTTTGAGGTTGGACCTCTCCCCCAGAGACATGTGCACCCACTGCCTCCAGCCTTTCACCCGTCGTCGCACATATTCCGTCTTCAGCCGCAGACTCACTGCTCCTACCCTGAAAACCACACCTGGATTCTCACACGTCACCCCCAGCCTCTGGGCGCCAAACCCCACCTCGGCAGCCCCGACAGCCCTGCTTCTCTGCTTCCTCCTCCCACCTCCCCTGAGCGCGTGGGCTCCTACGGACACACGCCTTCACCGCTCCCCTTCACGGAGGGTTCCACCTCACGGCTGCCCCTGGTTCCAGGCCACTTCACCAGCTCTCAGAGGATGCCATCCCCACCTCCGCGCTCCAGGGCACTCCCGATACCTCTACTACACGTGAAATCCCATCCTGGATTGTGTTCCCCAGCTAAACCACAGGGCCTCTGGGAGTCAAATATTTGCTCTACTTATTCTGGAACAGGAGGCCCTTAATAAAACAGCGAACAAATCCAGTCCAACCGTTCTCTATAAAGGTGGGATCTGTCCTGTTCCAGTCTTCTGTACACATGTTCCAGCTGGTGGGATGTAAAGGGAAGGTGTGCAGAGAGGATATTTAGAGAAGCAAGAAATGGAAAGCAGGGACAGACCCAGGAAGATTACAGTAACCGGCCCCACCCACCGTCTCCCACACTCGCTGAAGAACACCGAGTCCCGGGAGCCTCTGCTGCTAACCAGAGACATCCCAGGCCAAGGAGATCAAAGGGCCATGTGCCCAGCTCCTCCTTAAGTTATTTTTAGATCTTACCAGAGGAGGACAAGAGAAACCGGAGAATTTCCACTCTACCACTGTTCTGGCAGCTTTCAAAGTAGGTTAACAGGAAAAATGATCTGGGCTGTCACTGCTGCTTTTAGATTCTGGCTAATTTTAACCCTTCTCCCAACCCGCTCTCCCTGCCACTCCCAACCGGAAGACATAGATGCCTCCACCACACTGTCCTAAGGGTCTGACAAATCGAGAAAGAAAACAGAAGAACCGCGAAGGAAAGAAGCCGCCCTGGACACCACAGCTAATGGAACGCTCTGGCTTGCCACCATGCACATCAGAACGAGACAAGCGTAAAGAAGAAAGCTTGACAGCAGAGCGGCCTCCAAATTACAGATGGGACACTGTCCAAGGCTTCACTGGTTTCGCACTCAGAAATGTTCTTCTCCTAGAAACAATGCTATAAAACTATGATCAAGTTCCCAGCCAGTCTAGAATGGCCTTGTAAAGCCTGCAAACGTAACTGAAATGTAAACTGGCCATGAAAAACGCCCAAGTAGCACACCATAGTGTGGCGATCGTATGCTTCAACGCCGAGCAACTGAATCACCGTGCTGCTTCTGGGGGAAGTGGGGTTTCCCCCATGCATGGGGTACCAGCTACTACGGGCAAGACGGGAAGGAGTAACATTTCATCTTCCCCACATGTTTTCACTGTTGTCTAGGCTTCAAGAGAAGCAACCATCAAAAACAGCAGGTAAGGGCTTCCCTGGTGGCGCAGTGGTTGAGAGTCCGCCTGCCGATGCGGGGCGCACGGGTTCGTGCCCCGGTCCGGGAAGATCCCACGTGCCGCGGAGCGGCTGGGCCCGTGAGCCGTGGCCGCTGCGCCTGCGCGTCCGGAGCCTGTGCTCCGCGACGGGAGGGGCCACAGCAGTGAGAGGCCCGCGTACCGCTAAGAAAAAAAAACAAAAAACAAAACAGCAGGTAAAAAGGCAAGAAATGGGTCACCCCCCTTAGTATGTTAAGCCAAGCCTTCCACAGAAGGCACTAGAATGTAGTTAGCAGCAGGGCACAGGAAGAAGACTGTGCGAGCCAAACGCCAGTGGCTCCACTTCCCAGCTGTGGGCCCTGCCGTACAATTCCGCTCTGAGCAGCCAAGGCATCTGGCTGTCAGCCAGGCCTATGGTGGGCAGGGCATCTTCCTGTGTCCACCAACACTGCCAGCCTCTGGGTGACTGAGGTGGGGATGCAGAAAAAGCAGGACACGAACAAAGGTCTCTTCTGGATGTGACCCAACCTCCCCTCTTCTCCCACCAAGCACAGGAGCACCCTGTACCCCCTCCTTTTATGCTACAGCCCTGCTCTGCTGTGACAGAGCCAGCACCAATCCTTTCCAATCCTGTGGCAGAAACGACCGGTAGAGTTTAATATACTACCTCTCCTGGGATTCCCAGGATTTTAATTGGGACAAAGTTTCATGTCGAACAAATGACTCTCTAATTGTGGAATACCAGGCTCCAGCAAGCAAGGTTAGACGGGAATAGCGTGCAAATGAAGATCAGATCAGGAGAGAGGAGGAAGTGCGGGTCACACCAGGGAGGTGGTATGGGCCTCAGAACAGGCAGGGATCACACGCTGGTTCGGAAAAGGGCCAGATAGTCAACACTTCAGGCTTCCAGGGGCCAGAGGGTCTCTGTTCTTTGTGCCACCATCCTGTGTAGGGAATAAGCAACCACAGACAGTATCTAAATGAGTGGGTGTGGCTGGGTTCCAAAAAAACTTTGAATTTCATATCATTTTCATGTGTCACAGAACATTATTCTTTTTTTGGCCGTTTAAAAATATAAAACCATTCTTAGCTCGCAGGCTGTACAAAAACAGGTGGCAGGCCAAGTTTGGCCCCTGCCTTCAAGGAAGCCTATCTCAAGCTTTGCCTTAGGAGATGTTTTTGGAATCGGACACCGTCATTTTTCCAGGGCTCCCACGTACACAACCCTGGCGTCTAGCCACCGGCCCATACCCCACGACTCCCGAGTGTCCCTGCAGAGTCCTAAGATTGAATAGTGTAATGAACTCAGGGTAAAAAACCTTCCACTGTTGAGAAGCACGGCGCTGCCCTGGGAGAGAGGGTGGGCTTTGAAGTCCCAGTTCCAAGTGGTAGACCTGGTACGTCACTGCCCTGACCTCAGTTTCCCCACTTGCAAAACAGGAAGAGACTTTCTGGATTTGGATTTGTTGTGCAGGCTCAAAAACAACTACACAAAGTACCCAGGACACTGCCCTGCGGTCAGCGGGCACCCAAAAAGTCACAGGTCCAACACGAACGATTTTTATCCTTATCTCCCGCCCTCTCCCCCACCCCACCCCCACCTCAAGGCTCAATTACATCCCTATTCAAGCCCCAAAGTTCAGGTTCAGGTGTCAAGCTAGGGATGTGACCCTGGCACTGAGAATGAACCAGGTACACGTGAATGAAGCCACAGTCCAAACAGCAGAGGTCAAAGGCAGGACAGGCCACTCAGGTTTCAACATGCAGGAAGTCACAAAGAAATCCCCTCCCCGCAGATTGAACTCTCAAACACACAAAGGAGCGTTGGTTCCACCAGGGGGGCCCTTCGTCCAGCTCTCCTGGGCCACTTCCTCGTACACTGCTCTTCCAGCAATCTCAGTCCCTAGCCTCTATCTTCAGCTCTCCCTCACCACTGCAAACAGCATGCACAGCTTGCAACAAAGACATGTTACCACGTGCAGCAACAAAATAGCAAAAGATAGCTGTTGAGACAACGTTTCTTTAGGAGACTAAGTGCTGATGGTTTTTTAACCTGACGGGCAATTTCAGTCATTCCGCGACCAGCTTAAGCACCCGGCCAATTCTACAAAGCTCATGGCAAAATCGCTGAGTGTTAGGAAATATTAAATGACCACCTGGATGTGCTTTTTATTGAGCTCTGTTTATGAATGGATAATAGTTCACATTACTTAGAGCGATGCGCTTCTAACCATCTCCAAGCAAGATTACCTGGAGAGCAACACAGAGAGAGGTCATCCATCTGCAGCACATGCACTGTATATATTTCCCTTTGCTCAAGGAAGGAAAACCACCTATGTCAGTTTCAACCAAGGTGAAAAGAGTGACTTGAGATACTACTGTTTTCAAATTTTTCCTTACCTCTCAGTAGTCAGAAGGACGCATTACAAGTCTGCCCTTTGCTATCTCCTTCTTTGTCTCTATGTTGGCCCTTGAGAAAGGGTGGGCTGCTGTACGTTGGCTGTATCTTCCCTCCCGTATATATGCATTCTTCTAACAAAACGCGGCCATCCGGCCACGCCACAACCCCATCTCACGCTTTCTCTTGGTTGACTGTTTGTTTGTTGTTTGGGAGAGGGGAGGAGGCTAAGGAGAGTGAGAAAAGGGAAAACATATAACAGAGAGGACAGCGCCCCACTTCCTCTGATATCAGCCACACTCTGCCCGCTCACCTCAGACGCCTGGTTCTTAGTTGTGGCGGAGTAGAGACAACAGACAGGGACAGGTTTTCCGGAACTGATCACTCTGAAACTGCTCTCCCCGCACGCGAAGTGACACCGTGTCCACGCACGAGGAGCTTCTACCGCCATGTGAGACCACGGGACGTATTTTCAGAGCAAACTTCAAAGTGTGAAAGCGGTTCCGAACCCTCTGTAAAAGAGCTTTATTGAGATACAGACCACATACCACACAATTCACCCATCGGAAGTATACAGTTCAATTGCTTTCATTATATTCAAAGAGCTGTGCAACCCTGATCAGTACAATCAACCTTGGAAGATGTGCATTATATCCCCAGAAGCAGCCCTGGACCCCCTCCTTCAGCAGTCACTACCCAAACCCCCCCCCGTCCTAGGCAACCACTCATCTACTTTCTGACGATGCAAACCCTTTTTTGTTCAGCCCGCAAGCCTCTGCTGTGTCTGACAGGCTCCCTGGTACCAACGGCCCTCGCAACTAACTTCCCAGTCTTATCACATCTCAGGGGCGCGAGCCAGTACAGGAGCCTGGCTCCGGTTTCCATAAGCCTCCATGGCTTCTGCAATTTCATTCCACGCCTCACTCACAGGAGCTTCTCAAGGCCCAGACTGCAAGCTACTGTCCTAAGTTCCCGAGCAGCAGCTCGCGCAGAACCCCCAGGCGGGGAACACGCCGTTAACGTGGCTCTCGAGATAAAAGTGCTGCCACCGCCCCCCCCCCAACAGAGAGTCACACCACTCTGGGGTGTCTCATGACTATCATTAACCATTTCCAACTCATCACCTTCACGGCAAGAGAGGTGGGAAAGAAAAATCATTCGGCCACATTCCATGCAGTGGGAGATTCACGTCCATTATACGCTTAGTTTACGTCTCCACTTTCCTAGCCAGCCATGTGGCCAACCATCCAAACGGAAGAGAAGAAATTAATTCCAAAGTTAGGTCTAAGTGGGGTGGATAACACCAAACACAATAACTACCGTCACCGAAGGGGAGAAAAGAGGTTGTCCCATCCGTTTACAAAATAAGGGGTATGGGAACTGATTAAGTAACTGAATCCGGAGCCAGTGATTTCGGGTTGTGATGGACAAGCTGGGGGGCTTTCCTCACCATTATATTCTCCATCAATCTACCTGGAGCTTGAAGGGGAAATGGTTTCTCTCATCTGAGCATTGAAAACAAAAGAAGCATGCCCCACATGGGGCTCAGGCACCGCCTGCACCTGGATTTTAACCACCCAAAGCATCCTCTTGCCTTCCGGGGGGGCTGTTGCCACCTGCCCCGTCCACTTCGGCTGCCAAGAAAGTCAAGGGGATCTTTCACGGGTGCTTGTTTAACAGCCTCAACTCATTCCGTCCCCTTCTGCTCAATTTATGCTCCACTGGAGTTTTGCGAGAGAAGATATTACTCACGCTTATCTTTAAGTCACAAATGAGTACAAACAGACACTGGTGAACTCCCAGTAATGACTGTGGATGAGGTAACCATACTGCGCCGTACTGATGTCCTGGTTTTGCTGCTGCTCTAAGCTTATGTAAGACGTCACCAGTGGAGGAACCCGGTTGACAGCACACAGGACCTCTCGGCGCTATTTCTGCAACTTCTTGTGGTCTATAATCAACCAAAATAAATCGTTTTCAATAAAAATTACCTAAATAAATTTTTTAAAAATCAAACAGTCTCTGTTACTGGTGCTCTGGAGAACTAAAAAGCGGCAAACCCAAAGGAAGCCAACGAATCCTCAGAAGGTCTTCCTGGTCGTTAAAAACTCAGTGCCACAGACACAGGCAGTGAACCAGGAAAAAAAATCTCTTTCTGTAACTAGCAAGAAAAAAGGTCTCCTACTGCCTTAAAATGTAATATCCTGCAAGTACTTGACGTGAACAATCTGAAAATGAAATTAAGAAAATATCATTCACAAAAGCATCAAAAAGAATACACCCGAAACTCTAAAACATAAACCACGAACAAGCGCCAACATTACTCAACCTCCACTAAGCCTGACGTTCCATAATGCTGAGTCATGCTCAGCTCCCTTCCGGGCAAGGCTCTGCAGGAATTAAGTTGGTCTGCCATCAGCATCAAAAGCTAACAGGTGGGCTTCCCTGGGGGCGCAGTGGTTGAGGGTCCACCTGCCGATGCAGGGGACGCGGGTGCG
>NW_006797064.1:333885-350855 GCF_000442215.2 Lipotes vexillifer | reverse complement strand
GGGGGGGGGGGGGGGGGGAAGCTAACACGTGACACCAGGACCACATCCAGTTGCTACAATGCATGGTATTAAAAATGAGTGATCATTAAAAAGCACACACCCACCCAATCAATCACCCATCTAGTCTCTCAATCATGTATGTATAAGCAATAGAGAAAAGCAGCCACTGGCAGCTAGGAGCTGGCCTGGCACTCACGGCTAGGCGGCAGCCTTCTCCTGTTGGAACATAAACAATTCAGAGACCACTAATCTCAGACAGGGACCCGACTCCATAAACCCTGCCCAACTCTTTCAAGGTCTTCTTAGCACCCTGTGACAGAGATGTCCCACGGTTCCCTCAATGCAATGTAAGGTCAACAAACCCAATGTCATCCAACTACAGCTTTGTGTGTTCCTGAAGACTATTTGGCTGAAGGCCATTGTACCTAGGAATGCAGGTGAGGACAAATGCCTTTTAAAGAATGAGTCTCAGCATACAGATGGCCAACAGGCACATGAAAAGATGCTCTACATCACTAATTATTAGGGAAATGCAAATCAAAACTACAGTGAGGTATCACCTAACACCGGTCAGAATGGCCATCATCAAAAAATCTACAAATAATGAATGCTGGAGAGGGTGTGGAGAAAAGGGAACCCTCCTGCACTGTTGGTGGGAATGTAAATTGGTACAGCCACTATGGAGAACAGTGTGGAGGTTCCTCAAAAAACTAAAATAGAGTTGCCGTATGACCCTGCAATCCCACTCCTGGGTATATATCTGGAGAAAACTATAATTTGAAAAGATGCACCCCAATGCTCACAGCAGCACTCTTCACAATATCCAAGACAGGGAAACAACCGAAATATCCATCAACAGATGAAGGGATAAAGAAGATGTGGTATACACACACACACACACACACACACACACACAATGGAATACTACTCAGCCATAAAGAATAAAATAATGCCATTTGCAGCAATAGGGATGGACTCAGAGATTTTCAAACTAAGTGCAGTTAAGTGAGAAAGTGAAAGACAAATACCACAGGAAGTCTAAAATATGACACAAATGAACATATCTACTAAACAGAAACAGACTCACAGGCATAGAGAACAGACTTGTGGTTGCCAAGGAGGGGTGCGGGAGGGATGGGGGGGAGGGATGGATTGGGAGTTTGGGATAAACAGATGCAAGCTAGTCCATACAGAGAATGGATAAACAAGGTCCTACTGCAGAGTACAGGGAACTCTATTCAATATCCTGTGATAAACCATCATGGAAAAGAATATGAAAAAGAATATGTGTGTGTGTGTGTGTGTGTGTGTGTGTGTGTGTACATATAAACACATATAAAAAAACGGAATCACTTTGCTGTACACCTGAAACTAACACAACGTTGTAAATCACCTATACTTCTATTAGAAAGAGTCTCACACTTTCTGTCACCTGAAACAGACAAGATCAAACTGCTTACAGAACTTATCTATATGAACTGCAAATCACAGCAAAGCACTCTCCCTTCAATTTTTAAAAATTGACTCTACCACCATTTGAAGCCACCCATCCTTTACCACTTAGGTTATTTTTAATGAAACGAACTTGCGTGTATTTGGTTTTAAGACCAAGTTGAGAAGTTATTAACTTGACACAGCGGTGGTTACATGTTCAACCAAGTGGCACGGAATATTCCCATCACTGCAGGAGCTGTTAACTGTAAATCTGCTGTTTGTTCTTAAAACACCTACTCAATGACGGAGTTCCAGCGTCCAGCACCCACAACATCTGAAGGCAAAGGAAGGAGCTGCTCAGAAAAGCTTGTGTTCACGGATTAAAACAACCTGAAACATATACACAAACGCAGCACCTCCTCATACTACCTCGATTCTCTTTCTAGCATCATTTGGGGGAGGGGCTGTCCTGATAAAACCAAGCATCATCCGGGAGTCCGGACACCATGGATGGGCTTCCATGGTGGGTCAAAACATGCTTCAGATGAGGTACAGTGGATTTTTCTCAACAAGCAATTTAAGACATAGATGTTATCCTCATCTTAAACGATATCATTATACCTTGAAAAGATTCTGTTGGGTTAGACCATTAGACTCTGCTGGTACTTGACGACTTTTGATCTGAAATGGGGATACCGCTCCATTCAACCTAATATGGGTGCAAAATAATTTTTTAATATATAAAAACTGAAGTCCAAAATTTGGTTTACAACCGTGCCAGCGTGGAGATGCAAAGTTCTTCCTTTCAAGAAAGAAAGAACCTGCCCATCCTCCATGGCTCTGTTCTGAGCAGCCCCACGACTGAACAAGGCCATTTCTCTCTAACCATCAGGCAATCTCCACTCCAGAGCTCACGGGGCGGGGGCGGGGGGCTGGCTCAAACTTTATCAGATACGCGTCGAGGTCCTGAGGCTTTCCTTACCCAGTCCTGTCCCCCAT
Organism: Lipotes vexillifer; assembly: GCF_000442215.2. Taxonomy (NCBI): domain Eukaryota; kingdom Metazoa; phylum Chordata; class Mammalia; order Artiodactyla; family Lipotidae; genus Lipotes; species Lipotes vexillifer. The sequence goes on along the minus strand of NW_006797064.1, from coordinate 348,422 downwards.
TTATCTCTCACAGGCCTTTGTCCCTCATTAAAACACTTGAACCTCTCACTGCATCTCCAGAGGGACCAGAGGACACAACTATCGAGGTTGGCCATAAGGTTCGTTCGGATTTTTCCAAAACCCGAACTTTGGGGCCAACCCAATGTTATAACGCTGACTGCTTTCAGGTCGTTAAAGTCCCTGAAAATAGACACCTGTGTATGTGTGTCTATCTAATACCCAGGGACACACACTGTGTAGACACACAGAGTCAATTTTCATGATTTGAGGATACAGTATTCGTGAATTTGCCTATCTGCTAAAATCTATCTGTAACCCCAGATCCATACCTGAGGGTGGCGTGTTCACTGAAGGACCAAGCACGGGGTGAAAAGTTTGAGCCGCTCGGTGCACACATTCCCAGCTCAGGTGGAATGAGGCCTCGCGCTACCTTCTTGTTTCAGCTCCCAGGCCGTAAACCAGTGTGCTCTCCGTGGGCTATTTACTACCACGTTTTTTGCATTTTGTTGGTGACACCTCTGCTTAGAACAGCCCCCAAGCACGGTGCTGCAGCGCTGTCTGGTGTTCCGAAGGGCAAGACGGCCGTGCTGTGCGGTAGGGAGGGAACACGTGTGTTGGAGAAGCTTGGTTCAGGCATGAGCTACAGGGCTGCTGACCGCGACTTCAACATGGATGAATCAACAGTATACAGTCAATAAGGTGTCTTTAAGCAGAAACACACGTAAAACAAGGTTATGCAGTGATTGGCTGATGAAAATAACGTGACCAGAGGCCTGCAGGAAACGAACCCTGTTTCCCCTACAAGCAAAGCTTCTATGAGGTCTCAGCAACTTTACTTTTAACTACCGTGAATAAGGAAAATCGACCATAGACATAAGCCACATAAAGATGTAGCCAGCACTAATCTCCGCTCGACCTAAAAAGAAACCCTAAAACCATTCTTCTGTGTCTTCCTATTGCACAGACATCCCTGTATGGAATGACACGGTCGCCCCTCCCATGCTCAGCTTTTCCCCTGTGCTCGTCCCTTTATGATCCCTTCACTACATCAGGGCAAAAGCTAAGCGACTTCACGTGTAGGCCCTCTGCCCACAGCCCTTCTGTACAGGCGAAGTTTGGTTCCAACGAACAACAAGGGCAGCTACGAATGGAAAAAGCCAGAGCCAAAGAGAATGAAATGACAGACGATGGGAAGCAGAGATAAACCCCTGCCCTCTCTCTGGAGCGCATCCGCCCTAGCAAGCATCCCTGCAGCCCCCTTCCATTGGCGCGACTCCACCTTGCTCGGGAGGAGCTCTCAGAGAAGCTCTGGACCCCGTCTGCACTTTTGAAGTGAGAAATGGACGGCAAAGACACAGTACTCAGGGCAAGAAGCCAACGCTGGTTACAAAACACGGTGTGTTAACTCTTTTTTCCTCTTTTATAACTCCCCTAAGAACAGATGTAATAATGTTTCCAAGAAAGCAAACCAGCAGAAAAAGAGGGCTAAAGGTAGAAACTTCTGTAATGTAAGCCATCCTAACAGTAAACCAGTTTAACATGGCTGCTTTCCTGGAGAATTGTTCTGACCCAAATTCTGAAGGGACCAAACACAGCAACCAGGAAGGGAATCTTCTTAAAAGGCACCAAAGCCTATTTAAACAAATCTGCAGAAGATTACTGATTTTCAATGAAGATTCTCAAGCTCTATATTTTAATATAAAAAATTTAACTATGGCTTTTTTGTTTGTTTGTTTTGCTTTGTTTTTTGTTTGTCTGGTCGGTTTGGGTTTTACACCAAATAGTCTGTGACGTGATTCCCCAAGGACTTTTCAGAGAAAAAAAGCAGAAAAAAAATCCCTCCATACGTGATGCTTGTCACACGTGGTACAAGCTTGTATATCCTCCAAAGAAAGCTTAGATAATGAGATAAAGGTAACCGTATTCCTCACTTCTATTTAGACTAAGTGTCTGAACTTGATTTTCTCCAACAGGGTCCAAACTGGCCTTTACTTAAGTCACATCCACCTGAGTAGATAATCAAGAAATGCTCTCAGACCTCAATTCTAAGACAACCCCACAGAATGGAATCTGCTGGAAGGTGGGCCTTTCCTGGCTCCTGTTCAAGGCAGTTTAGTCATTAAAAGTTCCAGGGAACATAGTTATTACAGCACATTCCCTAATAGGTGACAAGAGAACATTCCAAAGACAGCTTTCTGGCCACTGGGTTTCACCATACACAGTTTTTACCACTGCGAGTGATAGAGCAATCCCCCATAATATCAGTAACTCAAACTATGGGCTGAGGACAGTCTTGAAAATGGATCCATCACATTGTGTGCTGGAACCTTTTGGACAGCATGTGGCCCAAGTGATCAGCTGACAGAAGAAAAAGGATGATTCCTTTATTCTCTTGGGGCCAGTGTCACATGGGTGGTTAATGATAGCATTAGGCCTAAAATTCAATCTTTCTGCTCCTATTCAAGGGCTCTTTCCAGGGAAACATCAGTCTTGGTATCAGACAAAAAAAAAAAAAAAAAAAAAAAGAATTATAACCTACAGTTATATGGGTCTTCTTTGATTTAATGCAGTAAATCTTGCATAAGGTCAGGAACTGATTTGCATTGGCTCAAATAACCCCAATTTCCAATCAGGAGGACCCACCTACTTGTAAAAAAGTCTTCATTCCCCACTATACGTGTTCCACAGGCGGACCGTGAGGGCAGGTACCCTGTGAGAAGTCAGATGCCAGGAAGGTCATGGGCAACTCTCCACTGATAAATTACACAATCATCAAAGGAACGTGGAGACGGCTTGTAACGCCAGTTGCCAGTTCTTTAAACCACAGTGAAGCAAGAGGAGAAACACCATCTCCATCACGCATAAAGAGTTCCTAGAGAGTGTTCTGGAAAGCTGAATGAGACACTGCCCCGTGGCACCGATAAGAAGGCTGGAAGTAAATGACCACTGGAATCTCCCTCAATCACACTGTCTGAGTCACAGATCACAAACTCAGCCTATTGCCAAAAGTTTACTGTTTGTCCTCGAAAGCACATCTGCCAACATATTCCCTGCGTTCCCCACGGCTTCATCCGGCCGCTCCTCTCCCCTTCGCGCACGCACACACCCACCCACCCCCAATCGCAACAACATTCTACTCCGTAAGTGACAGTAGCGTGAATCACGTTCTGCTGTGAGACAATAATCGGTGCTCAGAACGTCTTGCTACAGGCACGCCAAACAGAAGGGGAAGTTCCACTTCCTCCTAAGTGCCTTTCAGCTCAACTTGCTGGCCATGAGTAACAGTCCAGGCGCCTCTTGAGGGGAGGGGGGTGTCGGGTCTAACAAGGTGAGCCTCCCTTTCCCCAAACCTGACTCCACTTTCCTAACCAGTAAGTTCCAAGGGATGGGCTCATTTTCATGTAAGTTGTATCTTAGACAGAAGGACAGCTGGAAAACTTGCCAAGGTTGGTAGCATAACGTGACATTGCTAGACTTGCACGTGGAAATGTGGCAGCTCAGGGCCTTTCTCAGTTTGTAGTTCACACACTTCTATTTCTATCTCCTCTTTTACTCCATGCGACTTCCTAGGTCACCTGCTTTGTCAGACACACCAACCTGGTGCCCTCACAGCCCAGGAGGTGACAGGGCAGCCAACGAGGTGGTAGAGAAGAAATGACACCTCAAAGGCACAGAGAACAGATGGTGGTGGCCAGAGGGGGCGGGAGAGGGGATGTGGGTGAAGAGCATCAAAGGTGCAGACTTCCAGCCATAAAATAAGTTAAGTCCCGGGACTTCCCTGGTGGTCCAGTGGCTAGGACTCCGCACTCCCAATGCAGTGGGCCCGAGTTCCATCCCTGGTCGGGGAACGAGATCCCACATGCCGCAACGAAAGATCCCGCATGCGCAACTAAGATCCAGCGCAGCCAAATAAATAAATAAATACATACATACATACATACATAAGTGATTAAGTCCTGGGGATTCAACGTAATACATGACTATAGTTAACAATACTGGAGAGTATATCTGAACGTTGCTAAGAGAATAAATCTTAAAAGTTCTCATCACGGGACTTCCCTGGTGGCGCAGTGGTTAAGAATCCACCTGCCAATGCAGGGGACACGGGTTCAAGCCCTGGTCCGGGAAGATCCCACATGCATCCCACGGGCGGAGCAACTAAGCCCATGTGCCACAACTACTGAGGCTGTGTGCCACAACTACTGAAGCCCACGCGCCTAGAGCCCGTGCCCCGCAACGAGAGAAGCCACCGCAATGAGAAGCCCGCGCACCGCAACGAAGAGTAGCCCCCGCTCGCCGCAACTAGAGAAAGCCCGCGCGCAGCAACGAAGACCCAACGTGGCCAAAAATAAATAAATAAAGATTAAAAAAAAAAAAGTTCTCATCACAAGAAAAAGAAATGAGTAACTATGTGTGATGATGGATGTTAACTAAACTTATTGTGGTGATCATATCACAATGTTTACATATATCAAATCATTATGTTACACACCTTCAGCTAATACGTTATATGTCAAATATATCTCAATTTTTAAAAAATGAAATGAAAATAAAAAAGGACAGTTGAAGGATGGAACTGTCTCTGTGGGTCCTGACCCTCCCCCCGGCCCTGCATCCCACAAGCCAGGAGATGTCTTTTCTCAACAGGGAATCAGGAAGAACAAAAGCCTTGCTCTCACAACTACTGTACTAAAGACACAATCAAGGAGAACCATTTCATTTAAACAGCACTCAACCGAAGGAGAAAAGAGAGAGAACGAAAGAGAGAAACAGAAAGTTCTGCACAAGAGTTATTTCCGTAACTTGCTGGTCGCCCCAAGAGGTGGTACTTGGCTGATCTGATGATAGCCAATTCTAGGTGACACAACATCCTCTAGAGCAAGTGCTTCCCCAGCCAGCTTTTTAGGAGAAAATCTCTATTTGCTTGCTGTGCACGACGATGCGGGTGGGAATAGACAGGCTTTTTCGCTCACTCACTCACAGCACCGTCGTCCTCTGCTTGTCCCGTCAGCAAGTCAAATACTCTGATTTTTTTTTCATACCCTCAACATTTCAATCACCAAAATAAAACAACACTTGTGTGGGAGGAGGAAGGAGGCTGTCAGCCTCTCAATGACACGGCTCCCTCCTCTAATGAGGTCAAAACTTTCTTTTGGCCACAAAGCAACCGAGTGTCAACACGCTAAGCATCAGCCCCTAAAGACTGGAAACAGAATTTACAGCAAGATATAAAAGGCTGGTCCATGGAAACGTGATAAACGACCCTTAACCATGCAGTACAACGTGCACTGCAAAGGACACCACGAGCAACTGACCCATAATTACCACGTGCTTGCTACGGTGCAGAGCCGAAGGGAAGCCTAAGGCGTGATCTCTGCTATCAAGTACTTGCAGTCTTGCTGGTAAGGAAAAAGAAAATACATGCGTAAGAGAAACAGCGGGCAGAAGGCCACCTGGAAAAAAAGAGTATTAAGCTCATAATGGAAATCTCCTAATGAAAAACAGATTTTCCAACACCAAATAAATGGTCCATTTATTAGGCTGTGCAATAGAAAAAAAAAAAAAAAAAAAATTAATAAAACTTAAAGAATTAATACAGTACAAGGCCAATGAGAATAAGTCACAGAAATCACAGAGACCTAGCCAAGGCCCTTGGGTTGTAACTTGCTTCCACACAGCCATCTGTGAGAAATTAAACAACTCCTTTTTCCTCGGGAGGACTTTATGTCTTTATATGGAAAGGACTGCCAATTGCCCTTCCCAGTGGAGACAGTCCTGCAAGACGTGGTACTCAAACTTCAAAGTGCACGACAGTCACCTGGAAACTGCATTTGTGCAGGGCTCTTCAGCCTGGGCACATGTGGACCCAGGCCAGGTAATTCCTTGTGGGGGACCGTCCTGTGCACTGTTACATGCTGAGCAGCATCCCTGGCCTCTACCCACTAGATGCCAGGAGCAACCTCTCCCCTAGTTAACTACAACAGAATGTCTCCAGATGTTGCCAGATGTCCCTGGGGGGACATGATTGCCTCCCCCCACCTCCCCCCACTACCACCTGCCCAGCTGAGAACCCCTGTTCTAAGATGGAACCAAGGAAGCTACATATTTCACAAGCACCTGCTGCTTCCAACATCCACCTACAGGGCGACTTTCCTGGATGCAACTGGGTGCATCAGTCTCGTCCACTGGGGTCATCTTCCTTCCCACACACCAACAGGGCAGAAGGTATCACAATCCCGCTTCTTCCCTCTTGCCCCTTAACACACGTGCCTTTTGCCCCCTTTGCTGTGTGACTCTGCATGACCTCCCGACTAGAACAGCCCTCCCTAGCCCATGGAGGTGGGATCTGGCCATGTCACTAGTTCTGGTCAACGAGCATTAGTGGGAGGGACAGGCAGAGGTTTTAAACGTGACTGTGTGATGTAGCTTGGCTTCTTCTTATAGCAGATAGGAGGGGCAGAAGTACATGCCCCAAGAGGTTACTGGCCTCAGAAAGAGGAGATCTGGAGCTCAGTCCTAAACCCAGCCCAGAGCCTGACCAGGCCTCCCTGATCCCACCCAGCTGAGCCCAGAAGAGCCACACCTCACCACCCACTGACCAGTAAGCAAGAAATAAGTGCTTGGTGCTCTCTTCCACAGCACATATATTAAAACTGGAAAGATACAGAGATTAACATGGCCCCTGTACAAGGGTAACACAAAAATTCATGAAGCATTCCATATTTCTGATGGAAACTAAACTTTCGGTGGTGAGCATGCTCCAGCATACAGAGATGTCAAAATACAGTATTGTACACATAAAACTTACATGTTATAAGCCATTACCTCAATTTTTAAAAATTCTCTAAAGAAATAAGTGCTTGTTTCTGTAAGCCTTTGTATGCGGGGGTGCTGTTTGTTACACATCATCAGCAAAGCAGAAAGCTGACTAATACACTCCCCAAATATTTCTGAATCAAAATGCTGATTAACAAGTGGATATTATTATGACTTTTCTGTCCCTACCCCCACCTCTCTTCCTCCACTCTTGTATGGAGCCACAAACCCACCAATTCAGTCCCCATAAAGGCACACATGGTATCTCTGAAGTCTTGGGGGCCAGGTCCCACGCTTCTCACATCATGGTGTCTTTCCCACAGCTGACTCAGACTCTGAGACACTAACTCCAGGGAATAGTTCTGTCAGAGTCCCCGAGAGACCCTCAAACTGACAGTGGCAGGGCCACCCACCAACTATGGAGTTCTTGGGAAGGAGAGGCTCTAGACATACAAATGTGTTCGATCAGCACCAAAAATCCCAGGTCCTTCCAAGACAGAAAACAACCGGGTGTGCTCAGAGGTAAATCAAGACTCAGCCAGTGGCTGCACCTCAGTGAAAGGCAGGCACACCAACCAAACAGCTCCACTGACTTCTGAATCATTCAAGAGACAAACAGCAAATATTAAATAAATATACAAACCTTGCAGGGTTCAGAGGAACAAATTAAGAGACAGAAACAAAGGAAATAAGTCTCCTTGAAGACTGTCAATGGAGCCAGAGAATAATGGCCCCCAGACAGTCCCATGCCCTAATCCCTGTGCCCTGTGACAGTGTTACCGCGCATGGCAAAAAGGACTCTGCAGATGCGATGAAGTTAAGGATGCTGAGGAGGGAAGATTATCTGGGATATGGGGGGCGCCCAATGTAATCACGTGAGCCCTAAAAAGTGGGCAATCTCTCCAGGCTGTGGTCAGAGAGAGACGTGACCAAAGAGGAATGATCAGAGAGATGCTGCACTGCTGGCTTTGAAGATGGAAGAAGGGGCCATGAGCCAGGGAATGCAGGAGGCCTCTAGAAGCAGGAAGAGGCAAGGACTGGCTTCTCCCGAAAGCCTCTGGAAAAGGCGGCGGCCCCACTGACACAGTGAGACCCATCTCAGACTTGTAACCTCTGGGACTATAACATAACAGAGTGGAGCTGTTCAAGTCAGGAAGTTTGGGGTCATCTGTCCCAAGAGTGACAGGAAACTAACACAGTCACTTATAAGATCAACGGAGAAAACACACATGACCTCCAGCCTTACCAATAAGCTCTTTGTTCATGGCACAGACACCCCAGAAAGTCGTGCCTATGGATAGCTGGAGAAAAATCAGCCTCCATATTCTCCCACCTGACCCTGGAATGGTAATTTATGGCTCTACACAGGCAGAAGACTTATAAATTCAGAAAAGTAAACAACTCTACGACTAAGCCAGCGTTGTGGCTTCAGGGAGGCCCCAGAACGCAGCCAAAGTCTAGCTGGTTGGAACCCCATGACCCCAGAGCAACTTTACACTACCCCCGTGGGAACTACAGGCTTCCTATGTCTCAGACCAAGAAAGGACCGTCTAAAATCCCATCCAGGGACTTTCCTGGTGGCTCAGTGGTTAAGAATCTGCCTGCCAATGCAGGTTCGAGCCCTGGCCCGGGAAGATCCCACATGCCACGGAGCAGCTAAGCCTGTGCGCCACAACTAGTGAGCCTGCGCTCTCGAGCCCACGAGCCACAACTACTGAGCCCACGCGCCACCACTACTGAAGCCCACGTGCCCCGGAGGCCGCGTGCCACAACTACTGAGCCTGTGTGCTGCAACTACTGAAGCCCGTGGGCCTAGAGCCCGTGCTCCACAACAAGAGAAGCCACCGCAATGAGAAGCCGGTGCACCGCAGCAAAGAGTAGCCCCCGCTCGCCCCAACTAGAGAAAGCCTGCACATAGCAACGAAGACCCAATGCAGCCAAAAATAAATTTAAAAAATAAAATCCCATCCAAAAGGCAGCACAAAAGAGGGGTCACAGCAGGCACAGCTTTCATTGACCAAAACTGTTTTCTAGGTTGGTCTTTAGGGCAAGAGATGGAACTAAAGAGAAGGAGAAGGCAGATACAGTTTACGCCCGATTGGAAGCTGAACTGGAAATGGTTTTATAAACATTGCTCCTTCTGTGAACCGTTTTCCATTTCAACGTAATCTGAAAGGAGCAGCCTGTGCCCCGGGTTTACCCAGCCCGTAACGTTCTGCCACCTGATTCCCCACCCCAGGCCCCAAGCCCTCCTTGATTACTCAGAGATTCCACAAAACGTTTACCAAGAAACTGGAATAACGCACACTACAACATGGACACACCTGAAAGACCTAACGCTAAGGGAAGAAAGCTAGACAGCAAAGGGTACATAATGTGTGATTCCATTTATAGAAAATGTCCAGAATAGGCAAACCCACAGGGACAGAAAGCAGATCAGTGGTTGCCAGGGGCTGGGTAGAGAGGAGATTTGGGAAGTGATGGCTTAATGGGTAAGGGGTTTCTTTCAGGGTGATAAAAATGCTATAGAATTAGACAGTGGTGATGACTGCACAACTCTGTAAAAATACCAGGAAAGTACTGAGTTATATACACTTTGAATGAGTGAGTTGCATGGTATGTAAGTTATATCTCAATAAAGCTGTCATATTAAAAAATAGAAAAAAAGAGAGGAAGAGGAAACAACCACTAGGATATTAGCCAATGATTACAAGTCACTGCAAACTTTAAAAAATTTAACCATCCCAAGGAGGTTAGTTTACTTAACAAGCCTGGAATCCTGCGCACCAACCCACTCCACAGTAAAGATCCTGGAACGCCTAAGCAGAGGTCGGTAGCAAACTGTGACCAGAGGTGGTTTATGGAACGGGCTGAGGAGCAAAGTGGGATGACTGGGGCTCATGATGAAATGCAGGAAGATGATTCTGCAAAACTAACAGTTCTCAGTAATTTAAAGCAACTCTCTACAATGAAAGTATTCTCTCTCTCCAAAATAAAAAAACAATTGTAACAAATACACTGGCTATGGCAGCAAACCTCTACTGATAACTTCTGGCTGCTCCAAGTCAGCCGATTCAGATTAGACTCCTGAAAAGCAAACTGAAAGTAAAATACGTTCACTGGTTTGGGGCTGGCTGTTCCAGATGGGAGGGGATGGGATGGAGAAAGGATGGATATTGTTCCCCTGTGAGAGGAAAGGCGGGTGAGCAGCCTTAAGATTGCAGTGGACCCAGCAGCATGGGGAGCCCCTGGCGCAGGGCCTGGGTCCAATCCTGCCCCACCTGGGCCTGGACCATTTCCTCAGAAGGTGACCCCAGCAACCGCAGACAGGGTGCAAGTCAGATCCCACAAGAGTCGGCGGGGGTATCACGGCTGGCGTTTGGCGTTCATCAGCACGCCGACCCACGCATCCCGAGTTATTCTTGGTATTAGCCCCTTGACATAATAAGGAAGCCAAGAGGAAAGACGGACACATCCAAGCATACAAAAATGGGAAGCTTGGTGATTAAGACCATAAGCAACGTTATAAGGAATGGTCTAGGAGAGAAATATTTGGAACTACTAACAATCATAGTCTACAAAAACTTCCTCTAAGGCATGTGTGGGCCTCAGACCAGGAGCATCAGTGTCAGCTGGGAACTTGCTGGAAATGCAGAGTCTCGGGCCCCGCCCAGATTTACTGACTCAGAAATTCTGGGGATGGGGCCTGACAACCTGTGTTTTCACAAGCCCTCCACAGGGCGCTGATACACAATGAAGTTTGAGAACCAGTGGTAAGGTCACAAAAATATTTACAGCAGCACTATTCATAATAACCCCCAAAATGGAAACAACCCAGATGTCCAACAACGTGTGAATGGATCAACGGTGGTGCGTCCATACCCGATGGAATCCTACCCAGTTATAAGAGGGGATGAATTAGTGACACAGGCCACAACATGGATAAAGCCGAAAATCACCATGCTGAGTGAAAGAAGCCAGGCAAAATAATGAGTACATGTTGTGTGATTTCACTGATATTAAAATTCTAGGATATGCAAACTAACCTATCTAGTAATAGAAAGCCATCAATGGTCGCCCGGAGGTGGGGGGAAGCAGAGAGAGATTACGGAAAGGCACAGGGAAATTTGGAAGCCACGAAAATACGTGTTATCTTGATATGCACGCTTCCGAGAAGCCAGCACTACAATCAAGACAGCCAACATAGGAGAAAACTGATGAATGTGCACACCTCATATACGCCTGGTTTACTGCGCTTCAATTATACCTTAACAAAGTGGTAAAAACAAGCAAGCAAGCAGATGGGGCAAAACCAGTGTAATATGATCCCATAGAGATTAAAAACGCAAGACTACACAGTTGTACATGGACAGCTGAACATGCCAGAAACAGAATCTACCACATCACGCTGTGGACTGTTAATATCGGTTATTCTGCCGGAGGAGCTGGAAGTTACAACCCCACAGTGCGGGAATTCAGGGAAATCAGCATATTCTTAGGTATCACCTTAGAAACAGGACCGAGCTTAGAACAGGAAAAAGAAACAAAAACCAGAATCTGTTCAGAGGAAAAGCCTTGCAGTTTGGAAGCCCTCAAAGCAAGGCTGGCTGCAGGGGTGCAGGCAGGGAGAGGCCCCCCGCCCCCCCACCCCGCCCCCGGGTAGAAACAAGCACCGCAGGGGTGCGGGGCAGCTCCTGCTGGGAGATGCAGGGCAGAGAAGGGGACGCACGCAGGTAAGCGGGCTGGGGCCCAGGCAGGGGGCCCTGAACTTCTCAGGGGGCTCAAAGGCTGACCAGATGAAGAGAACAAGGGGTGGAGGCCTGGCTATTGTGACACCCTGCGCACTGCGCACTCCGGGAAGCAACTGAAAACCCTTTAGAAACCAAGAGAAACCAAAACCCCGGAGGGCCGTAAGCAGACGCACTGAAACGCTGGGCTCACAGCAGCCACTCCCTTCCAGCACAGTCATCATGTGTAGAGTCTTTACTCAGGATCTTGCGCCCTCCTTTCTCAGTTCTTGGGGAAGAGATAAGGATGAAGTGCGATTTCCAGATCAAAGTCAAGGGGTGGCCCCAGACGTCTTGCGTAATTTCCCTGTTTATTTGTAAATGAATACTTCTAAAGGAATTTCTTTTCCCTCTAAAGTTAGCTCCCAAAACCTTGCTTGTCCTTTGCTGTAGAAAAAGATCCATATTTCCCTGGAATGTATGAGAACGGAAAGATTTCTGAACTTTTGTAAGTCTGATGCGAGTTTTAGTCCTTCAACTTTACTAAGTCTTTAACCACGAGATTCAAGCTTCTGAGGCAGGGTACTTGACCTTGGCACTAATGACCGCTTGGGCTGAGTAATTCTTTGTGGGCCTTGGGGCTTCATCCCCTGCATTATAGGATGCTGGGCAGCGCCCCTGACCTCTATCCACTAGATGCCAGTGACACCCCTTCCCCACTGGTAACAACCAGAAAGGCCCCCAGACATTGTCCAGCGTCCCTTGGGAGCAAAACTGCCCTTGGTGGAGGACCGCTGAGCTAAGGTATATCCTGACCAAGATGGAACTTCTGTCAAAGTCAAACATCCAATGCCATGAAAGAAACAGGACGGGATTTCAAGGAGGCAGCAGGGGCATGGAGGGTTGACTGCCCTATGGCTGTGTCCTGGGTTCTCCAGGGACTGAGCCCATCGCTGTAAACGCAGTTCCTTTTCCAGACTCCGCACCTGTCCAAGGCAGCCCTTTATGCACGATTCTTCACGATTAGCACGACCCTAAATACACGATGAACTCCTCTAGCTTCACAGTTTGCTGACTACAAGTAAACGTTTCTCTCTCTCTTTTTTTTTGGATGGGGGGGCGTGCCACAAGGGCATGCGGGATCTTAGTTCACCCACCAGGGATCAAATCTGTGCCCCCTGCAGTGGAAGCGAGGAGTCTTAACTACTGAACTGCCAGGGAAGCCCCTAAACGTAAACGTTTTTGTCTTTTTGCAGAGCTACTTACTTCCTGCATGGCTCCACCTTGAGAGCCTGCAACCAACCCATCACTATCCTGATCTTACAGGGAGGAAACCAAGGCTCCTTGTGCGGCCCTGCCCTCTCCCTATGTACCCCTCTCCTGGAGAGGGGGCGGGGAAGGTTCACTAAATTACCTCCCACCATCGGGTTCTGAGCAAAGGGAAATCTACAGAGACAGAAAGGAGATTAGTGGCTGCCTGGGGCTGGCAGGGGGCGCAGGAATGGATGACAAGACATTCCTGAAGACGTGAGCGATCTTACTGCGGAATGAAAATATTTGAAACCTGGATGATGACCGATGACTGCACCACTTGGTAAACTGACTAAAAATAAAAATCACTGAAACTGTACACTTGAAGTGGGTGCTTTTTATGGTATGTAACTTATACCTCAGTAACACTGTTCCTGAAAATCAACTAGATCTTAAATGGGATTTAGAGATCTTCGTGAAATTTATCACCACAAGTGGCCATCTACAGCCATCCCAAGGCAAAGCAAACATCTACGGCAAACCCAAATAAAACAAAGTATCACATCGCTTGCAAAAGGAATGACAGCCCAACCTGAATCTACAGTGTGTCCAACTCAATACTGGGAACTACAGAACAACCAAACTGCCCAACGGCAGCAGTGCGGACAGAGAGAAATTCTACTCTGATGAACATCTGGGCCATAGGAAACCTATACAGAAAAATACATTTCTTGTCCAAATATAGAACATTCAATGGAAAAGCAAACACAACAGGTAATTCAATAAGGCTGAACATACTCTTAGATAGCAAACTATGAACCAAACCCAAACTTCCCTTAAAGCAAAAGCCACGCAGAAAAATGGGACCCCAGGGCTTCCCTGGTGGCGCAGTGGTTGGGAACCTGCCTGCCGATGCAGGGGACACGGGTTCGAGCCCTGGTCTGGGAAGATCCCACATGCCGCGGAGCAACTAGGCCCATAAGCCACAACTACTGAGCCTGCGCGTCTAGAGCCTGTGCTCCGCAACAAGAGAGGCCGCGACAGTGAGAGGGCCCGCGCACCATGATGAAGGCTGGCTCCCGCTCGCCGCAACCAGAGAAAGCCCTCGCACAGAAACAAAGACCCAACACAGCCAAAATTAAATAAAAATTTTTTTAAAAAAAAGGGACCCCAGCTTACCCCTCTATTGTGCCAGGAGCTGAGAAAATTAAAATTCACAAAGGACAGCTTATTCTGTGCACCATTTCATGTTTCAATATGAATTGGGAAATAGTGAAAACATACAGTCTCTGGTTTTATTCAGTTAACTTTTCTGGAAACACAGGATGATCAAAAAATTACATAATGGAATTAAAAACTATTAACTATTGGGTGGACAGGAGCTGTACTGACTGACAGAAAAAGGAAATATTTCCATGAGCTAATCTTATCCTATATTTAGTCTGAGTACACTAATGTAATTAACCAGGGGTGTATAATTTTGCTAACTTCAAATTTCCAGTTATAAAGCCTCACATACAATTATCTGAACTACAACTGATTTTTATTTTTGTGGGAAAATGAAGATAGCTGATTTTAATAACCCAAGCTTCCCAAGAAGAAGTAACTGCCTTCCTTGACAGAAATTACGTGAATGGTAATTCACAACACCACAAACTCATTTGTTTTTAGATCTTCCCTCAAAGGTTAGCATACTTCGAGATTTCATGTCCCGTTGACTCAAACATTTGGTGCTACTATTCC
>NW_006797064.1:330196-333875 GCF_000442215.2 Lipotes vexillifer | reverse complement strand
ATTCCTGCTCTGTACACCTGTGCCTCTAATTCCCAGAGAGTATACATAGATCTCTGCACTTCATGAGTACCTGAGGTATGCATTTAGGAAATAAAATCAAATTTTGTGCCCACTTCTGCGAACAGTCTCAGGATGGGGCTATTCTCTGATACATCTCTGAATATTATTTATGGTAATTTGGCTGGCAAATAATCAAATGAATAATTATTAGAAAGTTATCAACAACAAAGACAGAAAAAGATTCCTGTCCAGACCTGAAGCGACTGACCAGTGTCTCTAGCTGACCTGCTGGCAGTAAGAAGTCAGGACCTGGACACGGCTCAAGGAAACCGGCTAAAAGCAAAATACTTTGTGTGATTTCTCCCTCCTCTTAGATGGGCAGGCACGGGGCAGATAAAGGACATTCCCAAAGACTTTCATTAAAACTAAATTTGTTACGGGAGCTTAAATGTCCTGATCTCTGGAGAGCAGAGACAAAGGTGCATAATGTAGATGTCAAAAATTCTACTTCCTGGGAATTCCCTGGCTGTCCAGTGGTTGGAACGCCGTGCGTTCACTGCCGAGGGCCTGAGTTCGATCCCTGGTGGGGGAACTAAGAAACCGCAGGCCATGTGGTGCAGACAAAAAATATATATATATTTCTACTTCCTGCTTCTCTCTTCACAGTAGGTGCCTTCTGAATATTACTGTAAAGAGAAGCAATCTCTTTTTTCTTTTTAAGTAGGAGATAAATATATCAGTTTACCAAAGGACAAATGAATGTCCACGTGGATCCTGACGAGTGTGAAATGACGTGTGGCCCTGGTGCCCTGACGGTATGGAGAACAAGACCAGTGTCAGCTTCCCTTTACATACAAAGCTACGCTGCAAACTCAGTATCCACAAAGGGAAAAATAGGCACAAAACCCAAAAATCATACACAAAACAGAAGCTAACGTATCAATCATTTCAAGTTAAACAAACAAAAAGGCTGGTGTGGAAACCTGGAACTACTTGCGGCCGACACTTAGTGTCATGAAAACCAAAGCTTCAGCCATTCTCATCAAACGACCTCAGCCAAAGACCTGAAGTTTGGAGGTGAGTCCTATGTCTCACCTCCACAGGCCACAATGTGGTCTGGGTTGTGAATATAACTTTTGTATTTATTTACTCTCTGTAACACCAGTAATACAGCATCAACCAAAATGACAGTTTTCTCTTTTAAAAAGCCTCTAATGTGAAATGCAAAAAATTAAAAAATAAAAGATTTAATAACAACCATGATGGATGAAATATGTTTCTGGAAGAAAACAACAACAAATAAACAGCCAGACTGAAGGCACCAAGAGACTTTTATCACAACCCAGTTCCAGGGCTATCTCACATCTTTTAAAGTTTGAATCACATATTTGACAAAAAGCCTGGTTCTTAGGAGCCCTGAGGGCATCCATCAATGAAAGCAGTTGATTTATAAACAGAATTAAGTGATTATGAAAACACTGCGGTGTCATGAAATGCTTAAAAAGCACAGCATTGTTCCAAAGTTTCCTCGCGCACCTGCAACTGAGATATTGTCATCTGGTTCTGAAACACAGATATTTTTTCAGCTTTAAAAACACGCACAATCCTGTAGATCCAAAACGAGCACGGTACCCTGTCAACGTATGTTCTTTCTTCCCCAAATCACATCATTAATAGCTGTGCCTCTGGAGGTATGTCCAATCTTTAAGCTGTCAGATCTCAGTCACAACACATGTGTGTGTATACACACACACACACACACACACACACACACACACACACATCGTGGCAGGTGAAGCCAGAGGGAAAAAGGGGAATACATCTGTGTCCCACTTTATTCAGGGACTTCAATAGCAGCCCCTCATCACCTCTGGGGACCCCATCAGTGATCTCTAGATGCTTTTTCATTGCATATCCCTCTCACTGAAAACCTTTTAAGCATTAACTCCAACTTACGTAATGTATTAACTAGAGATAACACTCAATGAACATTATATGCATTTCTCATAGACCACAAATAGACATTTTGTAACTATTACATAAAAATAAATAAACAGAGAACTTAAGTTTCTTCCTGCACTCCAGTAAATCTCATTGTCACTGCCAGAGATATGATATCCAGTCCACTTGGGAGCCCACTTTGTGAATTAAAACCTGAGACAAGGCATTTCTGTCACCCTCTGCCCCAACTAAACATGGAGACTATTGGTTTCAAGGAAATGTCCTAGGAGGCCCATGAAATTTACCAGAGTCCCATGAAATCTATCAGGCGAGTCTAATTTCTACAGGCCTCTCCCCTTGTTCTCATCTGGTCTACAACAATTTCTGTCATGCACTGGACACATGAGATCATTACTTCTTATTTTCATCAACTTCTGAGCTGAACAGTCCCTCCAACACTGTTTCTCCTGGCAAGGCTTTTTGAAGAATTACACTACAGATCTCTGGAAATTGTTGAAACTGGCACAGAATCATCGTGCATCTTAGAAATACAAACCTAATGTGATATTTTTTCATAATCAAATTAAGAGCTAAACCAAAGCGTGTCTCCCAAGACTGACCTGTGACTATCAGAGACTGGCAACCGTTGTTTTTACGTTGATAACTGAATACTTGAGTCTTTACCAACACAGAGTTGGCATTCAAGTTTCAAGGGATTAAAATGCCTGATAAGATTCTGCTGGAAAAAGAACCTAAGGCAAGGACCCAAATTTATTCTGTCTCCTAAATAAATCAAATGGTAGAGACATCAATTCTCTACTCAGTTGCTTTTCTAAATACAACCTAAAACTCGGCAACCACCTGGAACTTTACAGGTGCTAAGAATTATGTTTGCATACCGGTGCTACAGATGTCTGCATCATATGAATGGGGTAACATCCCTCCAGCTCCACTTTCTCATTTCTCATCTTCAAACGGATGTCAAGAATAACAAGCGTACCTCGAAGGGTAGAGCTGACCCGGCTAAGGCTAAAAAATCACCCCAGCGCACCAGAAACAAAAAGCACTGCTCAGTTACACAGAATTTTCTCCAGTTCCCAATCATGACTTACGTGGTCTTACCATATAAAAGTATTTGTTATTACTGATTTAAGAAATAAAACGGGGCTTCCCTGGTGGCGCAGTGGTTGAGAATCTGCCTGCTAATGCAGGGGACACGGGTTTGAGCTCTGGCCTGCGAGGATCCCACATGCCGTGGAGTAACTAAGCCCGTGAGCCACAAATACTGAGCCTGCGCATCTGGAGCCTGTGCTCCGCAACAGGAAAGGCCGCGATAGTGAGAGGCCCGCGCACCGCGATGAAGAGTGGCCCCCACTCGCCACAACTAGAGAAAGCCCTCGCACAGAAAGGAAGACCCAATACAGCAAAAATAAATTAATTAATTAATAAACTCCTACCCCCAACATCTAAAAAAAAAAAGAAATAAAATGGCATCACATACAGTAAGCTTCTTTTGCCCAAATTTCCATCTATCGGAAAGTTTAAACAAGCAGAAGTGTTTGCAAACTGGATACTGGATGTTCACACAGACTCTAAAGCCCAATGACAACGGGCAAGTCTGTAATAGTTATGAGTCAAGCTCTCCAAGAAGCGAACAGTGCCCCTCTAGCCTTGCTTCAACATGGATGAGGTTGGGTGTCCAGGTTGCAGTAGACATGAGGAAAGTCTTCAATATCTT
>NW_006797064.1:328921-330186 GCF_000442215.2 Lipotes vexillifer | reverse complement strand
GGGGGGGGGTTGGGCGGCGGCGGGGAGAGTCCTCACCTCCTCCAGCCTCTGTATTCTCCCTGGGGGTTGGCAGTAAGTATTCCAGAAAGGAAAGTGCTCGCTCAGAGCTGGCTATTTGGGGTCATATTCTGGGTTCCAGGCTCAAGAGAGGTAAGCAAAGAAAACTCTCATGTTTTCTTTTCAGGATTCCAGCTCCATCCACCACGATAGGAAAAAATGACAGGAATTCAAGGCAGAGACACTCTTCTAAACACTATGAATTTTGCCGTGAGCATTGTTTGTGCTTATTTTACGGGTCTCCTGAGACTGGAAACTACAACATTCATAAGAGTTATTCAGAGGCACCCCACAGCCCAAAGTGTCTTCTGAATTGCCCGGGGTTTTTTTACAGTAAAACTTGCAACTAACTTAGCAATGTTAAGCTGAATATTGTTTACTTCAATCATGGGTAAAACGATAGTTAAAGCATGGAACATAGTTTACCCAAACTGCTAGTTAATATAAAACCACCATAATCCTTAACCTACAAAAGTGTTTAAAAAAAAAGAGCCTACGCAACATTTAACGTGTGCCTTTCCCACATTACAATCCGCACACACGGGGTAGGAGAGGCCTCAAGATCAGCTCATCAAGCCTTTCACTCTACAAGTGAGGACACACACAGGTTCAACAACTCCACACAAGCAGGCAGGCAACCCAAGGCAGGACACAAGTGACCAAAACGCCAGGCGAAGGATTCTCTAGAAAACATGATATTCCTTATTTGATCACAAATAGTGAAATTACGACCCAAGGTAAAATTCCGGTTAACAACCACATAGAAACACAGATGCAGGAATTTATTTCTACAACAAACTAATGCAAACACAACTGGGTATTTTTAGTGCACTTTACGGGTCACGTTATCAACCCACTGGGAAAACCACGCCTCTTAATGTGTGTCCTGTTTTTGAAACTAAAGACATGAGTCTAACCTACTGATACATTTTACATAGTACTGCTCCAGAAACGGTCTCTGAAAGTGCATCCAAAAATGTCCCATCTCAACTGATTTGGCAGCAAGGATCAACTGGCATAGGAAATGCGCAAATCCTATAGGCAGCTCCAACAAGACACCTGATATTTTTTCACTATGATTTCTTACAAGTATTAAGAAACTCTAAGTTTTGTCTTTTCCTTGCTTTTGATAAAATCCACAGTGCAAAATCATTCTGAGGAAAACACATGGGCCCAAGTGTGCTACAGTATAAAATTCATGAGTCAAG
>NW_006797064.1:306559-328911 GCF_000442215.2 Lipotes vexillifer | reverse complement strand
GAAGAGCGGAGAGATTCACTGTTAGGCATTTCATCGTGAGTTAAAATGCGATTACCAAGACCAGGAGAGCAGAGCTGATGGGCAGGTGCCCCAGGTTAGGGGCTGAGGGAGTGGGGAGTATGGAGGGAAAGCACCGCGGACACCTCTGGGGTGATGGAATTTAGTTGTTTGGTATCCTGATGATGGTGGTGGTTACAGAAATTTAAGCATGCTGAAATTCATAATTTATCATATAGTAAATTTAGAAAATATATAGAGGATATACATGTGTCTGTATATAGCACATGTGTGTCTTTGTGTGCGTATGCCAGCCCTGAAATTTAACTTAAGGCGGGGGGGAGATAAGAGAAGGAAGCAAGCAATTGATGGAGACCACCGTAACTAAAAAAGATATATTTTTGTCATCATTGGATGTTTCCACACCAGTTACCGACTTCAGAGTAGAGGAAAACCTAAGGACACTGGGCTCCAAGCATGATAAGAATCCTCCTTCTGGGGCTTCCCTGGTGGCGCAGTGGTTGAGAGTCCGCCTGCCGATGCAGGGGACACGGGTTCGTGCCCCGGTCCGGGAAGATCCCACATGCTGCGGAGCAGCTCGGCCCGTGAGCCATGGCCGCTGAGCCTGTGTGTCCGGAGCCTGTGCTCCGCAGCGGGAGAGGCCACAACAGTGGGAGGCCCACATACCGCAAAAAAAAAAAAAAAAAGAAGAAGAATCCTCCTTCTGTTAATACAAGCCTGAGAAACAAGTTTTATTTTCTTTCTCTCTCAAGAAGAAACCTAAGGCTAGAGAAGGTAACTGATGTGCCCAGAGGCAGTGAGTGCATGGTGAACTGGCTGCAAACCAGGTTTCCCTGCGACCACGTCCCCGACCCCATGACCACAGGAGCCCACAGGGCCCCCAACCAGGCTGGGCTTGGCACTCCTCTGGGGGGTCACAGGACACCGGGCCACGGGCTGGCTCAGGAGGACCAGACTCCATGTACCAGCAGTGCCCAGCCCTGGAAGAGGGCCCCACTGCAGGTCCGCACCCAGCTGCCCCCCACCGTTCGCAAATCAACTACTCACAGGGGACGACAGGGCCTGAAACAGCAGCCAGAGTCCTGCAAGCAGCAAACACCTCCCACACTGGCTTGTCCCCGCCCTCCCAAACGGAGGTTACCTCAAGGCCAGGTTAACCGACATTTCGCTGGGCACAGAGAGGGTCCGAAAACAGTAGCCAGGAACCGGTGTTCCCCTGATAAATACCCAAGTCCCAAGAAGCCGACCAAAAGTGAGACCTGGTCAATCTGCAATGACATCAGCAAAACCAACAGGAAGGAGCCATGCAGGTGCGCTGGCATCGGGGGCTCTAAAATACTCCAGTTGAGACAGAGCTCAGGGGACTCGCGGCACAACACCCCCGCCCCCTGCCTCCAGTCCCCAACACCTTCTGGCCTTGCGTCGCTCCCATTTCTTTCTTCCCAAAGGCCATCCGCTTCCGCCGCCTCCTTTCCCTTCTCATTTACTTCCTAATGTATCCCAAAATGGCCTACAGGAGCCGCGAGAACCACAGCACCGGATACCTATCTTGACGTCCACCTGCCCGTGGACCTTGCTCGAAACTGGACTGCAGAGCTGACAGCAGAACTCAGGGCTGGTGTCTCCATCCTGGCATCACGGGCATCCAGCGCCAGGTCGTTCTCTGGGGTGGGTCTGTCCCGTGCCTTGTGGGATGCAGCATCCAATCCATGGACCCCCCCCCCCCCCCCCAGCCGGGATGCCTGGAACATCACCGTCCCCCTCCCCCAACATGTGACAACCACATCTCCAGACATTGCCAAAAGCTGCTTGACGGTAGGGGACAAAACTGCCCTGAGAACCATGGGCTGACTGCAAGCTTCTAGAGTTCAACGCTGAAAAGACGGTCTCCATGAACAACCGTCTCCTCTACCTTCGTCTCTAAGACACCCTTTCTCTCGAGCCTGCGAGTTGCGCTCCAGCTCTACCTCTTCCCTCCAAGTACCAAGAACAAACCAAAGCCATGGAAACGGCACCCAACTTCCTCTATCAGAAGAAAATACTCTGTCCTCTGTTTTCAAGTTTAAATTTGCTCCAATTTAACTTTGCAATGGCTTCCAGTTCACATCTGCAATCTTCAATCAGGCCGCGGATTCCCAATAAATATTGGATGCCGGCGATAACCGCTGGGGTGGGTCTGTCCCGTTCCTTGTGGGATGTTCCGCAGCACCCATGGACCCCCCCCCCCCACCCCAGCCGGGATGCCTGGAACATCACCGTCCCCCTCCCCCAACATGTGACAACCACATCTCCAGACATTGCCAAAAGCTGCTTGACGGTAGGGGACAAAACTGCCCTGAGAACCATGGGCTGACTGCAAGCTTCTAGAGTTCAACGCTGAAAAGACGGTCTCCATGAACAACCGTCTCCTCTACCTTCGTCTCTAAGACACCCTTTCTCTCGAGCCTGCGAGTTGCGCTCCAGCTCTACCTCTTCCCTCCAAGTACCAAGAACAAACCAAAGCCATGGAAACGGCACCCAACTTCCTCTATCAGAAGAAAATACTCTGTCCTCTGTTTTCAAGTTTAAATTTGCTCCAATTTAACTTTGCAATGGCTTCCAGTTCACATCTGCAATCTTCAATCAGGCCGCGGATTCCCAATAAATATTGGATGCCGGCGATAACCGCACGGGAAGGCTTTGCAGGAGGCGGCCACCTCCATGGCCAAGTTCCCAGGGAGCACATTCCTTAATGACCGCATTTTCCCCCTGAGGTTTGAAACTCGTTTTCTCAGAGCAGGCTCTCTTTTCCATCTATAAACATGTTGACTGTTTGTCCCTTCCCACATCCAGCATTTATTTTGGTTGCTGGGTCTCGTTCTGCTAATGTGGCCAGGGCCATCCAGTTGGTCGAGCCCCATGGAAAGGATGGACAGGACGGAAGGGCCAAGGAGGGCCAGACCCAAGGGAAAAACTCACATCCAGTCTCCACTCAAGAGGCCAGTTACTTCCTTCACGCTAAAAATAGTTATGGAAAAAAAAAGTTTATCTTTCCAACTTAAAAAAAAATGTTTACAAAATGACTTTAGCCTTGCTTCCCGATTGAAACTATTTTTTAAATGTCTTGGGTGGTGAAAGATTAACAACTTATTGGAAGTCACGTACTCTTCTTTTTTACGGGAGAAAAAGGAGGCAAATGCAAGGTATCGGGGACACCACACCTGGGACAGTCTCGCCTCACAGGGCAGAGCGATCATGCTTGTCCTCTGGCCCGGGTCAGGCCTGGCAATAACCACGTGTGCAGAGCCCAAGACGCAGACACCTGGCAGAAAGCTCAAAGAGGGGGCAGCCTCAGGGTTGGGGTGTGGGGTCCTCCCTCCCAATAGGTAACTGAGGAAGGGTCTGAATCTCCTGACACTCAGGACCTACATGAGATGGCTCTTGTGGGCCTGGCTTCCCTCTGCAGGAACCCATTTCCCGCCTCTGGAAGAGAATCATGGATATCCCAGGTGTCTCAAAGGCTTGACAGGTCACAGCAGTCCTGAGACAAAGCAAGAGTGAGGACAAATGGCAGAGGGGGATCTGGGAAGTCACCTCTCTCACAGATGCAAAACTGGGTTTTTCCCCCCAACCACAAAAAAAATTTCTAACAGGCTGCTATAAAAAAATACAAAAGACTATGCAAAGAACACACCAACTAAGTAATAAAAATAACATCCTGACTCAGGGACCCGTATACAGGAAACGGCCAGCACTCAGCCACTCTTTAAAAATACTTTGACTACTGTTAAGCCTCACTTTGTTGGAAGGATTCCTGATCAGCCTTTTAATAACAGAAGATTTTGCCCTCAAGAAATTAAACCTTAAAACTTAAGACATAAACTTGGGGGTAGGAGTAGGTAGCCCATGGTGAGCAAGGCTTTAAACGTATCAGATAAGGCCTCTAAATCAACTAAGGCCTCTAACTCACCTACGTGGGGCTTCACTGACGGTGACACCTTGGGCTCCCCACCATCCCAAGAGATGTTCGCCAGGACACACACAAAGGCGGGCAACATGGGGACTGGCTATGCCATTTTTTAGATGGGGAAACTGAGGCAGAGAGACACTAAATGCCATGTCCAAGGTTAAATACTCAGTGAGAGACTCTAGCTTGGAGTTCTGGTTTTCTAATTCAAAAGTGATCCAAACCACCTCAATCTAAAAAACCACAGCTGTCAATCTCACTGAAATCACGTTCCTAGGTCACCTGCTAGCTGAAATGGGCATGCCTTTCTTTTTAAAGTCTACCAATAAATTATTTCAAACTCTCCCCTCCTCCCACAAAAAGTAGACTAACACTCTTTACTGCCTTCTTTATTAATCCTTACTTGCAGTAACTATAGAGAATCTCCCTCCAATAGAACGTTCTGCAAGTTCTGCGCTGTCCCAATATGGCGGCCACTAGCTACACACATCTATTGAGTATGTGAATTATGGGTAGAGCACTGAAAGAACAGAATTGTTTATTTTAGTAACAACAGAATTGTGACTGAATTTTAGTTAATTTGAATCTAAATATGCACATGTTGGCTAGTGGCTGCCACACTGGATAATTAAGCTATAGACGAAAACAATCTTTCCGCTGTGGTAGACATTTCATGATTTCTGTTGAGATTCATCTAGGTGTATACACAGATTTCAATATAGGTTCTTCTGTGTGGGAGACAGAGAGAGACAGAGAGAAAAATTGTGTGTGTGTGTGTGTGTGTGTGATTTAACAAGCTTGTCTCTAAGTGGGAAGATTCACACAATGTATACACAGGAAGGCAAAATAACACCAAACTTAAGAGGTGGGCTTTCGGAATCAAACAATCCTCCCTCCACCATATATTAGCAAGTCAGTGTACTCTGAAGCAGAATGGAAATAATTGCTGCACACAGGGCATTTAAGTGCCTGTAAAATCCTCACTGCATGGCATTAGAATAACATTAGGAAAATTATTCTACCTGCACAATACCAACAACTAAAACTTACAGGCAGCTTTGTAGTTTTCAAAAAACTTACTTACATTCCCTCTTTCTGTCCTTGCACTACCCAATGAGTACCACGATTTCAGTTCCCGTTTTTATTTTTACACACATAGAAAACGACACTCAGAAAAGTTACAGGACTTGAAGGTCAACGGTAGAGCACAACAGGCTGGGCCCTTTCACTAGTTAGGCCAAACGGGGGCAAAGGCTGCTTTTCTGGCTAAGTGTTGTGTCCTGATGCAGGTGGACTCAGGGGCTCTATTCCCCTTTCTGCTGGCTAGCACTGAAATCCTCGAAACAGCCCACCCAGGTAGACTCATGACACCGTCTCACAGATGAGAAAACTGAGACTCCCATGGTTAAAGGTGAGACTCGAGACCAACTAGGACACCACACACTTCATTTAAACACCCAAACTTTCAGGAAGGGTGAGCTTTGGAAGATTTAAAGGTCAAGGTGCGAAATTTAAATGGGGGGTGTTGACGATTCCTGGAGTGACTTAAGCCCCGGACAGAAAGCACAAGAAGAGCCAGCCTCAGAAGACCCAGTGACACACACCCTGCTGTGCACAACACCAAATCAACACCTAAAGTCTCCATTTTCCTCCCACAGGTGTGCGTTCCCTTCAGGTCTGCAATATCCTTAAGGGCCTATCTTCATAAGTGGGTCAAGTGATGCACTTCAACTACATTCCTGGACTCATTATCCAGCTGGCGGATTTTCCACGAAAATCTGCCGGACGTTTGAGATGTTAACATCCCTTAACAAAAAAGCGTCATCTTCACGTCTCAACTGTTCCATACTGAACATTCGCCCCCTACCCCCATCGCGTCTCTCCTAGGAACGACTAGTTGTAAACTTTTCTTAAAATCGTCCTGGGCCATTTCCTACCCCGAGGCCACCGTTCAGGACTGAAGAGGGGCGCTCCCCTCCCCCTCCCAGGCTGGAGTCCCGCCCCTCCCCTTTCAGGTTAACCCAGGGACCCAGGCGGCGCTCCTGGAGAGAAAAACATCCAGCAGTCAGGTCAAACCACATGTGACAAAGCAAAGCAGAAACCGTGGCACAAGGAATAGAGCATGGAGCTTGTTTCTTTTGGGGTTCTGCTCTACAACATCAGCGACAGAAAAGAAAAAAAAAAAACCCACCTCCGACTCTAACTTTGTGGAATTTCCAAAGCGAGGGGCTCGGAGAATCCGAGGCCGTGCTAAGAACGAGCCCCGGCGCGGGCCTCACAGCTCACGGACAGCGCACGTGAAGGGCAGGCCCTAACGCAGCGCCCGCGGGCCTCTGACAACCCCCAACTGTCACAGACCCGGCGACCTCCGGCGACCCCCGAAGGCGCGCCCCAGCCCGTTCCGAACACCGGCCCGCGTGGGAAAGGTCCCCCTGGGGAGCAGCGCCCGGGACGCGAATCTGGAGGCACCCCTCCCCCAGCCCGGGAGCAACAGGTCTGCAGCCTCCCCAGGCCGAGCTCCGCAGACCCGGCCAGACCAGGGACACCCCCCCGTCCGCCTAAGTCGCCCCCAGCCCGCGCTCCTCGCCCGGGCTGGAGATCTCCCGACTTCCTTGACAGTTTCTGCGCCTTAGAAACTGAGCCGCCCAGGGTCCGCGCCGCTGCGCTTCCAGCCGGCCCGGGACTGGCCGGCCCGCGCCCGGGGATGAATGGGGCTCCCCTCCCCCCACGGGGGATCCCGCGGCGGCGCAGGTCCGTCCAGCCAGCCCCGGGTTGGGCAGACAAAGGGGCACCGGGGTACAAATCGAGCGCTTCCTCAAACTTGCCGGCCGCCTCCCCCTCCCCGAAACAAAGGAGCCCCCCCAGCCTCCGCCCGCCCCCAACGCGCCGCCACTTTGGGGAGCAGCCAAAACGGGGTATTGTGCAGCCTGCAGGGAGCGCGCCGCACCCCAGCCCAAGCCCGGTAGACATTTGGGGACCTGCCCTTCCAGAGCCCCGGAGGCGGGCGGAGCGTGCGGAAGCCCCGGGCCGCCGGCCTGACCCCGGAGGAAGGGAACCGCCGGCCCCCACGCGGGACAACTTCGCGCCACCCCGCCCCACCCCGCGCCCGGCCGGGTGCCTATGATGGAACTTGGAGATCTTACAGTCCATGTTTAAGATATTGATCTATATCCTAAGAGCAGTGGGGAAGCCAGGTCATGTATGCTTCAGTGTTCTATTTTGGAAAAAAAAATTCTTTCTTGAAACATTTTGTTTTAAAAGAATTTTGGATTTTAAAAAAGTTGCCACAAAGAGTTCCCACATATTATTCCCCCATCTTCCCCAGATGTTACTATCTTACATAGTACTTATTAAAACCAAGTTCATTGCAGCTCTATTTACAATAGCCCGGAGATGGAAACAACCTAAGTGTCCATCATCGGATTGGGGGGGGGGGGGGGGGGGGGCTGGGGCGGGAGCGGTGGCGGCGGCAGAGGGCGGGACGGCGGGAGGGACCGGCACGGGCAGTGACCTCCGGGGGGAGCGGCCGCCTGCGCGCCGACCCGGGCCGGGAGGACTGCCAGGGAGGCCGCCTCCGCCCCCGGGCCGGCCCCTCCCCCCACGGCCCCAAGCCCGCACCCTCCCCCACCGCCCGGGGACTGGAGCCCGGGTCCCCCACCCGAGCCCACGCCCGGGGGGAGGGGCGCGTCCCAAGCTGGTCCCTCCCCCACGGAGGGTGAGGACACCAGGCCTGCCCTCCCCCACAGCCAAGAGGGGGAGAGTCCGCCCCCAACACAGCCCCTCCCCCAGGGCAGACTCGCGTCCCGGCCCGCCCCGCCCCCCCGGCGGGGGACACCCCGACCCCCCCACCTGCGACCCTCCCCCGTCCCTCACCCCTGACTCTGCTCTCCCCGCCGCGCCCGGAGTGGCTGAAGGGAATCCGGGTCTCCCTAGTGTATCCGAACCCCGTCCCTCCCTCGTGGCCTCCATGCGGGCGGAAGGAGACGCAGGCCTGTGCCCACCCCGTCCCAGGCCCGGACCCAGCCAGCACGGGATAGGAGCCTGGTCACCAGCTCCGCCGTTTCCAGGGGCGGGGGGAACCGGGCCACCGCTCTGTTACCCTCCCCCACCTCCAAGAAGCAGCCGCCCAGCTGCCCTAGCAGAACCCCTGCAACCTGCCTGAGGACGCCGCTCCCTCAAAATCGGCGGCCGGGAGGGCACCCCAATGGTCTCCTCCCCTCCCCGGAAAAGTGGGGGCCCAGGGGGAGCCTCGACCTTTGCAAAATGCCTCCAGCGAAGAGCCGGCAGTGCGTGGGGAGAAAGAAACTCGGGCCCAGCGGGGTGGAGGCTCCCGGCGGGGGCAGGGGGAAGAAGCCGGGCCCTCGGGCCTTCTCACCCCCGCCCCCGCCCGGAGGCGTCGGGCCACGGGCCCCGGCCAAGTGCTAAGGTTGCCGCAGCTCGCTCGGCCCAGCCCCGGTGAACCCGAGGCCCCAGCGCTCCTGCCTCCCCTCCTGCTTGGTGACAACTGCCCCCCACTCGAGGCCTGAGTTCACTTAGACATCTGCACCCACCCGCCGGCACCTTGGGTGTCTGCTTTGCCGAACATTTTAGAATAAGTTTGCCCCTCCCTTTGGCGTATAAGGAGCTTCACCCCAAGAGCCCAGTACACACTCAGCGTTTTACACTGGAACCTCACTTGCTCCTTGCTGGGATACGGGGCCGTTTGCTGTACTGGTTCTGCGGAGAGGGGGCCCGAGGTGAGTGTTTAAGGGGCTGGTCCTCCATCAAAAAGGCAGACTAAAAATTATGCTGCCAAATATTGCTGTGAAACGTCAGTGATGTAAAACGACGGTTGCTGCACATCATTATTAGAGCACATCAATAAAAGATAACACTTACACAGTCTCCATAATTGTGAATCAGCAGAATAGATTTTGCCTTATTTTGTATCAGTTGCCATTCAAGGCCCCCCAAAAGGACGTGGTGGGACCCTCCCTTGAGCCTGCCCGTCGTTGCTCCCGGGCTCCTTGGGCTTGTGAGGACTGATGCTGAGGTATTAACAGGCAATCGAAAAACCAGGGGGCAACAGAAAACCCGAGCGAGCTCCTGATGCAGCCCTGCCCCGGTTACACGTGCTTCCCTTCCCCCACCGCCTGCTGGTGGTAGCGCTGCGTTTTTTCCGCCTGTAGGGTCACATTGTGGTTGATTGATTCTCCTTTCGCCTTGCTCAGTCATTCAGATTTGGAAAGTAAATAACAAGTTGACATCATTACAGCTCTCGGCTTTACTGGGACACGGCCCCCGGCTACCGCACACTCTCGAGTAGCCGCGCAGCCAAACTGGCCCACTGGCTTGCCAGCCGTGCTTGTCGTTAGCCGCTTGGAAATTGCGAACTGAACACGATGAAAAGGTTCCTTGGTATGTTTTGATTACTTGGCAGACGCCAATCATTTAAAGTATGAGAAAGTGGTGGAAATCCTCGCTTCCAAACTAGGACCCGGTGTGACCACTTTTTTTTACAGCTGGTCTTCCGTAGCTAACAATGCAAGGGAGCTTGGAATCCATCTTGCCTGTTTGATCGTGTCCCAATAATCCCAACGGTCTTCTTGCAAGTAAGGAGTCGAGCACTTTTATCACAGACTCCTAGGAGCCCCCAGGGACTCTGTAAGACCTCAGACAGGAAAGGCGACCCCCTACATTTATCCTAATAACACCGAGAAATTCTACCTTCTGAATGCTAGATGGGTGGTAGGAACGTGTTAAATTAGACTATCTTATTTAATATGTTCTGCAGATTTTTCGAATGGTGTGAGAAAAAAGGGGGAAAAGCACATTAAAGTAAAGCAGGAAAGGAGCTAGTGCGTTCTGACAAAAGTATAAAGGTTAATTTGGAGGCCATGAGCAGCAAGGATCTACACAGGTATCCACTGCACAATATCTATATTCCAAACAAGTATTTTTGCTTGCTGATGCAGAGAGCTGGAATACAAGAATCCGCTCGCAACAAATGCAATCAGTATTCCCCCTAAACAGTAGCCAAATGTTTAATAAAAAGGCAGCAGGAACCCACAGAAATATAGTCAACTAATTTTTGACAAAACAGCAAAGGTATTTCAATAGAGAAAGAATATCCTTTTTAACAAATGGTGCTGGAACAACAGACATCCATAGACAAAACAAACAAAAAAATTAATCTAGCCCAGACCTCAAGGCTTTTCACGGAAACTAACTTAAAATTGATCATGGGCCTAAATGTAAAAAGCAAAAACATAAAACTCCTAGAAGATAACGTAGGAGAAAATCTAGACGACCTTGGTTTTAGCAGTGAGTTTTTAGATACAACACCAAAAACATGATCCACGAAAAAAAAACTGATGAATTGGACTTATTGAAATTAAAAACTTCTGCTCTGCAAAAGACACTGTTAATGAAAAGACAAACCACACACTGGGAGGTAATATTTGCAAAATCCATATCTGATAAAGGATTATATCCAAAATATGCAAAGAACTCTCAAAACTCAATAAGAAAACAATACAGAATAAAAATGGGCAAAAGATCTGGAAAAAAAAAAACTCACCAAAGAGATATACAGATGGCAAACAAGCATATGAAAAGATGCAGAATATCACATATCACAATGAAATTGCACATTAAGACAAACTACGGGGAATTCCCTGGCAATTCAGGGGTTAGGACTTGGTGCTTTCATTGCCGGGGCTGTGTTCTGTCCCTGGTCTTGGGAGTAAGATCCCACAAGCCACGCAGCTCGGCAAAAAATCAAACGCCAACCGGATGCCGAGCAACAGGAACTCTTACGCATTGCTGGTGGGAATGCAAAACGTAAGATCACTTTGGAAGACAGTTTGGCAGTCTCTTACAAAGCAAAACATACGATCCAGCAACCATGCTCCTAGGTGTTTACCCAACTAAGTTGAAAACTTATGTCTACACAAAAACCCGCACAGGAATGTTCAGCAGTTTTACTCACCAAACACCGAAAGCAACCAAGATGGTCCTCAGTAGGTGAATGGATAAACAAATTGTGGCACATCCATACAATAGAATATCATTCTGCAATAAAAAGAAATGAACTATCAAGGCATGTAAAGACAAAGAGGAACTTTAAATGCCTATCACTAAGTGAAAGAAGCCAATCTGAAAAGTCTACATACTGTATGAGTCCAACTCTACGACATTCTAGAAAAGGCAAAACTGAAAACATCAATGGTTGCCAGGGGTTCTGGGGATGGGAAAGAAGGGACAAATACGGGGAACACAAGGGATTTTCAGGGCAGTCAATGGATTCTGCATGATACTGTAGTGGCAGATACATGACATTTTGCATTTGTCCAAACAGGTAGACCTGTACAGAGCCAGAAGTGAACTCTAATGTCAGCTGTGGATTTTATCAGTATTGATTCATTCATTGTAACAAATGTACTACTCTTACACAAAAGGTGTTAACACTGGAAATGGTGTGTGGGAGGAGGAAAATTGGGAACTCTCTGTACTATATGCTAAACTGTTCTGTACATCTAAAACTGCTCTTTAAAAAAAAGTCTATTATTTTTTTTTTTTTAAAAAGACAGTAGGAAGAGGTGTTAAACTTCTCTTGAGAATTACTGCCCAGTTTTCACTGAATCCAATATGTAATTTCATCGAGGCCCATCTGATGTTCCACGGCTCCTAACACATAGGCCGATATTTGTTTGCATGACTGGCCTACTCAGAAAGGCCTGAGAGTCCAGGATTCATTCCTGTGCTCCACAGCACAGTGACCTCTCAGGGATGTTTGCAGAGCATATCTCAGCTTTGAGGAAGCATCTGCCACAAGCAGAAACAAAGAAGGGGGGTGTGCTCACCAACTTCACTTACAAACCTCTGGCCGAGGTTTGCATTGGGGCTTGCTTCTAATCTTCCTCAGGGAGACTGGAACCGAAACTACAAAGGGAGCTGGTTGTATCAGGTGGTAGCACGAGGTGAACGTACTTGGAGAACTAAACAGGAGTGAGCACAGAGCTTTCCATCACCTGCCTTGGATGTGAGATGAGGTGGGTGGTAGCCCCTTCTGCTCCCCTTGACCTGGCTAGGCATCCAATCTTTTTTTCAAGATAGGATGTATTGTGTCTCCCGCCTCAAATTCATATGTTGAAGTCCTAACCCCCAGCACCTTAGAATGCGACTGTTTTTGGAAAGACAGCCTTTAAAGTAGTAAATAAATCAAATGCAGTCATTAGGGTGACCCTTCCTTATCCAATCTGACTGGTGTCTTTATAAGAAGAGGAGACCGGGACACAGACATGCACAGAGGGAAGATGGTGTGAAGACACAGCAAGGAGGGAGGACGCGGGAGAAACCCACCCTGCAGACACCTTGACTTGAACTTGCAGACTCCAAGACTGTGAGAAAATAAATGTCTGTTTGTTTGTTTGTTATTCTTTTTGGCTATGCCGAGTGCAGGATCTCAGCTCCCCGACCAGGGATCGAACCCATGCCACCAGCATTGGGAGTGCAGACTCTTAACCGCTGAACCACCAGGGAAGTCCTAATAAATTTCTGTTATTTAAACCACCCAATCTTCGGTGCTTTATTATGGCAGCACGAGCAGACAAATGCATGTGAGTTGTTGCTGTTTTTTTTCTATTTGGAATGTCACATTCAGTTCACATCCTTTGAATACTGAAAACACCTCGCATTGGGCATGGGGGTGTTCGTGCACAGTGTCGAATTTGATGCTCCCAGTAATACTGAAGGGCAGGGATTTTTATCTCCAATGCTCAGTGTAAAAAGACTTGGCCCAAGAGGTTAAAGGATTGAGAGGAGGGGGTTTGTAACCACTTCTATGCCCCAGACCTTCTTTGGCAAGTTACTGACTATATTGATTACCACTGCATAAATACATAAAATAATATACATAAGATTACAAGGAAACTCGATTCTGTAAAAATATAGTTAAATTAAAAAAAGAAATTCCAATGTCATAATACATCTGCTTCTTTCTCAGTACTTCCAATCATAAGCTCTAGAGGTGGTACAAATAACTGCCGTCATTTCAAAGCAGTGGTGGGTACAAATAAAATCTGCTCCAACGCTAACCTGCTCTGAAAATACATCAGACTTCTATTGGCGACAAATTGGTAACAAATCAAAGATACAGTTAGTGCTACTGTCATCTCCTCTACGGTCATAGTTGTCAGAAATGCTCAGTTTGGGTTAACTGCAGAGGTTTTCCCCATCCAAGTTCATGGGCCCCCTGCAATCTCTCCCTGGGACCTACCTGCCAAGGGAGGATGTGCAAGCTGCATCCCGTGATTCTCTATGGCCCTCCTGCCTATCTAGACTCATCCACGCCACCCCCACGGACCCCCTCCCACGGCTCATGGGCCGGGACCCTAGAGTGAGGTGACTTTTTAAGGGGATGCCAAAAACTTACTCATCAAGATAAGTAATATTCTAATGCCATACTTTAAAACTCTAAATTAATGCCAAAAAATGCCTCCCTGATGAGCAAAATATCAAAAGGTGTTATAAAGACAGGTTCTGGGAAGGAGTCATTAACAAGACAGGCAAAATTCCCTGCCCTGATAGTGATTCTGTGCTAGGACAGGAGTTGGCAGAGGACAGCTCTGATACCTGTTTTGGCACAGCCTGCAAGCTAAGGATATGGGGTTTTGTTTGTTTGTTTGTTTTTTTGCGGTCCGCGGGCCTCTCACTGCTGTGGCCTCTCCCGTTGCGGAGCACAGGCTCCGGACGCGCAGGCTCAGCGGCCGTGGCTCACGGGCCCAGCCGCTCCGCGGCACGTGGGATCTTCCCGGACCGGGGTACGAACCCGCGTCCCCCGCATCGGCAGGCGGACTCTCAACCACTGCACCACCAGGGAAGCCCTAAGAATACGTTTTTTTTAAAGACTGGGGAAAACAATCAAAAGAATAATGATACTTTGTGAGATGGAAATGATGTAAAATTTGATTTCAGTGTCCATATAAATAAAGTTTTATTGCAACACAAACATGCCTACTCCTTTCCAGCTTACAGCGCTGTAATAGCAGAGTTAAGTGGCCCACGAAGCAGGAATAACGTTGACTATTTGGCCTAGAAACCCTTGTTTCTAGGAGACTGAAGGACTCAAGGTTGCTAACCTCTTGCTAGGAAAATAGTTTTCTTTATTATAGTGTGTTTTCAAAAACTTTTCAGAAAAAGTTAAATTGAGGAACACCCTTTTTTACATATTTAAGAAAAAGGAGGAGGAAAATGATGGTGGAAAAGAAGCAGAGGGTGTTTTTAGGGACCAAGCCCATCCTGTGTGTGGGTGGGGATGGATCTTAGAAGAGCTGAAATGCCTGGGGCCAGCCACCCACTCAGAGAGGGTAGGGGCCATCCAAAGGGCTCAGCAAAATTAAATGTACCTTGATAGGAGCAGATGCCGGTGAGCAAAGGAAGAACCGAGCTGACAGGAGCTATATGTCTTTCCTACGTAACAAAGTTTTCTTATAGTTTTCTAAACGTTTTCAAAGACAATCTCACCCATTGTCATAGCAACCTATGATGTGACTGGGGAGATACAATTGCCATCATACTCATTGTACAGGGGAGGAAAGTTGAATCTCACAGAGGTTAGTGGCTGTATCGGTTTCCTCTTGCTGCTGTAACAAACTACCACACACTTAGTGGCTTAAGAAAAACTTATTATCTGACCATTCTGGAGGCCAGAAGTCCCACATGGGTCTCACTGGGCTAATTAATATTGAGTTGTTGGCAGGACTGATTCTTTCCAGAGGCTCCAGAGGAGAATCTGTTTCCTTGCCTTTCGCAGTGTCTAGAGCCCACATTCCTCGGCATGTGACCTCCTTCTGGTGCTGTCCTCACAACACACCATCCCCAGCTGCTCTTCCCCTGCCCCGCCCCCTTCCAATTTCAAAGATCCTGGTGATTCGATTAGGCTAAACTGTCTAATCCAGTCTAAACTCTCCATTGCAAGATTCTAAATTTAGCCACATCTGCAAAGTCCCTTTTGCCACAGAAGGTGTCATTTTCTCAGGTTTCAGGGCATTCAAGTGTAGACATCCTTCGAGGACCATATTCTGCTTGCCAGAGTGGCCCAACTCCTCTGACTCCAAAACCGATGGCCTTCCTAACACAAACCACGATGCCTCTCAATCCGTGAATGATTTCATAGCCCACCCACCCAGCAACAACCAGAACAGCAGCAGAAAAGGCTGCTGCACATGATGGGTTAGAGTTCCGATTTCCCCCAAATGATACGTGGCTGTCACAGTTACAAAATAGCAGGAGATTATAATTCTCAAAAGGCCGTTCTCCCTCCCTCTCTCTTTTGGTAACCATATTTCATTACAAGACATTATGTGCTTTTTTCCCTCCCTTTGTTTCCACTTCTGCATTTAGTGTTTAAAACTCGCTGTGGAGAACAAGCCTGGGAGAGAGGATGATTTTATAAATAGTTGCTGCACAAAAATCATCTCCCACATAGTCAAGCTCAACACCACTTTGACAAAGAAAACCAGCAGGTTCAAGAAAAGCACAGGTGAAACTACATGGAGGTGGGACATCTGCATTTTTCTACGGTGCCTTTGTCAGAAGGCCTTTTTGATGTTGTTTTTACAAAATGAACAGCTACCCGATAAGATCATACATATATATGTCATGCGCACAGACAACCCAGCCATCACCTCCTACTTAGCCACCTAAGAGAAGTGAAAATGTAGGTTCACACAAAAATCTCTACATGCGTAGGTTGGTTTATAGTTGCCAAAGCCTGGAAACAACCCAGATGTCCTTCGGCAGGGGAAGGGATAAGCTCACTGCGGTATATACATGCGTTGGAGCACTAATGAACCCTAGAAAGGAACAGCTTTGGCCTGTGCCACAACATGGATGAATCTCAGCTGTAAACTGAGAGGTGAGAGAAGCCAGACTCAAAGGGTGACATTCTCTATGATTCCATTTATCCGGTGTTCTGGAAAATGCAAAACCAGTGGGACCAAAAACAGATCATTGGTTGCCAGTGTTGGGCATCAGGAAAGAGGTGGACGACAGAGGCCCACGGGGAGGCTTTGGGGGTGGGGGGTGACCCAGCGGTTTTGTATCTTGATTTGGGTGCCGTCACATGACTGTAAATGTTGGTCAGAACTCGTACAACTGTATTCTAAGAGGGTGGACTTTATGTAAATGACACCTCAGTAAACTTGACTTCAAAAAAAAAAAGAAAGAAAAGAAAACCCAGCAGATTCGAGGAATGCACCATAAAACTCAAAGGAATTTGAACACAGGGCTTTTCTCCAGTACCTGTGTAAGAAACTCTTTTTATTTGCTGTTATTTTCACTAGATCGAGGACATTTACTAAGATCAGATATATGTCATCTGTGATTCTTAAAATGTCTGTAAGGGAGAGAGGGAGGGAAAGAACATCTTAATATATTTTTGAGATAGTAATGGGAATCGGTCACATTTCTAGAAATAACCGTTTTGGATCAAACCCTCCACAGTCACAGAAGCCCACAGCGGTACACTGCCGTCTAGTCGCTCGGGTGTGGGGCTGACTTGTGCAGTCGGTGCGTTTCCAAGGCACGGTCTGAGCCGTGGCTGAGAGCACAGAAGTGCTCTCCTAGCTTTCCGTATTTTTATGGAAAGAGGACAAAGACATGATGGCCACTACATAAATGATTCTAAACGAATGATCACAACTACTAAATACATGATTTCTAGCTTAAATATGATTCTTGTTTTAAGATATATTAATGTCTGTTGAAACATTATAGGCAAAGAAATGTAAATAAAAACTTGAGGGTGTCCAAAACCCCATAAGCCCGATCTAATCATGAGAAAAACAGGAGACAAACCCAAATTGAAGGACATTCTATAAGATACGTGACCAGCGTTCCTCAAAACTGTCAAGGTCGTCAAAAACAAGGAAGGATGGAGACCCTGCCACATCCCAGAGGCACCTAAGGAGACAACTAAACTCCGTCCTGGGACAGAAAAGAACATTAGTGGAAAGACTGGGGAAATCCAAATATAGTCTGGACTCTAGTTCATATTATTGGACCAAGGTTGACTTGTTAGTCGTGAAAAAAGCCTGACTATGGGGGAACTGGGTGAGGGGGTAGATGGAGCTCTCGGCCTTAACTCTGTGTCACTCTACAAGTATTCTAAAATTGTTAAAGTGTGCTTCAACAAATCAGAATGCTCTATTTCAGTTGACTTGACAGGTGACTATTTTTAAATATAAAACACTCCTGGGCTTCCCTGGTGGCGCAGTGGTTAAGAGTCTGCCGTCTGCCAATGCAGGGGAGGCGGGTTCGTGCCCCGGTCCGGGAGGATCCCACATGCCGCGGAGCGGCTGGGCCCGTGAGCCATGGCCGCTGAGCCTGCGCGTCCGGAGGCTGTGCTCCTCAATGGGAGAGGCCACAGCAGTGAGAGGCCCGTGTACCGCAAGAAAAGAAAAGAAAAGAAAAAAAAAAAAAAAAAATATATATATATATATAACACTTCTAAATGCACACACAGACACAGTCCCATTTTGCAGAAACGGAAAATGAAAGGACTTGAGGATAGTACTGGCCTCTGGGGAAGAGACAAGAAAAGCATTTTACATAAAAATTTCAAGCCATGCAGACAGAGGATATATACATGCGTGTAGTTCATGTATATTTAAAGACAAGTGAAAATTAATACGAGGCAGGAGAGTATACTTCTCTCACTTGCCCTCTGCGCCTACTCGGTTCCTGCCCTGCCTCCACCCCAGCCTGTGCTGTTCCCTAAATTTTCCCAGCTTGCTTCTGCCCCTGTACCCACTGTTTCTTTGGCCAACCGTTCCTCTTCCCATTACCCCAGGCCCCCTCAGTGCACTAAGGGCTCTGTCAGGATGTGGGACCCCCACCCCCTATCAATCTGTCTTTCATGAGCCAACATGTTGATGTTTATTTGTCTTCGTTGGCTTTTCTACCAACTAGGATAAGAGCTCCGTGGAGAAGCGGAAGGTTAGGACAGAGGGACGAGAAGGGAAGGCAGGTGTCATGGTCTTTTGTTGTCTCGACTTCACACATCACACTGTTGGCAGTTATTCAGACACTGTGTCTATTTGCTAGGGCTGCTGTAACAAAGTACCATATACCGGGTGGCTTAAAACAATACAAATTTACTTTTTCACAGTCCTGGAAGCCAGAAGTCCAAAATCAAGGTATTGAGAGGAACACGTTCCCATGGAAGGCTCTAGGGGAGAACACTTCCTCGTCTGTTCCGGTTATTGGTGGAATCTGACAATCCTTAGTGTTCGTTAGCTTGGAGCTGCATCATTCCAATCTCTGCCTCCCATCTTCACATGGCTGTGTGAGTGTGTGTGTGTGTGTGTGTGTGCGTGTGTGTGTGGTGTGTGTCCAAACTTCCCTGGATTTAGGACCTACCCCAAGAACCTGTATTTAGGACCTACCTTAACCCATTATGACCTCATCTTAACTTGATTCTAACTGTAAAGACCCTATGTCCAGTTAAGATCACTTTCACAGGTACCAGGGGTTGGGATTTCAACATATCTTTTTTGGATGGGACACAATTTAACCCACTGCTAACACTATCATAGGTATTGCTGTGGAGGTAATTTGT
This sequence comes from Lipotes vexillifer, assembly GCF_000442215.2. Lineage (NCBI taxonomy): Eukaryota > Metazoa > Chordata > Mammalia > Artiodactyla > Lipotidae > Lipotes > Lipotes vexillifer. The sequence goes on along the minus strand of NW_006797064.1, from coordinate 310,345 downwards.
AAATGTGATTAAGGCCCATCATCAGTTGACTCTGAACGAGGGAGATTATACCGGATCATCTGGGTGGGTCAGGTAAAAAGCCTGCTGCGCTGGGCTGAGGTTTCTATGAAAAAGAAGTTTCTTTTGGGGACGGCAGTTTCCGTCAGTTCCCCCAAACATTCCAGCCTGCCCTTCCTAACTGCAGGCCCTACAGATGTCAGCCTTGCCTACCCCTCCCACACAATGGCTTAGCCAATCTTGGCAGCAAATCTCCTAGCATGTGCCTTCTACCGGTTCTGTTTCTCTGGCTGAACCACAACTGCTACACATCCAGATAGAAGAGCTGCGTTGAATTTATCAGACATATACACACAGAATCACAAAGCAGAATATCTTTTTTATTTGCTACAGTAAATTGCATGAAAATGTTTACGCTATGCCTTGAAAATAATCCAAAATATTGCGGATGAAAACACTAAGTCATTTATAAAGAGAACTAGAAATAATCCTCAAAGCTAAAAAGCGAAAGCGCTGGGGAAATGACTTTTCAAATGCTGTAACGTATTTCTGAGCCACTAGGTTCAGATCTCATATAACCTTATACCTTAAAGATCAAATTATCATCTTGGTTCTGCCTCAGCAATATTTCAGGGTTTTCCGACAGCCGACCCAGGATATGAATGATCACTGGGCCTAGTTGGCAACGGTAGCCGGGAACTAGAGGTTTTCCAAAGAAGAAAGTTGATGAGACCCCGAGAGAGGGGCAAAAAGGAGGAGGGTGAGTTAGGGGCTTCAACCAGTCTGAAATCAAGGGAAGGCCAGACCAGGAAATCACATGCTGTGTGATTCCATTTATATGGTGTCTCAATCTGCGAGGGCTGCCATAATAAAGCACCACAGACTGGGTTACTCCAACTGCAGACATCTACTGTCCCCCGGTCCTACAGGCTGCAGTCTGAGATCCAGGTGTGGGCAGGGCTGGTTCCTCCTGAGGTGAGGCCTCTCTCCTGGGTGTGTAGACGGCCGTCTCCTCCCTGTGTCCTCACGTGGTCTTCCCTCTGTGTGTGTCTGTGTCCTGATCGCCTCTTCTTATGGGGGACACCAGTCCTATGGGATCAGGACCCACCCTAGTGACCTCATTGTACCCTCATCCCCTCTTTTTTTTTTTTTTTTTTTTTGGTGGTACACGGGCCTCTCACTGCTGTGGCCTCTCCCGTTGCGGAGCACAGGCCCCGGATGCGCAGGCTCAGCGGCCATGGCTCACGGGCCCAGCCGCTCCGCGGCATGTGGGATCTTCCCGGACCGGGGCACGAACCCGAGTCCCCTGCATCGGCAGGCGGACTCTCAACCACTGCACCACCAGGGAAGCCCCCCTCATCCCCTCTTTAGAGACCTTATCTCCAAATCTGGTTACGTTCTGAGATACTAGGAATTAAGATTACAACACGTGAATTTTGAGGGACGCAATCCAGCTTGCAACATATGGAATGTCCAGAATAGGCAAATCCATAAAGACAGAAAGCAGATTAGTGGTTGCCAGGGGCTGGGGGACTAGGGGGCATGGGGTGACTGCTAAGGGGCACAGAGTTTCTTTTTTCTTTCTTTCTTTTTTTTTTTTTAATTGGAGTACAGTTGATTTACAATGTTGTGCTAGCTTCAGGTATACAAGCATAGTGATTCTTTCCCTGGAGGAAAATGTTCTGGGACTAGACAGCGACGGCACAACCCTATGAGGATATGAAAAACCACTGAATTGCACACTTTGAAAGGATGAATTTAATGGTACATGAATGATAGCTCAATAAAGTTGTTATAAACAAAAAACCCAAGGGAACAAAGAGGAAGGGAGTTAAAAGTGGCATCACGTATAAAGGATTTGAGGAAAACATAGAGGTTTTCTTTTCACGACTTGCCCTTATTGTGCGTTTGGACAAAGACTTATTACCCCCAGCCCCCCTAGGATCCATGACAGTAAATCAGATGACTGGACTTCCCTGGTGGCGCAGTGCTTAAGAATCTACCTGCCAGTGCAGGGGACACGGGTTCGAGCTCTGGCCCGGGAAGGTGCCACATGCCGCAGAGCAACTAAGCCCGTGCGCCACAACTACTGAGCCTGCGCTGTACAGCCCGCGAGCCACAACTACTGAGCCCTCATGCCACAACTACTGAGCCCGCGTGCCTAGAGCCTGTGCTCCGCAACAAAAGAGGCCACCACAATGAGAAGCCCGCGCGCAGCAACAAAGACCCAACGCAGCCAAAAATTAAAATAAATTTAAAAATAATTAATTTTTTTAAAAAAGAAAAAAAGAATCCGCCAGCCAATGAAGAGGACATGGGTTCGAGCCCTGGTTTGGGAAGATCCCACATGCTGCGGAGCAACTACGCCCGTGCATCCCCAACTACTGAAGCCCACATGCCTAGAGCCCATGCTCTGCAACCAAGAGAAGTCACCGCACTGAGAAGCCCGCGCACCGCCACAAAGAGTAGCCCCTGTGCGCCGCAACTAGAGAAAGCCTGTGCTCAGCAATGAAGAGACCCAACGCAGCCAAAAATTCAAAATTAATTAATTAATTAAGAAAAGAATGCCAAATGCTTTAAGTGGAAAAATAATTTGTTAAAAAAAGAAAGAAATTAGAGGACTTCTGCTCTCTTTCAGTAGCGCCTACAACCTCTGCATATGGGCCCCTAGATCAGCGCCGCTTGAACGCCCCCGAGCACTCACGTCACCTGGGACACCTTGTCAAACTGCGGATTTGGGTTCCACTGGGCTGGGCTGGGGCCGAAGTCTCTGCATTTCTCACCACCTTCCAGATGGCACTGATGCTGCAGGTGCACGGCCCTTACTCTGAGTAGCAGGAACTTGGGTCTCTCTCTCTCGGCACTCGGTTTATCATTCGGGCCCTGATCACGCCTCATCAGGGAAGCGCCCTCTGCATTGCAGGGTCTTGGGCAGCATCCCTGGTCTCCACCTACTTGATGTCAGTAGCACCCCTCCCTGCAAACTGTCTTTGTTCATTGACAAGTGTCCCTAGGCAGTGGGGGACAAAATTGCTCTAGTTGGAAACCTCTAGTCTAGAAAAAGCGTTTAAAAATGGGTAAGACACAGCTTTGACTTGGAGCGGGCTTTCTTATCCTCGGCACAGCTGACATCTGGGGCCAGATCACCCTTTGGTGTAGGGACCCACCCCAAGCATTGCAGGGTGTCTAATCGCGCCCCTGGTCTCTACTCCCTAGATGATAGTAGGCCATCCCCCTCCACCCAGTTGTAATGATCCAAACTGTCTTCCAGGCCTTGCCCGACACCCCCTGGGGCACCATCGCCCTACTTAGCCATTGCCCTGGACGCGTGCTGGTCATGGGACCTTCTTTGCTGTGTTACCCGGGCTCCCTATCTCCTTGTCCACCAGGGAAACTCTCTCTTTGCTTTGTGGATTCCAATGGCCATTTTGTCACATATATAGATACATAAAATACATATTAAAAAATATATGTGTGTGTATATAGATGTATTTGACCTTCTCACGAGACGGAGCTGCCCAGAGCAGATGCATGATGGCCACTCCTACAGCTGAGTCGAGCAACCCTTCAGGGGCCTCTGTGGCTCTCCTCTGCCGTGGAGCCGGACCCGTCAGTCCTCCCAGCTGCACTGGCTGCTAGTGGGTTTATCTAACGTTTTTCACTTTTCTTCTATGGGCAGCCCCAGCTGGGTGTGTGTGGGGGGTGTGTGGTGTGTGTGTGTGTGTGTGTGAGGCTGTGGGTGAGCCTCGGAGGTCTAACTTCCTGGTATATTTTAGTCCAACTGCATCT
>NW_006797064.1:302499-306468 GCF_000442215.2 Lipotes vexillifer | reverse complement strand
AATGACCCACGGAGGGAGGCGGCTGTCTTTCCGACAAAAACCCGCAGAGGCTGGCAACGACATCAAGACCACGTCGGGGCTCTGGAACTTGCCGCACAGACTGCAGCACACTTGGAGGTGTAGGCGTCTCTTAGATTCCATCTGGCCTCTCACATGTGGTTTGTCATTGTTTGGAGGTCAAATGAACACCCCCCAAAATTACGTGCAAATTGACTGCCAGAATGGCCAAACTGTCCACGGGCCGTCCGCTTAGTAAAAGCCGTGATAAGATTTGGCTTCTCTGAGTCGCTTTTCTGGAACGAGGCTGAGTCTGCCATGCTGACATGTGACATCTGTCGTGGAGGGGACCTATGAGAATAGATAGCCTCTGCAGAATCTGGGGGTGGGGGGCTCTGATCCTCCTTCAGACTAGGACCCTGTCCCCAAGGATGACTGGCCAGTAGCACTGTGTCCTGGGAACCTTCCTCGCTCCCACAAGGCCACCCCACGTGCAGTGCGGGGGACCTCAAAATCAACTCCGGTTTTCCTCACGACCCCCTCCATGCCCTCAGAACAAACCCAGCGTGCTTTGATGACATCATTCCAAAGTGGGTCCTTGGCAGTGCTGAGAGCTGGAGGGTGTCGTGGTCAGGAGCAGAGCTGGAGACAGATAAACATGTACAGGTCCTGGCACTGCCCCTCAGAGCCACGTGGCCTTGAGCGAGTTACCAAACCTCTAGTCACTTCCTCTGGGTCTGGCCAGGTCGTTGCTGTCACAGGGATACTCCAGCAAACGTCCAGGTGGCCAAGGTGTTGGTGGAGCCCTGTGCGTCCCGAGCACTTCCCCGAGGGTCAGTCTGGGTAGACAGCGCGCCCCTGAGAGGCTGCCCATGCCGGGTGGGGCACTGCAGCCTGTCTGAACCAGGGCAGCTCTCCGAGGATGCCACTCCCCGGCACTCCCAGGGGTGCACAACACAGGCACTGGGGTCCGTCCACCCCTTCTGTGTTATTTGGCTTGACTGGAGCCGAATCGGACTGTCACAGAACAAAACAGAGCCCGGCAGCTGGGTCGACTCCCAGGCCCTCTCTCCTGGCAGACACATCGTCTCCGATGGGATAAGGGCCCCTCACAAAGGAAAGTTTCTTCAACCACGACCAGCGTTCCATAACTGCCCCCACACCAGCTCAATGTTAGCCGAGGAGCGTGTCCACCGAAGCGAAGCCACACGGTTCATGGCTCCAGGCAGAAGGGCTGCAGGATGAAAGGGCAGGTGGGCAACGAGGCTCCAAGGACTCTCGTCTCTCCGCTCCTGAGCAGCCCGACTCCGCAGCTGAGGTGTAAAGCGACGGGTTCAGGGAGCGGGTACCAGGCTCAGCAAACATACCTGCCCCGGGTCTGCTCGGCACCTCCTAAGAGCCAGCTGACTTACTTTTGCAGAGGGAACTGGCTACACAGGGGCACCTCCAGGGATGACTGCGGCTCTCCACGGCTTCTCTCCCCTCGCAGGAGGGAGGGAAATGCAGTGGGTGAGTGTGAGCCCCGCGAGGGACGGGGGCCTCCAGGATAGGGCCCAGCGGACCTGGGCTGCGCTCAGGGGACTGAGGGACCCTCCCTTCGGGGCTGGGATGACAGCTCAGATTGTTTCCGAACCTCCCTCCTCTCGCTCTCTGTCTCTCTTTCTCCTTTCCCTTCTCCTTCTTTCTCTCTCTCTCTCTGACTCCACTAAGGCCTTTCAGTTTGGGGTGTAACAACTGTTTTACACCAAAGGAGCCAGGTGCCGCACTGAGAGGCTCCGACGTGTCCCCCTTCCCCGGGGCGCCCTCCCAAGGTGCAGAGGAACCCCGGCCGCAGCCCCGTCTGCCCCCTGGGCTGGCCGCACGCCGGCACCTGGGCCTGGCAGCAGGCTGACCTGACCCTGGACCGAGCCTGACTGCCGTGGTCCAGGGCTCCAGCTTCAGCCCTCTACGCGCTTGGCGCTGCTCAGACATCACCATGACATGGGAAGGAGGTTATTCAGTTACTTTGTCCAGGAAGCTGGAGGAGGAAATGTATTTCACAAGGAAGGGCAGCAAAGACTCCCGAAAGAGTTCCAGGCCAACAGCAGTGAGGCAGCCATGGGGTGGGGCTCAGGTAGCATGAGGGCGGCCAGCAGGGAATTCGGGGCCCGGGCCGGGGCTGAGGGGGGCTCACTGGGAAGGAGGCCCCAGTGCCACCCTCCTGTCCTTCAGCCCCTCCCCTCCATGGGTGCCCTAGGTGTGCAGACAGCCAGGTGTGCGGGGAGAGCCGGAGGACAGCCCGGGGACCACCTGCATCGCACACTTCCCCATTCTCTGCCATCCTGCTGGGGGCCCAGAGGAGGAGGGCTGGGGAGGGGTGCCAACCAAACACACTGGGCCCCCAGCCCCAGAAAAACAATGAGCTCAGGGGAGCAGAGATCACTGGTTCAAAAGCAGAAGCTGAGGCTTAGAAACAAGTGACGGCAAGAGGATGTTAAAGTGAAAGACCCAGGTGGCATCTGTCTGTTTCATGCCATCTCTCACCCATTCACGGAAGCCAGGATTTGGACAAAAAGAGGAAGAAAGGTGTGGAGGGCTCCCAGGGCAGGGCCCCGATCGACCGCCTTGGCCAGGTCAGGCGGGAGTGCGCGCCTCTCTGGGGTTATACAGCTGGTGTGTATATACATCCATGTATGCATACGTCTATGTATACACAGTATACATCATACATATATTATACAATTACCGGGACAAAGTACGCTCTGTGATCCGGGAGCCCTCCGCCAGGCAGGTCCTGGCCTCCACCACCACCCACTTCCCACCCCGCAAACCACAGCAAGATTCCTCTGCCCTCAAAGGTGATGTTTAGTTTAGGCCACGTCGATTCCAAGGGCTTCATTCTGAAGTGAGCTCATGAACTAGTTTCTACTTAAGCACACTCCACAAAGCATCGTTCGGCTTATGAAGGGTCCAGGTTTAATATTTTATACCAGACCACAGGGACTGGAGGCTGGATACCTGGTTTTGCTGGTGGATAGGCAGCCAGGTAATGGGGCAAGCTTGCAGTGCCTCCCCCCCCACCGCCGAGTGCCAAAGTTTTCCCTTGTAAGTAGGGAGGGGACAGTAACAGCAGTAATATAACACGTTGCTACTTTCATCACTGGGCGGCTGCGAAAGTTGCATCAGCTGTTACGGTTAAAATTAATTTAGCTCAAAAATATGCATGTGCTAATTTCCACTTATCTCCTCTAAATTATGTATTTGTGTCAGAGTCTATACAGGTGGACAAGATAAGGGTTTTTTCGCCTTCAGGAGATCTTTCTGTTACAACCTCAGAAAAAGAATCATTTAGGTTTAAACACTTCAGATTCTTTTAACTGTCACTTCAGCTGGCTTGAAAAAAAACACCTTTGCCAGAACCTATGTGCAAATTTCACAGGTTGCATAAAAATGACAGGCACGTGTTTGGATATAAAGTATATTAAATACTTCAGAAAGGAAACAACAATTGGATAAATTAATTTAAAAAGCAGGTAAAAAAATCTGTCAGGATACATTTTTACTAAAAGCATTGAAAACTGTAACTTGTGTGAAAAGCACAAGCCAACTCTCCTTTCGAGTTGCATTAGTTATTACTTCTTACTGAATCTGGGTGTTTTTAGGAATTACTTAATACGATTATGACTTTTTAAGCAACGAACTGTTCCTAACATAGCAATTCAATGGGTCCTCTAGAAAAAATACACAAACTGAAACAAAAACCATTTTAGTAACGTAAATATAATTCTCTTCAAACAAACCTTGAGGGCATTTTATGGATCCACAGGGGGAAATGAAGCAGGTCCTACCTTCCAGAAGCTTCTACTCTAGTAGGAGACAAACAAAGTTGTGGGTGATACATGGTAGAAATGAGTGATTGTGTGCGCGCGTGTGAAGGTTCATTATCTCATAAGAATTCATCTCATTTCTTTTTTTTTTTCTTTTTTTTTTTTT
>NW_006797064.1:298222-302388 GCF_000442215.2 Lipotes vexillifer | reverse complement strand
GCGGTACGCGGGCCTCTCACTGCTGTGGCCTTTCCCGTTGCGGAGCACAGGCTCCGGACGCGCAGGCTCAGCGGCCATGGCTCACGGGCCCAGCCACTCGGCGGCATGTGGGATCTTCCCGGACCGGGGCACAAACCCACGTCCCCTGCATCGACAGGCGGACTCTCAACCACTGCGCCACCAGGGAAGCCCCATCTCATTTCTTAATTCAGACTTTGCCTACTGGGCATTCTAAAAACTTGGAATTCTCTGTTCCTTTCTTTTTGAAATTGCGCTACTTATAATTTCATTCAATGAAATGCAGAAATATTAAAATGAAATGAAAAAGCATGTCTCTTGTGACTTCATAACATTTCACCATTTCAAGTAATTGAGGAAACTATGTTCACCAAAATCTTGAGGCTGGCAAATTAGACAATCTAGATTTCAGTGCTGGCCTGAAAAAACTCAAAGCAGCCTAAATCTGTTATCTGACATGGAACCTTTCTGTCTACCTCTCCCACACCTTTAACCAGGTTTAATTTTGTGGCTGCTTTTCTGGGAGGTTCTGGGAGGGTCTGCTTTATGCTGTCTACCAGTAATTAGCCACGCCCCACCCATCCCCAAGAATAAGAACAGTGAAGAGATCCTTTCTGGTCCTTGTGCTAGAGAGGGCAGGCAGGGCCGTGGATCTCAGGGCTCGGGTCTCTGACCACAGCACCATGACCAGAGGAGGACATCCTGTTTTGGGGGGGGTACTGCTGAACGGCCCAGCAGGTCTCTGGACATGTTTATCACTTGGCTGGACTAGGGAAACAAGAGCTAGAAGTAGGACACCATTTGCACCATGAGAAATGGTCTGGTTGAGGCTTATGCATTATTTAGCTGTTCACAGAAACGTGTAACATCTGCGGTGTGCTGTGATGCACACTCTTCAATCTCTGGGAGCTCCCAAGGCCTAAGCATTCCAAAAACAAATGGGACAGGTGTCACGCTTCATGCCAAGCAGCGGCCATAATGCCTGTGTGTGTCAAATCACTGTCACCTTTCCCAGCACCGAAGGAGGGTGACTCGGCCTGAGGGTCTTGGGGCTGTACCCATCCACTCCCAGTAACGGTCTGGCAGAAGCATGCCCTTCGCCCAACAAGGAAACGCTGTCCCCATTTCTGAATTTCCAATTTCCTCCCAGTTATACAAACTCCACCCTTGAAACCATCTGCAACTACTTGCTCCACACAGACTCCCAGGCAATCGAATCCGGCTGTCCATTCCAGCTCCTCCTGCCCTCGCTGCCTGTCTACCACCTGCCCCTTCATTTCACCCCCCGCCCAGGACCTCATCACCCACGCTGGACTCTTCCGAGCGTGTGCACGTTGCCCGTGCCCACGGTCTACCCCAGCTTGCATTGCAGCGCGTCTTTGTTCTCGATTGTTCTGTCGTGACCTCCCTGCGCTTCTCTACCGACACCACCCCCTGACTGCTTTGCAAATTGCACTCAGCTCTTTCTATCTTCTCTGAATATCTGGAGAACTTAAGGGCTCTACCAGTCGGGGGTACCTTGCAGTATGGGCCTTGGATCCCAAGGGAGGGTTTCCCTTTATGTTTTTTTTTTTTTTTTTCCAGATAAGTTGGAACGTCCGTGAGGCCCCAGCATCACTGGCAATGCCCAAGGTGTACCCGGACAGAGAAACTCTGTCTTTTTTGATTGAACAGTTATTCTAAGAGTATGATACACTTGGTGATGATATAAAGGAGGAAGCCGCTCTGCCTGCGGGGTGGAGAGATGGGTCTGGAAGAGTGCGGAGGAGGTTGCCACGGGGAGCGGGGGAGAGAGGAGCGCAGTCAGATACACAGAGCAAAGTCTCCACACACAAGACTTGTCGAGAGAGCCATAAGGATGGAAAGAGAGGCATGATGGGAAATTCATCTGGCATCATAGAGGCACCTGCAGAACTTGTGGCCCTTGGGTGCAGGAAGACCTCGTGGTCGTCGTCATTCACACCTGAGCTGGAGCAGCCGGGGAATCAGACGGTGGCCGTGGGGAGGTTGGAGGAAGCGAAGGGAGAGGGGGTTACTTTCTCTTTCTTGCGGGCCAGTTTTGACATCTACCACGTGCTCACTTCCAAATAAGTCTTGACTCTGAACAAGATGGCTTATTTGTGCCTTGTCTCGTATTCTGGCAGCTAAGTCTTGGCTCAAGTCTCCCCTTTGGCCACAAGGCCCTCACCCTGCCCTCTCCATGCCCCCCCCACCCCGACCTCCAACAGAGTCTGACTGTCCCTTCAAAGCCCATTTCACATCAGAGGGCCTCGAGGGGCCTTTATGTCTCGGGCCACCCCCTCCCCGCTTCCCTCCCCCTCCCCAACCTGGACAAACCAGGCTGCCGGCCATCGCTCACGCTGCTGTCTCCATCTTGCCCTGGTGTCCTTTCTCCCCTGCCAGCGTGCAGCGCTCCTGAGGGCTGGCTCTTCTTTGTGATATTCACCGGCCTCTGCATCCTGTTTATGGACACACTATGAATTAAAATGACAATTCCTCCCCCCCCTTTTTTTTTTTACTGTTTGCATGCTATATCTTTTTTTTTTTTTTTTTTTAATGACAATTCTAAAACGAGTCTGTGCTTTCAGGGGAAATGGACGTTGCTCTAAAGAAAGGCGGGAGGGGAAGGAGAATAAATCCCCCCAAAGACGAAAAGCTTTGAGTCACAGGATCTGACAAATTTGGGAACCCACCTGGCATAGTTTTATGTCAGAGGCTGTGGCATGGGGGTGGGGTGCTCCAGTGACCAGGGCAAGCTTATTTCGGGGAGAAGGTGAACGTTTACATCATGCTAACTACAGTCTACTGCCTTGCACACAGCAGGTGCTCAATAAACGAACACCTAAAGTGCGTTCAAAATTATTTTTTTCATCTAAAATTATTTTCATTTAAAAATGAATTTAGGGGCTTCCCTGGTGGCACAGTGGTTGAGAATCTGCCTGCTAATGCAGGGGACACGGGTTCGAGCCCCGGTCTGGGGAGATCCCACATGCCGCGGAGCAACTAGGCCCGTGAGCCACAAATATTGAGCCTCCACGTCTGGAGCCTGTGCTCCGCAACAAGAGAGGCCGTGATAGTGAGGGGCCCGCGCACCGCGATGAAGAGTGGCCCCCGCTCGCCGCAACTAGAGAAAAGCCCTCGCACAGAAACGAAGACCCAACACAGCCAAAAATCAATAAATAAGCAAATGTGGGGTTTTAAAAAGAAAAATGAATTTCATGAATTACTGACACATGCTACAATGTAGATGAATCTCAGAAACATGCTGAGTGAAAGAAGCCAGAGAGGAAAGGTCACGTATCACATGATTTCATTTATATGAAATCCCCAGGACAGGTATATCATTAGAGACACAAAGCAGATTCAAGGTTGCCTGGGACCAGAGCAAAGGCGGACTGGAATGAGGAGTGAGTTTGAAGGCTGTGAATATACTATACATGCCACTGAATTGTCTGCTTTAAAGGGCTAATTTCATGTTATCTGAATTTCATGTTGGCCAAAAAAAAAAAGACAGAGAAAAAGTACCAGGGAAGTTCCTAAAATATAAACATTTTTTTTTTCAAAATAAAATTAATTTAAAATTGGAAAAAGTAGCCAAAAGTTATTTTCCCACTAGACTGCAAAAACACAAAAGCCTCTTCCTTGGATATGTGGCTGCACTTTAATTTCAGAGAAACGCACATGCAGTAAGACCCACCGCAAGTACACATATTCATGTGCGTGGTTCAGAATCCACGAGAACTGTCCCCTCAGCCACCCAGAATGAAGTCCAGATACTGGCTGCTTGAGCTTCTTGAGGCAAAGAAGCATATTTTCCTTAATAGGAGCAGTAAATCACAACAACATAGCTCAACAGATAAAGGATAAGCAATGCCAGCTTTTGTTTGCTGCATACTGAAAGTTACATTGACCCACTGGTTTAACTGTTCCCAGAAACACCGGTCAGAGACGGTGACAACGAGAGCCTGCAGGGCAAGACCAAGGCAGAGACATACATTTCGCATTTCTTCCTCTCCTTGGAAGGATGGGATTAGAAAACATTCAAGAGGGAGATGTGAGTAATCTGACATTAAACTCTTAAAATGCTACATCTCTGTGCCAGAAGCTGGTTGAAAAAGAACACAGTATCACGCAACAAATAGATTTGG
>NW_006797064.1:278369-298210 GCF_000442215.2 Lipotes vexillifer | reverse complement strand
GGGGAGGGGGAGGGGAGTAAAACAGAATATTCCTGATGGTGGGTCTGAATGATGTTTGTTGATTTTTAGTCACTGGTTTCACATTCTGTTGCAGTGTCTACTACACCAGCCTTAGGTTAGGTTGGATTTTTGTCTTTAACCTCTGGAGTATAACTTGCATACCGTGAAGTGCAAAAAATCATGTGTTTTACCTATGGGAACCGCTGAGCAACCAGCAGCCACATCGAGACGTGGCTCCTGTCTACAAGGGGCCCTCATGCCACTCAGAGTCGACAACTCCCACGGAACTTTGCTACCGCTTCTGATTTCTCTCACTGGAGGTGATTTTTACCGTTGGGATTTTAACGAGTTTCGAGTGACTCTATAGCAAAATGTTTATTCTAACTACAGCTGGAAGAACAACAAATGTACTGTCTTACGGAGTCTTAGAGAGTCATTTTTCTGTCTCCCAGACACATCTTTTTCATTAGATCCATTTGAGAGTGTCTGATTAGTGATTGTGAAATCAACGGATACAAAAGGAACCTGCAGCCCAAAGACAGAAGGCAGAAGAGGTGGGGCCAAATCTGTAGGTGTACTTTTCCCTCTGCCTTGTTTATCTTTTCCCCCCTCCCTCCTTCTCTGATTAAACAGCTCCAGATCAACAGGGGGAAAAAAATCAAATGGATGTGCGCCCTACGAGGGTGGTTTTTCCTCTCTCTTGCAGAACTTGTGCTATTCGTGTAAAAACATCAACTCTGAAAAGCATAATGCATTCATTCCACCAAATATAGCACATTAGCGTTTATTAGCATTTGGGAACTTCAAGTAATGGAAAAACTGAGCCACATAAAAAGAGACACGTGATAAGTACCTCTGAATTTAGCACCGTTTTATTAAGAAGCCAGCACAGCCAGTTGACAAATGGGCCAGACACCGCTGACCTGCTTCACCTCCCCTAAAAGCTCAGATGAAAACAAAAAGTTCTCTAAGCAGATGAAAATAGCTACAAAAATAAATAGGATATCTTGCTACAGGTTCAGTGGCTTCCAATAGGGGTTTGGAAGATATTAAAGGTTTAAAACAGAAAGGCAGTTAAAAATAGAGAGCAAATGTAAATAACCAGGGATTTTTTTCCTCCAAGTTATTTTGAGGCTGCAACTTGCAGGTGGAGGAAGATGACTAAGCAATACTTAAAAGTAATCTTTCCCTTGATTGTGTTTTTAATTCCAGTCTTAACTGTAAGCTCTTAGAAAAGACCTGCTGCCCCACGTTTTCGGGGTGAAAGGTCTGACTACCTATCTTTGAGGTCTGCTGGCCAAATTCGGGGCAACCTCATGCAAACTCAAGACGGAGCAAAACGTCCCCCTGGCTGGCTTTCCATGAACATTTCTCCCCTCAGTTCTCCCACCCTGAAGGTGTGTTGGACAGACCCTAGGCAGCCCGCATGAGTCCTGCCCCCTGGTGTTCATGCCTTTGTGGGGGTCCCATCCCCTGGAGTGTGGGCAGGACTTGTGACTCAGTTCTAACCGAGAATATGGCACATAGGGTGGCGGTCACTCCTCTGATTAAGTTGGAGCTAGAAGCTCTAGAGACCACCTTGCAGGATTGAGGAAGTAAGTTGCTGTGTGGCAAGGAATCAAGGGCAGCCAGCAAGAAGCCAGGGCCCTACATCCTGCAGTTGCAAGGAAATGAATTCTTCTAACAACCTGAGGGAGCTTGGGCGCTGACTCTGCCTCAGTTGAACCTCCAGATGAGAACGCAGCCCAGCTGACATCTGGACTGCAGACCCTGTGAGCCCCCAAGCAGAGGAGCCGGCTAAGCTGTGCCTGGACTCCCGATGCACAGAAATGTGAGCTAAATAAAATGTGTATGGGTTTTTTTTGTTTTTTTTTTTTCCGCACCACTCAGCTTGTAGGATCTTAGTTCCGTGACCAGGGATTGAACCTGCGCCCTCAGCAGTGAAAGCGTGGAGTCCTAACCACTGGACTGCCAGGGAATTCCCAAAATGTGTGCGTTTAAAGCCACTGAACTTGTGGTAATTTGTTATGGAGCAATAGACAACTAACACACAAGGACTTATGTTTTATTCTATTTCGACAGGAACTCCTGTCACTGGTCGTTGACCAATTCCATTCATCACTATGCACTCCCTACCTCTACACCTATCACTCTTCCTTTTCCAAAAATAATATGACACAGACACAAAAGGGCAGATATCACATGCTTCTACTTATATGGGGTACCCAGCATAGGCAAATTCACAGAAACAGAAAGAATCGCCGTCACCAGGGGCTGGGGGACAAAGGGATGGAGATGCTGTTTAATGGGAACAGAGTTTCTCTTGGGGGTGATGAAAAAGTTCAGGCTGTGGATGGTAGTGATAGACGCACAATATTGTACACGCGCTTAATGCCACTGAATTGTACGCTTAAAAATGATTCAAATGGTAAATTTATGTTATGTGTATTTTAGCGCCATAGAAAAATCCAAACAAAATACGACCAAGTTTTATAACGTTACTTCTCCATTTTATTAGGAGAGTCCTGAAAAGGGAAAGGTTTTAAGCCCCCAAAGGACTGTGTCATGACATGAGAATCTCAGAGGAGGAAGCAACATGGCGGCAGGAGATTGAATCCCTTTCCCCTCAGTTTTCATGGTGCTCAGGCACCACGGGACACCTCCTTCCAGTGCAGGTCCAAGAGGACCAGGAGGCAGGAGGGGGAACTGCCAGCCTTTGTCTGGGGCGTTGCTTAAGGACCCCCCGATATAATTGTGGTGCCACATCCAATGTCACAGAGATGGTTGGTGTGGCCCGAAATGCTGCAGAGGTCAGATGTAGAGGGGAAGGGGCAGCTGGAAGCCCTGGGGTGGGGTCCCAGGTGAGAGGGGGGCAAAGCGGTATGAAGGCAGCGGTGGTGGAAGCTGATTCCAGGACCAGCTGGAGGGAGCAGGGAGTTTGGAGCAGAGTGGAAGGGCCAAGTGGCTTTCACAGGGTGCCAGAGCGACACCGACAAGGAAGACCTTGACGTCCCTTGGGCATAGTCTGCTCTATTCCTTTAAGAGGCGTTGGTCATCCCCAGAACAAAAGAATAGCTCGGCAAATAAGCTTCAGAATGAACACAGCGCATGATTAAGCAACACCACTTGAAGGGAGGGACCTTCCGTCTGATGCCCTCCAACCTCCCCTGGTGGCCCTTCACTTTACCTATGTCAAGCTGCTTCTGGTGGCAAAATATTTGGATGCAATAAACAGTTGGTGCCCTTTAAAAGTCAGAGTCTAAGGTTCTGAAACTTTAGTCTGGGGTTACAAGCACCGATTTTGGAGTGAGACACTGTGGCTTTGAATTTCGAGCCGGTGCTGGCTGTGGGATGTGGTGCATACATTATTTAACGGGCTGTGCTCCAGATTCTGCCTCTGAAAGCTGGGGCCAAGGCTACCTCTTCTTCTGAGGCTGATTTGAGAGCGAGATTTCTGCATATTCAGGTCTACAATCAGTACACAGTCACTGCTGAAGCTATGGTGACTCCACTGAAATATGCGTCTCAAACAATTAGCAACAATGTGATCAGACACAATATTAATTACATGATTTGGAGAACTTCAGCTCAAAATCCAAAATAAAACAACTACCAAAAAATTGGGGGAAAGAGACCCGGGAATTATTAAGGGACTGATTACCTGAAAAATACAAAACATCAGGCCAGAGCAGTGATTCTCCAGCGAAAAGTGCAGCAGAACCTCTGGGAGGACTTACCGAACCCAGGTGGCTGGGCCCCAGTCCTGGGGTTTTTGATTCAGCAAGTCTAGGGGAAACCCAAGAATCTGCATTTCGAACAAGTTCCCAGCAGAGGTTGACGCTGGTCTGAGAAGCACACTTTGAGAAGCGCTACACTACAGAAACTTGCCATTGGGATAGTATTACTAGCTCATGCATTTGATCAGCGTTTGGCAGCCCGCAAGTGTGCCTTTGGTTAAGTGCTCAGGAAAACCTGAAGACGTGATTCTTGCCTGGAAAAGCAGGAAAAGCCTAAGGAGGCACATAAGCCAACCCCACACTGGTTGAGAGGGAATGCTTTCACAAGGCCCTGCAGAGTGGGTCGGGGGTCCCTGGACAGGGACTCTGCCTCTCCTGGGGAGTAGAGGGGACCTGCCAGAAGCCTGCGGTTGAGATTCAGGTAAGTGAAGAGCTTAGAAAGGGTTAGAATAAAACAGCTCCCCAGGGACTTCCCTGGTGGTCCAGTGGTTAAGAATCCACCTTCCAGTGCAGGGGACTTGAGTTCGATCCCCGGTTGGGGAACTAAGATCCGACATGCCGCGGCGCAACTAAGCCCTCCTGCTGCAACTACTGAGCCCACGTGCCGCAACGAAAGATCCCACGTGCTGCAGGTAAGACCCGACGCAGCCAAAAAAACAAAAACTTGAGGAAAACAGCCCCGCCAGTTACCCTGGAAAGTGACACTAGCAAGCCTTCTGCAGGGAATCTGGCTGATTTCTCCATGACCGACCCTCTCTTCATTGAAGTCATATGAATAAATGACAAAGGGAATGCAACTCATTTTGTTTTCATCGTAGCCAGTAAAAAAAAAAAGTATTAAATGGTGCCTGACTGAGGGTGTATATATGTTCCCTAGCAGATTGTTTTTCTACTGCTGCATTACCAACTACCCCGAATTTAGAGACTTCAAACAGCGCACATTTGTCCTCTCCGTTTCCTGGATCAGGAATCTGGACATGGCATAACTAGGTCCTCTGCTCAGGGTCTCACTAGGCTGCAATCAGGGTGTTGGCTCGGGCTGCCTTTTCATCTGAAGCTCAGGGTTCTCTCCCAGACCCACGGGTTTTTGGCTAATTCAGTCCCTCATGGTTGTAGGACTGAGGCCCTCAGCTCCTAGAGGCCACCCTTTTCCATAGGCAGCTCACAAGTTGCTGTTTGTTTCGTGTTTGAGACCAGCAGGAGAGTCTCTCTGCTTTTACAAAGCTCACGTGATTAAGCCAGGCCCACATTTCATAAATCTCCCCTGATTCGGTCAGGCCCACCCAGGGTAGTCTCACTTTTGAGCGACTCACAGTCAACTGATTAGTCGCCTAATCACAGGAGTGACATCTCGTCATGTTCACAGGTCCCACGCACACTCAAGGGGAGGGGATTATACAAGGCATGCACATGGGGGATGGGAATCGTGGGGCCCCCTGAGAATCTGCCTACCGTGCTTTCTTCAGAGCTTCCTCCTTCCCATCCCCCCATGCCACCTTCACCTCCATGTGGCATCCTCTGCCCCCCTCCTCCAGAAGTGTTATTATACAAACATAAATGGGGCCAGCTAGACTAGAAGGGGAGGGAGAGGTGGGTTAAGCATGCTGACTCCTGAGCCCTCAGTCAGTCTCAGTGGGTGGGGCTTGGGCTTCTCCAGGTGAGTCTTGGGGACCCTGAATTTCCAGCCTCCTTCAATATCTGCTTGCCAGCTGGGATCCAACATCTCTGCCTCTCCCTCTTCCTGAGGTCCCACATCCCCTTCTACAGCCCCTGTTCATACATCCCAAGAGGGATCCATGTTGGGTTCTCTGTGTCCTTGTCTCTCACGGGCAAGCTTGGCTCTGGCCTCCAGAGACTGGAATACAGTGCAGGAATGGGTCCTGCTTCCTGCACATGGGTATCTCTCTACCTTACTTGGACTTCTGGCAAAACTGACTTTCAATTGCCAGGCTCTGTATAGTCTAGGGATGCCCATACACTGTGCCATGTTGAATTCTTCCCAACCTGGTCCAATGCTAAAAATTTCCTAAAATTAGCATCTTTTATTCACTTGTAGACCTACCCTGGTCCCCCACTCCCAGCACCTAAGTTCAGTTTTTTTCCCCCTTTAGTGGTTCTCAAAGCGTGGTCCTGGGACCATCAGCATCAGCAACACCTGGCAAATTACGAGACATACAAACGATCCAGCCCCTCTCCAAACCTCCTGAATTGAGAATTCTAGGGGTAGGGCCAAGGACTCTTGTGTTTTGACAAACCTCCGGGTTGCCCAGGTGAATGCTGAAGTTGGGGAACCATTGCTTTAGATCAGCAATTCTCAATACTGGCTGCACAGTGAAAACACTAGAAGAGCCTTTAAAAATTCCACAGCCCAGGGCTTCCCTGGTGGCGCAGTGGTTGAGAGTCCGCCTGCCGATGCAGGGGACGCGGGTTTGTGTCCCGGTCCGGGAGGATCCCACATGCCGCGGAGTGGCTGGGCCCGTGAGCCATGGCTGCTGAGCCTGCGCGTCTGGAGCCTGCGCTCCGCAATGGGCGAGGCCACAACAGTGAGAGGCCCGTGTACCGCAAAAAAAAAAAAAAAAAAAAAAAAAAATTCCACAGCAACGAATTAAGTAGGCTTCACTGGGGGCAGGATCCGGGCCGCACTCATTTTCAAAGCTACGGTGTGCCACCAGTTTCAGGACAATTCTTGGATTCTAAGCACAGTGCCTACTTTCCCCATCACTTTTTGGTGGGTACAGTGTAGGCATGGCATGACAAAGTGGCATCACCAGTCATTTTTCCCCTGGGAAAGGGGACCTTTCTCCATCCCCTCTCAGGAATTGTACGTACCCATTTCTCCCTCCCCAGAATGCCCTGTCCCCTCTGCCTGGGTCACCCCACTAGATCTCAGCTTCGGTCTTGCTTCCCCAGCAAAGCCTTCTGTTACCCTGACTGCTAACCTAGGTCATCCTGTTTAAGACCCTCTACCTCTCCTGTGCAGGATTCTAATTTGAAATACTAGGAGGTCAGACTCCTCAGCAAGATTTCATCTTAAATGATGAGTAAAGAATGTACCGCAAAAAAAAAAAAAAAAAAAAAAAAAAATTCCACAGCAACGAATTAAGTAGGCTTCACTGGGGGCAGGATCCGGGCCGCACTCATTTTCAAAGCTACGGTGTGCCACCAGTTTCAGGACAATTCTTGGATTCTAAGCACAGTGCCTACTTTCCCCATCACTTTTTGGTGGGTACAGTGTAGGCATGGCATGACAAAGTGGCATCACCAGTCATTTTTCCCCTGGGAAAGGGGACCTTTCTCCATCCCCTCTCAGGAATTGTACGTACCCATTTCTCCCTCCCCAGAATGCCCTGTCCCCTCTGCCTGGGTCACCCCACTAGATCTCAGCTTCGGTCTTGCTTCCCCAGCAAAGCCTTCTGTTACCCTGACTGCTAACCTAGGTCATCCTGTTTAAGACCCTCTACCTCTCCTGTGCAGGATTCTAATTTGAAATACTAGGAGGTCAGACTCCTCAGCAAGATTTCATCTTAAATGATGAGTAAAGATGAGGTCAGATTGCCACAAAGAAAAATAAGAAAATCTGTTTCTTGTTTCGATCCAGGGTAAGCCATGCAGAGAATTCAGCAAGGTGACAGGTGCGTGACCTTGACCCCGGCAAAGGCGGGACTAACCTCTCCTCCTCCCAGGTACTTCCTGTGTCTCCCTCACGTCTCTTGGTGAGCTGGGCGCGGCGCCCACACAGCTGGAAGCACTTCCCGGTGCATACTTATGACAGTGCCCACCACTGGAATCTACAGAGAGGTGGGTCCCTGACATTCAGGAATGTACAGGGGGTTGAGAAACGTCAGCCTTGTCAAGGACAAGCTTCCTGGGTCACCACAGTGCCATGCAGGGCACCACCGTCTTCTCGTCTGCCTTGGTCATTGCCCTCAGTGTACTACAAGCCCTCACAAGTCAAAGCAGGGGTGGCTTTGTATGTGTGACCCTCTGCTGGGAAGGGACCGCATCACCACTACCTGAACCCCAGAGTGTCTCACGCAGTTCTTGGTGGTCGCCTCTGTCCTCATAGGACTGGAACGTGAATACAGTGCAAAGCCAGGCTGGGAGACGAATCCCAGCGTTAGTGTGATGCCGGCCTGGGCAGAGTACTCCCTGCACTTCCCTTCTCATTCAGCCTGCTCTGTTGGCCTCCTCCACATGGCTTGAAGTCTCTTGCCCACAGTCCCTCATGAAAGTAACTCTCTCTAGGTTTCTTCCACCATGCTCTGCTGTGGTGGCTCTCCCCCATTGGTCCCCAGATCCATTCACAGCCCTGCTCTGCCATGTGGTGTGCACTGGAGGCTGGTCCCCGCAGACTGCATCCTCTGGTGTACTGTATGCACGAGCTTTGTCTGCTGCAGCTGCAGCAATCCTTTATTTCTTGCTCACAATGCATGCAGGCTGTGCTTCCACTTTGCCCTTGCTGAGCTCTGTTGAGCTAGGACTGGCTCAGCTCCATGTGTCTTCCTAAACCCAGAGCCAAGTTCGATCTGGAGGTCAAAGGCTTTTGTCTGCAAATCCAGCAACACTGCACCTCTCTCACCATTCTTCCATAGTCAAATCTTCTCTGATTTGAATTTTTCTGCCTTCCCCTTCCACGTTTAAGGACTCCTGTCATTACATTGGCCCCACCCAGATAATCCAGGATTTACATGATGGCCTTGCATGAGAACTGTCCTATGTCACACACACCTAAAGGTGGGGGAATGATTCCACACCTCACTCAATGAGGCTTTCAGAACTTGTGCTAAGTACAGACACGAAAATTAAGAGCCACCTGGACTAATAAAGAACCGCTAGCGGCAGAGCTGACGTTCATTTCACTCGGCACTGGATCACTCAGTCTTCACGCTCCCTGTTGGCTTGACGTTGTTCCCTCCGGACCGGAAGCAGAGCTCTCGGATCCTCTCTGTCCTTCAGCTTCCTGTCTCTCACTGCAAAATCCCAAATAAACTTGAGAGTGGACCTGACTGACAAGTGCTCGTCTAGAATCTCCATCCCAAAGAGGAAAGGATGACCCAGAAGTTCTATCACATCAAACCCCAACAGAACGTTGCTTTCTCTAAGTTGTAACAAAATTGGATAACCTGGTTATGGCCCTCATGACAGTGCTGAGCTGGTCGATGGCTGGGCATTTAGGAGAATCGCCACTGTAGAAGGTTGAAAGCTGAGGCTTAGCTGTTAAATGAATTGCCTAAAGTCACACAGCTCAAGGGAAGGGCCCTTCACACTCAGCTTCCTTCCTTCCTTCCTTCCTTCCTTCCTTCTTTCTTTCCCTCCTTCCTTCCTTCCTTCTCTCCCTTCCTCTTTCTCTCCCCTCCTCTCTTCTCTTCTCTTTATTCCCCTATGATGTTCTGAGTATCAACAATACTTATTTAGGTTGAGCGATCAGAACAGAGTTGACTCTTGGGGAGGTCATGAGGGGAACGGAGCTTCTTGGGTATGGTAATGCCCTCTTTTTTGACATGAATGTGGGTTACACAAGTGTGTTCAGTTTAAGAAAACTCATTAAACTGCACACTTAAGGTTTTTGTATGTTTCTATATATATTCTTCCATAAAAAGTGGGAAAAAAAAGCTCTCATAATAAACTGTAAATAAGGCATGAAGGGAGCAAGAAAGTTTCCCTCTTATGAGCTCGCCCCTGGTGTACAAATATAGTTTGTCAGCTGGTCTTTGTACTGTTAATTTTGTTGTTTTGTAGTCCAAGAAGATGATAACTCTGTGATGATCCAGGAATCCCACATCCAGAGATATAGATAGATAGATCTTCAAAAGAACTGAAAGCACGGTCTTGAAGAGATATTCACACACGCACATTCATATCAAAATTATTCACAATAGCCAAGAGGTGGAAGGAACCCAAATGCCTATCAAAGGATAAACAAAATGTGGTCTATACACACAATATATGTATACACAATGGAATATGATTCAGCCTTAAAAGAGAAGGAAATCCTATCACATGATTTAGCCTTAAGAGAGAAGGAAATCCTGTCACATGCTCCAACATGGATAAAACTTGAGGCCAGGGACTTCCCTGGTGGTCCAGTGGTTAAGAATCCGCCTGCCAATGCAGGGGACGCGGGTTCGAACCTTGGTCAGGGAACTAAGATCCCACATGCCGCGGGGCAGCTAAACTTGTGTGCGGGCTCAACAGTTGCGGTGCTTGGGCTCTAGAGCGCCACAACTAGAGAGGAGCCCGTGTGCCACAACGAAGATCCTGTGTGCCGCAACTAAGACACAACGCAGCCAAACAAATAAATAAGTATTTTAAAAAAAAAAACCCAAACCTTGAGGCCATTATGCTGACATAAGCCAGTCACAAGAAGGCAAATGCTATAAGATTCCACTTCTCTGAGGTGTGGAAAGTACTCAGATTCACAGAAGCAGAAAGCAGAGATGGGGAGTTGCTTAAGTTTTGCAAGATGAAGACGTTCTGAAGATCTGTTTCCCAAAACTGTGAATATACTTGACATCATTGAACTTTACACTTAAAAATGGCTAATATGGTAAATTACATGTTATGTTTTTTACCACACACCGCACACGCACACGCACACAATTAACTGCGAAAACACCCAAGTCGCATAGATTTTTCGCTATTTGTATGTCTTAAAGACATAAAATTGCTTCTGTCTATTATGGTAACAAAGGAAAAAGATCGCTAGGCAGATGTCCTCACTGGTCCACATAATTGGCAGACATGTCTGATTCGCACACGCCACGCGGTATCATACACCCATTTTTTTCTCTTGGACGTTTTTTCAGAAAACATGCTGCCAGAAGAGCAGTTAGTTGTCTTAAGCAGTGTGTTATGGCCTATCAATCCCACACCTCCACCCTCTCCAACTCTCCAGACACAAATTGATCAGGTTCGTAAGGATAGTACTGCGGGTCAAATTACGGCCTACCGTGATGCTCGGAGATGAGGGCTCATCAAAGTCATGTTGGTTGAGCAGACAATGGCTCCTTTCCCTCTGAGGTCTCTTGCCCTGCTGGATCATCATAAAGCAAAAGAGGTCCACAGGTGCGTGTCCTTGTGTGGGTATTCGAGATGCTGACTAAGGGGGACTTCACTGGTGGCACAGTGGTTAAGACTCCAAGCTCCCAATGCAGGGGGCCCGGGTTTAATCCCTGGTTGGGGAACTAGATTCCACATGCATGCTGCAACTAAGAGTTTGCATGCCACAGCTAAGGAGCTGGTGAGCTGCAACTAAGGAGCCTGCCTGCTGCAACTAAGACCCGGTGCAACCAAATACATAAATAAATTTTAAAAGAAAAAAAAAGATGCTGATGAAGGGATTAGGGCCAGGCCCCCATGTCTGGTCAGGTGGAAGGTAAGGCACGCCTGGTGCCTGGCTTACGATTCCTGCCTGTGTGTCTCTTACCCATGAGGGGCCACCCTCGTGGGACTCTCAAGGAACTTCCTTTCTCTTCCCTTTCTTTTCTGAGTGCTGAAGATTTCGTTCCTGAAGGCTTCTCGTGGTTCCTCCTCACCCAGCTCCCCTGCTCCCCGAAGGACAATTTAGGTACTTAACTGAGTTTTTCTATCAAGCATGAGTGTTGTGCATGAGTACTAGGATGGCTGTAATGAAAACAAACAGAAAATAGCAAGTGTTGGCCAGGATGTGGAGAAATGGGAACCCTAGCACACTGTTGATGAGAATGTAAAATCGTGCAGCTGCTGTGGGAAACAGTAGGTGGTACCTAAAAATGTTAAATATAGAGCTACCATATGACCCAATAATTCAACCTCTAGGTATAAACCCTGAAGAACTGAAAGCAGGAACCCAAACAGATACTGTACACCAACGTTAACTGCAGCATTATTCACAATAGCCAAAGGGTACAAGCAGCCCAAGTGTCCATCAATAGATGAGTGGATGAACAAAATGGGGTCTATCCATGTGATGGAATATAATTCAGCCTAGAAAAAGGAAAGAACTTCTGATTCGCTCTTCAACACAAATGGACCTTAAAAGTATTACACTGGCTGAAATAAGGTGGACAACACAAAAAGACAAATATTGTATGACTCCTCTTATATGAGATATCCAGAATGGGCAGATTCATAGAGACAGAAAATAGATTTGAGGTTACCAGGGCGGGGCTGGACGAGGAGGTAGTGGAGAGGTATTGTTCTATTGTTACAGAGTCTCAGGGTGAGAAGATGAAAAAGTTCTGGAGATCTTGTACATCAACTATACCTTGGGGCTTCCCTGGTGGTCCAGCGGTTAAGACTCTGCGCTTCCAATGCAGGAGCTGCAGGTTTGATCCCTGGTCAGGGAACTAAGATCCTACCTGCAGTGCGGTGCAGCCAAAAAAATTAAAAAAAAATTTTTTTTTAAAAGGAAATAAATAAAAAAGATCTAAAACTATACTTCAAGGGGAAAAAGAAGACTTATACGATTACAAAAAAAGAGTAAGTTCTCAAGATGGATATCGGTAATGTTTGTATGACAATGTGAATGCCCTTAATGCCACTGAATCGAGGTTAAAAATAGTTAAAATGGCAAATTGTATGTTACATATGTCTTATCACATTTAAAAGACAAATAATGAGGGATGAGAACAGTGTTGGGTCAAGAGGGCTTGGTGATGAAAGCTACCAGGAGACAGGGTTTTCCAGGGCAGGCCCGAGGGAGGAGTGAGCCCAGTCCCTCCTCGGATGCCACACCCACCTGAGTTCTCTGCCTCAGCACAGTGGCCAGGGGACAGAGGTGGTGGCGTGAAGGGAGGCATAACCTTCAGTCCTCCTCCGCATTCCTTACTTCCCTCATTGCTGGTCATCAATCCCCCCCACCCCCTACCCCCGCCGTGTTCCTTCCCCACATGGCTGCTGTAACTAATTATCACAAGCTGAAAGTGCCTTAAAGCAACACACATGTAAGTTCTCACAGTGCATGGGCTGTTGGCAGGGTCGGGTCTCTCTTCAGGCTCTCAGGGGACTCTGTTTTTCTGCCTCTTCCAGGCTCTGGAGGCCGCCTGCTTTCCTAGGCTCCTGGCCCCCCTTTCTGTCTTCCAAGCCAGTCATGTAACATCTTCACATCCTGACTGACCTCTGCTTGCATCCGTACATCTCCTTTTCTGCCCCTGACTTTCTCACCTTCCTCTTACAAGGACCCTTGGGATCTACTAAGCCTGCGCGGATAATCCAGGATAAGCACCCCATCTCCAGATCTGTGATTTATTCACATCCCTTTTGCCACGTGAGGTCACAGATTCACAGGCATTGAGGATTAGCATAGGAGCATCTTTGGGGGCCTTTATTCTGCCTACCACACTCCTCCTCGCGCTCTACGCAAGCTCGTCTTTCTCCTACGGGTTCCGTCTCCCAAGCTGACTCATCACGCGAACCCCCTGCCCCAGTTTTTGGACCTTTCAAACCCCCCATTCCTGAAGCTCCTAGCTGATGTGCAACCCCTATGCTAGGAGACAGAGCTATGCCTGCTTCCGGAAGGAGCCTTCCTCCCTGGCCGTCCATCTCACCTGATACGGAATCGTGGTACAGGTCGATCTGCAATTCCAGGTTGGATCACCCACCAAAGGTATTTCTCCAGGAAAACACCAGGTCCCATACGACTATTGCTAGGTCCTCAGGGACAGTGTATCTATGGGAGGCTTTTGTTGTGTGGCCTGGGACAGCCCACCATTTTAGGACATTAATTTCATAGAAAAATGTTTCTTGTTCCAAGCAAATCACTTAACAAAACGCAGTGTTGGAAGCCAGCCTGGGTGTGTAAGAACGCTCTGCTGACATTTGGTATCATACATCCAAAACATCTGAGGCAAATAAATAAGATAACTAAGCAAATATAAAATGTAAAAAGAAGGGGGATTGGAAAGTTAAAGACAGCAGGAGAATAGTGCAGGAGCTTCACCTCCACTGAGAGAAGCAGGGTATGCATCAGACAGACAGTTCAGAACTGTCTGTTTTATGAGACGTAACCCAAGACGCCAAGCTCTCCAGAGTCGACTGTACGTTATCCGTTCTCCTAGCGGCTGGCTGACGTAGGGTTGTGGTCCACTCTCACTTGCCAAGCTGTGAGGCATACACTTATTCCCTAGCTGTCCTCCACGCTCTTCTGGGAGCCTGGCTTCTCCCTGGGGCTGACAGTGCCATGTCCTGCTTCCTACCAGCTTAAAACCATGTGTTCTCTGCTGCCTCTGCTCTGTCCAATCAGGCAGCCTCTCACATTCCAGAACCTTCCGACACCTTTTCCTTCCATCTTCAAAACTCGCCTGCTCTTGTATTAGTCCTTTGCTAATGGACTAAAAAAAAAAAAATCAGCATAACAGGGTCCACCTGGGTAGGAAACAGGGTTTCCTGAACTGGACGATTTGAAGAGCATTTCACACAGCAAGGGGCATGGCCTGGGGCAGGGCTCCTCAAGCTGGACCCCAAAATGTATCTCCCACAGAGAGATGCTGAACGTCTCACTTGATCCCTTCTGGGATTGAGGCAGGGTTTGTCAGACTCAGCCCTGCTGACGTCATGGGTGGGGACATGCTCTGTGGTGGAGGCCATCCTGAGGATTGGGAGACATTTAGCAGCATCCCTGGATAGATTTGAGACCCCGGAGCCCGCGGGTGACCTTTATATTGTGAGGATCTGCCCAAAACTGCTGCTGCCTTCAGGTGTAGGGCCAGCCTTGAGTAGCAAGACATTCTCCACTGGCTGTGGCTTCCCCTTGCTGCACGCCTCCAGTGAGTTGAGCAGAAAACAAGCGGCATCGCAGTTCGCGTGTTAGGGGGTTGAATTGTGTCTCCCCCCCTCAACAGACATGTGGCAGTTCCAAGCTCTAGTTCTCATGACTGTCCTCTTAGCTGGAAATCGGGCCTTTGCAGACATCATCAGTTAGCAGGAGGCCCTACTGGATCAAGGAGGGCACTGACGCAGTATGACGGATGTCCTTGTGAGGAGAGACGATGCCACACAGAGACAGACATGCACGGAGGGACAAGGACATGAGGACACCCAGGCAGAAGCCCATGTGATGACAGAGATTGGAGGGATGCGTCCCCAAGCCAAGAGACACCAAGGATTGCCAGCAATGCCCGAAGCTAAGAGAAAGGCATGAAATGGATTTCCCCCAAGGCCCTCAGAGGGCACGGCTCTGCCACGACACCTTGATTTCAGACTTCCGGCCTCCAGAACTGGGGGAGAATAGATTTCTGTTGTTTCAAGTCACCCGGTTTGTGGTACCAGTTATGGCAGCCCTAGGAAACGAATACAGCATCCCACCCCTATTTCTGTGGATGGTACAGAATGTGGTTGCACAGGTTATCTCTGGCACACTCTTCCTGGGTCTCCCTCTCCTGTGAACTAAAGACTCAAACTTGTTGGCCTGGCCTCACGGCGGAAGCAGAGGGATGTTGGAGACCTGGGCCCCGAGGCCCACATGGCACTTGAGAGGTCAGGCTACTCAGCGAGCCCCTCAAACCTCAGGATGCCTTATTTTCCGTACCTGAAGCGTGGGCACACTAACACTTCACAGTCAAGCTGTGAGGAATGTCTAGTGCCGTGGCCACCAGAATTCGAGCCCCAGGGGACCACTCCCAGCCCCCCCTCCCACTGCTGGCGGGAGCTCTAATTCAACCCAGGCGGAGGGCAACTCTGGCACTGCTGAGAAAGCACCTTCATGCTAACATTGCCGGGGAACAGGAGGAAGGGTGGGAAAAGCAGTCTCGTGGGCAAAGGTACTGGGGTACAGAGTGTAGGCGCCAATCCTGCAAACAGGTATTTATACATCCCTGCAGCCGACCCTGAGGGCAGCTCAGGTTGGGGGGAGGGGCTGCCAGCCAAGGCTTTGCTGCCTACCTTTGCCCAGGCCTCGCTGTGTGCTGGGTGCCAAGGTGGGTTATGTCTCAGCCATCTGGGTGCAGGGCAGGGAGCAAACAGAAATGAGAGTTTCCATCTCTTGCTGGGAGGCGTTCATTCCATGCACTTTGTGGTTACTGATGGCACCGCCTGTGCTCATTCTGAAAGGATGGGCCAGGAACGAGGGTGAAATGACAGTGAGTCGGATTATTTGGGAGGTTGCCATAAATTCATAGGCGAGTTCCGAATGTAAAATATTTGAAAGGCTTTATTATTTTAAGAACATAGAATAGCCTGGTTTATGTTAATAAATTGTCATCTTAAGGATGTCCTTTGAGGACTTGCTTTAATGAACAAATGAGGATAATTCATAATTAGCGTGCACTCTTTTGGGAGCACGGGGAAAACAATCGCAGTGAAATTAAGTACTAATTACCATGGTAGAACCCAGGAATATTTCCGGAATATCCAAGGTCACATTTTTGGGTACATGCTAAAAATATCACACCACAATAAGGAAAAACCCAATTTCAAGTTATCTAATATTTATTACATGCATGAAAAACAATTTATTAGTTGTGTTAAAGAGAGAAGCACGAGGAAATGGTGCTATTTAATTTACCGGAGCTATATTTTAATAGACTTTTGAAGACACTTGTCCTGAATTAGTTAATTATTCCTACATAGTTATTTACTGAAAAATCATATTAAAACTCAAAAGCCACATTCCTGTATTCATTCATTTTCCTGACGATTAATTCAAAGGTAATTGCGTTGCCACCAGCGTACGAACTCCTCACAGCTCATGTACAGATTTGCAATTTCCACTTCTTTTTCTCAGACTAGAATATATATCCCTGACTCTTCACTGTCTCCCAAAACTGGAGGCTTTATCTCAAAAGTCTCTGCTTCCGAGTTTGGAATATTTATGTATCATGTCAATGCTATCTTTAGGAAATTTACAGCAAGGTTTTGCTTGTTGATTCAGAAAACCTTTTTTCTCTTTTAGCAGTCTCTCCACCTAGGGTTGCTTCTGAAGTAAGAGCTCCAATAGCTCAGAACTGTTGGAGTGCAAGACGCGTAGGATTTTAAGAGATGAGATCATAATTATACATTCCCAGGTCCGTGTGACTGCAAGAGGCTCAGGGGAAACCACGACTGGGCAAACACAGATGTAACAACAAAGCCAAAAAAAAAAAAAGAGGCAGGATGCTTGCATTACCCAAGGACGCGATGGCTAAACCAATGGTCCTGAAAACAAAAGATCAGCTATTATTATTACATGTATGAAATAGCATGTGGCTGTTATACAGGCATAAACAAGCATCATAGCTCCATGATGTGAAAAACAGATTAATCCAGTCCCTGCAATGTTTACTCTATTACAGTGATTAGCCAGCCTTTTCTTCACAGAAGGAAGGTTCACTGTGGCCCAGCTTCTGTCAAAACCATCACATAATGCAAATTATTGGAGTCCAAATTTATTAGATCTTATTAATCATGAGCTTGCTGGTTCCTAGCAGGACACATACAAGGGATTTGAGACTCACCGACATGTTGAAAACCCTGGAAGTCGGAAAGTTGAATAAGGCAGAAAGGAAAAGGTAAACGGTAATAGCTGGAAACAGTAGGGAGCCTAACGCGGCTGGAATATGCTTAAGTGGGATTTTCACATTCAAAGGTACTACTAGCCGGTGAGCTATGCCCTCTGTCTCTAGCTGGCTCTCTCCGGCAGTGAGGGTAGATGAGGGGACCAGACTCGGTGAAACTGGAAAGGGTCAGGATGGAAGCCCCAGGGAGCACGTGGAACTCAGCACTTGCTCGGAGTGCCACCTCGGCTCTGGATTTAAACCCGTTCTGCAAAATTCAGGTCAAAGCCCACAGGCTTTGTTTCCAGAGCAGACCATTTCATGGCGAAACACCCAAACACTTCCTGTGCTCCGCCTAACTGTGCAGGAACCCCGGGGAGACAGGAAGCCACCAGCAGTGGCTGAGAGCTTGGAGTGTGGAGCCACTGCCTGGGACACACCTCAACTATACACTGACCCTCTCTGGGCCTTGGCATTCTCATCCTTAGAATGGAGACAGGGCTGTTATGAGGATTAAATGAGGGCATATTTGCAGAAGGGTTTAGAACAGTGGCAGGCTGAGAATAAGCGCTATGTAAATGATGTAAATGACAAGCAAAGTAGGAGGCTTGCTGTTGTCTGTAGTTTGAAGATGACAGACGCAAGTGGGGAATCTTTCGCCACCTGAGTGGGCGTGAAAGGTCCCCTGGTGGGCACCTCCGGGTCTTGACTGTCATGGGGACTGGGGAGGGGCACTTGCAGGGGGGTAAGAGGAGAGAGAGAGAGGGAGAGAGAGAGAGAGGGAGAGAGAGAGAGAGGGAGAGAGAGAGAGAGGGGGAAGGAGAGTACCCCTGTCCTGTATTCCCAAGGTTTAGATGTTTAGCTTTCCTTTAAAAAAAAATCAGCTGACACTGGCAGCAGCTGCAGAGAGGGAGCGAGGAGAGAGAGAGAGGGAGAGAGAGAGAGAGGGAGAGAGAGAGAGAGAGGGAGAGAGAGAGAGGGGGAAGGAGAGTACCCCTGTCCTGTATTCCCTCCTCCTGCCCTCTGCCCCTCTGCCCCTCTGCCCCTCTGCCCCTCTGCCCCTCTGCCCGTCATCCAACCTGAGACCCACTGGGCCGGGGCTGGCCCTCTGCTGGCCGTATACCCAGTTTCCCTTATGCCTGTTACCCAGTAAGGCCCGAAGAGTCACTTCTTCCAGGAATTGTTGGCTCTTTCACAGAAAATGTTGCAAACCTGGAGAATCCTCCAGGACTCCCAAGAACACATCTCGAATGTCGGCCCCGTGGCAGAGGCTAGGGAAGCCCTGGGGCAGTGACGCGACCTGCCGTGTGACGGCCACCTACCAGGAAGGCTGGCCAGCCTTGTATCCACAAAGACCCTCTTATTCACCCACATACTTGAGCACCAGGCTGACTGGACATGCCAGGTCCGACTCAAGTAGGCTGTGAGTGTGCTATACACACCTGATTTCAAAGACTTCCCCAAGGTGAAACCTCTCATTGATCATTTTTATATTGATTACAGGTCGAAACCATTACATTTTTGATATACTGGATAAATAAAATATATTCTTAAAATTAACGTCACATCTTTCTTTTTTACCTTTTAAATTGCGGCTCTTAGACCACTGACTTTGGGACACCTGTTCTATTTCTAGGGGTGAAAAGTTTCTGCAGAGGAAAACAAGTTATCTCTGATGAGGTTGAACAAGAGTCCAAGGGCAGTTGGATCCTTAGGGCAGCAGGACCAGAAGGAAAGCAGAGAACATTCTGAGGACGTTTCCAATGCAGGTAGAACCAGGGGGCTCTCTCTCAGGTAGAACCAAGGGGTCGAGTGAGCAGGTTCCACCTACTGCAAAGATAGCAACGGTATGCACCTCACCTGCACACTCTCTTTGGAAGCTCCTGGAGAATGTGTTTCTGAAACACGAAGTAATAAATCGAGAACAGGGAACACGAGGAGACCAGGAAGCGAGAGCCAGTGCAGGCGAGAGGCTGGGGTGTCTCAGCACAAGCCGTGTGCTGGTTTCCAGATCAAATCAGTGTGTTGCAGAGCAGGCGGGAGAAGGGGTGGTCTCTGCATGGGGAAAACGAGGACAGTGAGGTTACTAAATGTGTCTGAGCATTTGCGGGAGTCATCAATGGACAATGCAAAGCATGTGGAAAAAACTGGCATACATCCCTAGAAAACTAAGCAATGGCATGCGACAGGTTTTAATTCCAGAAAATATTCAGAGCTCAACAAGAAAGGAAATGTAAACATAGCTTGTCACTTGGATTAGCAGAGAACATAGGAAGCCATAATAATACAAAGACTAGGGATTTCCCTCATGGTGCAGTGGTCCCCAATGTAGGGGACACGGGTTCGAGCCCTGGTACGGGAAGATCCCACATGCCGCGGAGCAGCTAAGCCCGGGCGCCACAACTACTGAGCCTGCGTTCCAGAGCCCGCGAGCCACAACTACTGAGCCCGTGTGCCACAGCTACTGAAGCCCACATGCCTAGAGTCCATGCTCCACAACAAGAGAAGCCACCACAATGAGAAGCCTGCGCATCGCAACAAAGAGTAGCACTGCTCGCCACAACTAGAGAAAGCCCGCGCGCAGCAATGAAGACCCAATGCAGCCAAAAATAAATAAATAAATAAATTTATAAAAAAATAATACAAAGACTATTTT
>NW_006797064.1:247352-278218 GCF_000442215.2 Lipotes vexillifer | reverse complement strand
GGGGCACGAACCCGCGTCCCCTGCATCGGCAGGTGGACTCTCAACCACTGTGCCACCAGGGAAGCCCCCAAAGACTATTTTTTTAAAAAATTATTTATTTATTTTTATTTTTGTCTGTGTTGGATCTTCGTTTCTGTGCGAGGGCTTTCTCTAGTTGCGGCAAGCGGGGCCACTCTTCATCGCGGCACGCGGGCCTCTCACTGTCGCGGCCTCTCTTGTTGCGGAGCACAGGCACCAGCCGCGCAGGCTCAGTAGTTGTGGCTCACGGGCCTAGTTGCTCCGCGGCATGCGGGATCTTCCCAGACCAGGGCTTGAACCCGTGTCCCCTGCATTGGCAGGCGGACTCTCAACCACTGCGCCACCAGGGAAGCCCAATACAAAGACTATTTAAACAAAAATCATAACCTCTAAGTTGAGGGGCTGGAGGGAGTTGAACTGGGGTGGTTGAACCAGCCAAATCCCCAGGTACCATCATAGAAGTTGACTGAAATGAACAAATCAAGAAATAACAGCATGTGCATATTATTAGTACTTAGAAATATGGAGAGAAATTCTAGAAGAGACAGGTAGGAATGGAAAGTTGTTGCTTGGGGTGGGTGAATGGGATGGGGGTGAGGAGAGATGGAGCGGAGCATTGAGAGTTAGTCGTTTTGATTGAATTACATGCAAGCTTTAGTATGATTTAATACTTTTTTTTTTCAAGTACAAGGAGATTCCTCGCCAGCTGAGCTTCCTTGTATGAAATGAAATGTCATCAGAATTTGAATCTTTATGGTGTGATTTTCCTCACACAACATAAAGGAGCAAGTTTCAAAAATATGCTACCCTTGGGCTTCCCTGGTGGCGCAGTGGTTAAGAATCCGCCTACCAATGCAGGGGACAAGCGTTCGAGCCCTGGTCCGGGAAGATCCCACATGTCACGGAGCAGCTAAGCCCGTGCGCCACAACTACTGAGCCTGCGCTCTAGAGCCCGCGAGCCACAACTACTGAAGCCCGCGTGCCTAGAGCCCATGCTCTGTGACAAGAGAAGCCACCACAATGAGAAGCCCGTGCACCGCAATGAAGAGTAGCCCCGGCTCGCCACAGCTAGAGAAAGCCCGTGTGCAGCAACGAAGACCCAACGCAGCCAAAAAAAAAAAAAAAAAGCTACCCTTGCAAACGAATTTCCCAAGCTAGTGGGTTAAGAGCATCCTCGGTGAGTCCCCCCAGCCCTCCGCTCGCTCCTGTCCTCTCCGCTTGGAGGCTGACCCAGGAGTAAGCCCCTCACCACCAAGACAGCAAGTTTCTCCTTTCCGTCCACTCAGCTCCTCCTGTCTATGCATTCTTCTCAGAATCTTCCCTCCTCCTGCTATTCCCCAGCTATTTAGGCCATCGTACCCAATTTTAGAGACTGAGGAGAACACACTAATGCATACTTTGGCTAGCATTTGTTAAAAATAAAATGTTGGCATGCATATTTTAACAGGAAACAGTTTGGATCTGAAAATAGACACAGAAATGGGGAAGACACACCAAGGGACCTCGTTTCTCTCCTACTTATTTCATCAACTCAAGAAAACTTGTTGTTCACGGCAGCTATTGCTCTACCTAACTGCATCATCTTTCCCCCCAGCTACATATTTAGAGAAAGTGTTCGCGCAACTTGGATTGTACAACGGACAGTTGGTGAGGTGGCAGCGGTACACACAGAGTCCTTGCTCTCTGCTTTCTGGGGAAGGAATGAGATTGGGCCTGAATGGCAATGAAAACAGGGTCCTCAGTAAGTCTCTGCCCATTTGGGTTGGGAAGTGGAGACTGGGGTGTGCTGCTCTGGCCACGCCCTGCCTAGGCACCCCTTGCCAGACTTTGGCTGGGGATGCTTGTCCTGTTCCCCCTCCTCCAGGAGCGTGGGACACACTCTCTCCTTCTGGCCAGAAGCAAGTCACTGAAACTTGCCTTCTTACTCAACATTGTTTATCCCCCGGAGCATAAAAAATCACTGCTTAATTTCTACTGTGGGCAGTGGAAACCAACAATGCAAACAAGACGTAGTGAAAAATTAACCTTGTGGGTAGTACCTGCTTTTTTTTTTTTTACCTACTCATCATCAAAGAGGAGCTGGTTTCAAAACGACCCAAAGCAAATGTGACTTGGGGAGGTGGGGGTGGTTTGGGGGCCGTTGGGCCAGTCTTAACAGATGTCCTGTTCCCAAGCCTCAAGTCTCAGATCCGAGTCCAAGGTGGAGAAACTGGCAAGGAGACACTGCCCCCCATACAAATGTGGGTTTTCTTGAGCGATGCTTACTTCCAGCAGGTGCTGCAAAGGAATCCCACGGGACCCTGTGGCACATTATCCATGTCTGGGGGGAGATCTTGTTCACATGAGCCTGCCGCATGAAAGCCTGCATTGTTTTCTAGACTTCTTGGGCCCTTGACAGATATATCTTAGAAACTCTTTTTCTTTTGCTTTCTTTTTCTTTTTTGGCCACATTGCACAGCATGCGGAATCTTAGTTCCCCAGCAAGGGACTGAACCTGTGCCCCCTGCATTGGGAGTGTGGAGTCTTAACCACTGGACTGCCAGGGAAGTCCCTCTTTTGCTTTCTTAAAGCAAGATCTTGAACCAGCTCTTTCTGAAGCAAGCGTGGGTCCCATCGCCTACGCACAAGTAAAGCCAATCTCTTGACCAGCGGCTGTGGTGAAGGAATGTGCAGCCTTCATTGCAGGCACCGTACAAGGAGTCCAGGGCAGCTAGTGCTCAAAAAGCCCGAATTCCCAAATGGGTTTCAGAAAAGCATTGTTAAAGCCCAGGTGAGGGAGGCAGGTGGCAGGGTGTGTGATCAGCTTGTACACAGTTCTCGGATTGGCTGATGGTGAGGTAACAGGGAGCGCCACACGGGTTAACATTATCAATCCTTAGGCTCTAGTAGGCCCCGGGGGCTATGTGCTCATGGTCACCAAGTAGCTAGCTCTTCCATTTGGTGGGGGCTTAGCATCTGTAAAACAACTCAGGAATGTGCATCAAGTACTGTTATCTAGGTACTTCAGAGAGGAGCTACAGCAGAGAATGAATATGAGGGAGGGGTCTGTCCCAGGAAGGCCCCAGAGGGTCCTGCTCGGTTACACAAACACCTGTTTGCAGAGAAGGTTTGTCTTCAGCCCCTCGTCGCCCCATAGGAAAAACTTATTTCTAATCCAGATTTCTTGCATAAACAGAAGAGATTGAATAACAGTCACTGAAGCCAGGGTACTCCATGCCTTTGGGGGCTAACGGTACATCTCGCCAGGAACCCAAACAGTTGGTGCCCACAAGTGGTTTGCTCTGGAACTGGAATAGGGGGACAAATGTAAAATCATTCAATGTTTGCTGGATCCCGCTCTGGAAATCTGGACAACAGCAGTCACCCACGGGCATTTATCACAGAGAAATGAAAACTGAGATTCACACAGACACTGGCCCACAGCAGCCAAATATGTAAGCGCCCAAAACTGGTATCAGTCTGGACGCCCTTCAGTGCAGACACACTATTTATTGATATGCACAACCTGGAAGACTCTCCAGGGAATTATGCAGCGTGTACAAAGCCAGTCTCAAAAGATTCACATATTTTATGACTGCATTGCAGAACTTCCTCAATATAACAAAAGTACAGAGATGGAAACCAGGTCATTGGCTGCCAGGGGCTGCTGGGGCAGAGGGGGGATGTGAGAGTGAAGAGATGACATAGGGATTTCCCTCGTGCGGATGGAAGAGCTCTGCGTCTTGACAGTGGCGGTGTTATACAAATCTAAAAGTGGTACAACTTCATACAGTTACACACAATGACACACCCATTTCATGAGTGGCACCAAAAAATGTGAAATCCGAGTAAGGGCTGTAGGCTAGTTCATCGTAGTGTGGCTCTGTCGATTTCCTGGCTTTGATAACGTGCCATGGTTTTATGCAAGATGCTGCCATGGGGGAAAAAGGGGTGATGGGAACAAGAGACTCCTTTGCATTATTCTTGCAACTTCCTGTGACTCTATAACTAGCTCAAAATACAAATTATTTGGTGGAAAAAATATTGGCTCCTAGGAAATCCTCCGTGAGGTCTGCTGGATTAGTTCATTCACACACCTGGTGACAAGTTCACCTGGAACGGATCGCGTGTTCTGCGCCTTCCAGCTTCTCATCAGGCAAGTAACGATACTTAGCCGGCAATATTAAGAGAAGCAAGTGCCTCAAGTAGCTGCGTCTAAAAACCACATTTTCTCTATGAATCCACAATTACAGAGAAAGGCACAAGCCAAACACACAATTATTCAGTCTCGGTTTGCTAACGGGTAGGAGCATTCGCGTTAAGATCGTTTTTTCTTCTTTAAAAAAATTAATTAATCTTTGGCTGCTTTGGGTCTTTGCTGCTGTGCGTGGGCTTTCTCTAGTTGCAGCGACAGGGGGCTACTGTTCGTTGTGGTGCGAGGGCTTCTCATTGCAGTGGCTTCTTTTGTTGCGGAGCACGGGCTCTAGGTGCATGGGCTTCAGTAGTTGTGGAGCACAGGCTCAGTAGTTATGGTGCAGGGGCTTAGTCGCTCCACGGCACGTGGGATCTTCCCGGACGAGGGCTCGAACCCGTATCCCCTGCATTGGCAGGTGGATTCTTAACCACCGCGCCACCAGGGAAGCCCACGTTAAAATCGTTTCTGCGTTTTATGTCTGCACCCTCCCTCTTCTCAAGCACGCGGTCCACTGTGGGGCTGACTGTGCCCGACCTCACACCTGTCGCAGCCTCCGTGGCTCCTTCCTCCCCGGACCCAACCAGCAGCAGCAAGTTCAGACTCTCGCTCTATTGCATCTGAATTCTAAAGTGGTGGCATGCCCTGCTTTCTCCTCTCTGACGGTGTGGCCAGAGATGCGTCTTGGGAACTCTCACTGAATAATTAATTTTCAGTTTTAAATAATTCACTAGTCCTGGCCTGCATAATTGCTGGGGACCAAAGAATTAATTAGTTGGTTGGTTTTTCTCTTCCCCACTTTGCTTGGTGGGAGGGCCAGGCATTGCTGACTGGAACACAACCAAGCCGCCTCTAACTAGGCCATTATCTCAACAATAACTGAGCACCTAATGGTGAAAGGATAGTAATGATCATTGATCCTGCTGGGGCATAAAGCAGAGATTTTGCTTTCAACTTAAGCCCACAATCCCTTCCCTGGCAGCCCACTCATCACTCCTGGATTGTTTTTCGGATGGGGATTATTTGAGATGAGGACCTGGGTTCTTGGGCAGGGAGGTGGCGGGGGGGTTGTGGGCAGAGGATGAGAGGCCATGCACACTCGGAGATGTAAAGCACTCGCCATGGTGCCTGGCATGTAGTAAATAGCTGGGCTCTTTGGTTGATGTTATCGTTATAATGACTGTTTCCCCAAGATAAATTTTATCTTTCAGTGATGAGTTTATCAGATAAACTACAGTTTTCTCTGTATTTATCGTTTGAACTAGAAATTACAATCCTAACCACTTGTGGAGCTGGAAAAGCTCGATCTGGGTCAGCATGGCCTTAGAAACGGGTAAGATGCCTGAAGGGCAGTCTAGCTTTTTGAACTGGTTGATGCCTGTCTCTCCATAGGGACTTAGGCCCTGTCTCCATCAGCAGAAAGCTGGCATGCTTTGGGATAAACACAGCTATGGAAAAAAGGGAAATATTTACAATGCAAAATCTATACTGTCTCCAATAGCAAGCCATGCAGGTGTATTATTAAAAGCGAGAGAAGTGTGAAAAGAGCAGAATAATTTCTGAGATGTTTTTGCCCCGATGACCTGGTGCTTCATCTTTGCCTCCCCTGCCTCTTCCTCATCCCCAGACGCTCGTCACCACGCCCCGACTTCTTTCCGATATGACCTCTGCCTGTTGCTTTCCTCCCATCACTCACTACTCCTGCACTCTCATTTTCCTCCTGAATTAAAAGATCTTACCTGGTCTCCCTAACTCCAGTCTTGTCACCCCCTATTCACAGTCACACTGATCTTCCCAAAACAAACTCCATGGTACCTCTCAAAGGTACCCTCTCAAAGGAACTGTGGTAATGCACGCATAACAAAACTGACGGCTAGTGACATTCAGTACATTCACGATGTTGTGCCACGTTCAGCTCTCTAGTTCCAGAACATCTCCATCACCCCCAAAGGCAGCTCTGCACCCACTGAGCAGTCTCTCCCCATTCCCCCACAACCCGAAGCCCCTGGCAACCACGTACCCGCTTTCTGTCTCTATGGAATTGCCACATCTGGGTAGTTCAGGTAAGTGGAATCACACAACATGCTTTTGTCTAGCTTCTTTGACTTAGCACAGTATTTTCAAGGTTCATCCACAGTGTAGCATGTATCAGTTCTTCACTCTTTTTAATACTGGGATAATATTCCGTTATAATACCACACTTTAGTTATCCATTCACCTGTTGGTGGACATTTGGGTTGTTTCCAATTTGGGGCTACTGTAAATAGTGTTGCTGTGAACATTTGTGTGCACATGTTTGTTTGAGCGCCTGTGTTCAGTTCTTTGGGGTACATACCCAGGAGCAGAATTGCTGGGTCATATGAGAATTTCATATTTAACGTATCGAGGAACCGTCAAAACATTTTCCACTGCGGTCATACCATTTTACATCCCCACTCACGTTCCTTCATAAATCCAAAAAAATGGCTTCCCATTGTCCTGTGAGTAACATGCGCATTTTTGACATGACAAGCTTTTCAAGATCTGGCCCCTGCCTCCCTGTTCTGCTCCACACATGGTATCCTTTGCTGACCATGCTCGTTCTCACCACTCCCTCTCATCTGTCCTATAGGCTCATGACTCAGCCTGGAACCCTCCCGTCTTTCCACCTGCTTTGGCAGTTCACCTCCCAGACGTTCTCTATGAAGCCCTCAAGTCCTAGATAGGTGCTTTCTGACCACGGTCCTCATGCACTGTCCTGAATTTCCTTTCTATTTGGTGACTTTCACCCACTAAATATTGAACAGTATCCTCCATGAATGCAGGGGTAACCTCTGTCCTGTTCATGACCTTATACTCAATTATCAGCGCAGAATTAAGGCTTAATAAATATCTGAATGAATTAAATTCCAACCATCACCCCATGACAAACTCAAGACTGTCAAAGATGATTAAGGGGCTGGACATGTTTAATCCTGGATAGTAGTGGCCTGGTTTCTGGTCTTCAATCCCCTCTCCCACATCCTCATTTCTGTTTATTCATTATCATCACATGTCCCAGTGGCTCTTAACCGTACGATGGGGTACTTGAACAAGCTGCCTCTGTGATGCGAATTAGCTAGCCAAAATCATTATCGTTTAGTGAAACAAGTGTTGTTCAACATTTGCATGCAAAGGAAACTTTTAAAAAGGAGTTATTTGGGGCCTTCCCTGGGGGCCCTGTGGTTAAGAATCCGCCTGTCAATGCAGGGGACAAGGGTTCGAGCCCTGGTCCAGGAAGATCCCACAGGCCGTGGAGCAACTCAGCCCACGAGCCACAACTACTGAGCCCACCTGCCGCAACTACCGAAGCCCGCGCACCTAGGGCCCGTGCTCCACAACAAGAGAAGCCACCGCAATGAGAAGCCCACACACCGCAACCAAGAGTAGCCCCCGCTTGCCACAACTAGAGAAAGCCGGCGCGCATCAACAAAGATCCAATGCAGCCAAAAATAAATAAATTAATTTTTTTTAAAAAAGAAGTTATTTGGGCTGCAATGAAATGCCATGTCCTGGAATGGCTCAGTTATTGACCACACTGAAGGAGGGCAAGGATGTTGAGCCACCAGAATTCACACACAGTGATGGTGGGAATTTAAAATAACACAAGGGCTTTGGAAAAAAGACGCATTTTGTTAAGAAGTTTAGAACGTATCCATTCTATACCTAGCAACTTTACTCATAGATGGTTACCTAAGATAAATTAAAATGTATGTCTACAACAGCCTAGTGCAAGAATGTTCATAGCAGAGTATGAAGGTTCCTTCAACAACTAAAAATAGAACTACCATACGACCCAGCAAACCCACTACTGGGCATATACCCTGAGAAAACCGCAAATCAAAGAGTCACATGTACCACAACGTCCATTGCAGCACTATTTACAATAGCCAGGACATGGAAGCAACCTAAGTGTCCATAGACAGATGAATGGATAAAGAAGATGTGGCACATATATACAATGGAATATTACTCAGCCATTAAAAGAAATGAAATTGAGATATTTGTAGTGAGGTGGATGGACCTAGAGTCTGTCACACAGAGTGAAGTTAAGTCAGAAAGAAAAAAACAAAAACCATATGCTAACACATATATATGGAATCTAAAAAAAAAAATGGTTCTGAAGAAACTAGGGGCAGGACAGGAATAAAGATGCAGATGTAGAGAATGGACTTGAGGACTCAGGGAGGGAGAAAAGTAAGCTGGGATGAAGTGAGACAGTGGCATAGACATATGTACACTACCAAATGTAAAATAGCTAGCTAGTGGGAAGCAGCCGCATAGCACAGGGAGATCAGCTCGGTGCTCTGTGACCACCTAGAGGGGTGGGATAGGGAGGGTGGGAGGGAGGGAGATGCAAGAGGGAAGAGATATGGAGATATATGTATATGTATAGCTGATTCACTTTGTTATTAAGGCAGAAACTAACACACCATTGTAAAGCAATTATACTCCAATAAAGATGTTAAAAAACCCCAAAATACACTCCCCCCAAAGAAAGAATGTTCATAGCTGTTTTATTTCCAGTCACCAAAAACTGGAAACAGTGCAGGCATCTTTCAGTAGGAAAATGGGTAAATAAGCAGCGGCCTAGCCATGGAATGGAATAGTACTCAGCACTAAAAAGGAAAGAACTATTGCTACATGCACCAACATACAAAGATGAATTTCCAAAACATTTTGCTGAGTGAAAGAAGCCAGTCATAAAAGAGTACATACTACATGATTTGTGACATTCTAGGAAAGACAGATCTAATTTTTAGTGACAGAAGGCAGATCAGTGGTTGCTTCTGGGTAGAGGTTTAACTAGGAAGAGGCACGGGGGAATTGTCTGGATGATGGAAATGTTCTATATTTTGATAGGGGCTTGGGTTACATGTGCGTATGCATCATTAAAACTGATCAAACTGAACATTTAGACTTATGCATTTCACTGTATGGAAACTAGATTTCAATTTAAAAAATGTAAAAGTTATCTTGCTACTTGTAAATAAAAAGATGACATATGTAAGTAGCTGTGGGGTTTTTTTTGTGGTTAGATCTATGGAACAATTTAATCCCACAGGATCTGTGACCATGTTTCAGATGGTGATATTTGGTGGCATTCTTTGCTTTCTACTCTATGATCATTTAATTTTTCAAAAAATTGTGTTTAAAGATTAAATTTTTTTCACCACTGAAAATGTTGCCGTTTTTGAGTAGCTGAATAATTTTCAGACCATCACTCTTGTATGCTCATTAGAGCTAAAAAAAAAATAACCCTTCAAAGTATTTGTATTGGTTAGCTTTTGCTGTTTGATACGCAGCTCCGAAATTTAATGGCTTAAGACAAGCACCATTTATTTAGCTCGTGGCTCTTGGGCCAGCAGTTTGGGCTGGGCTCAGGCAGGTGCTTCTTCTGGTCTTGGTGGGGCTCAGTGGTGCAGAAAGTTACCTTCCTCCTTGTACAGGATGAGTTACGTAACACCCGAGACAAGGCCAAGGTTGTGGGAATCCAAAATAGGCATGACCGAAAGACAGAAGCGAGAAGTTAATTTCACCGTCTTCCCCAGCCCTCTACTTTCAGCCTTGAGAAGAGATCCCTTCTCACTTTGGCTTCTCCTGTGCAGTAGGGGTGGAAACACTCCTCATAGTAAAAGCTAGCTGGTTCGTCCTCCTCAGCAGGCACTCGTAAGTAGCAGGAAAGCAAGCTTGATGTATTACTGCAAATATGCAAGAAAAGCCCTGTGGAGATTCAAGCCAGGAGCTAACACAGTTGCAGGAAGCTTAAGATGATGCCGCAACTCAAATAGAGCAATCTACTATGTATTTTTAGTAGATTCAGGTTTGATCATCACTGAACCAAAGAGAACAGAAAGACTAAAATGGCTGAAATGAACCATCATTGCTTATTTCATATTTTAAGAAGTCACAGAAGAAACTGTTATGTTTCCTTGTTAAAAACAGAAATTATCTCCCTGAATGCTTAGAAGGATGATGAGAAGCAGATTTTTGAAGTCTTTTAAAATCTAGTTGGTTTGTTTTTATCATTTACTTATTATATGTAATAATGACTTTTCCATCCAGTACAATAGAAGCAATCATGTTTAAAAAAATAAAAATCCATCCGAGACTACGAGAGATATTAAGAGTCTTTTCAACCTCGCACGTGTGCACTGAGTTTTAATGCAACAGCTAATAATTCTCACATTCAAATTTCACTTGCACTAATGTAAAGCTATATTTTCTCTGCAAGGGGCGGGGCATCATATTTTTTTCAGTGACAATTAATGGCTAATCTCAGTAAAATGGTTCTTCCAAAAATCACTTATCCTATAAAAGGTGGGACGTTGTCATGGACAGGTAGGGGGATTTGAATATTCCTTCTACATAGGGGTTAACGAGGCAGATGCAGG
The DNA here is from genome assembly GCF_000442215.2 of Lipotes vexillifer. NCBI lineage: Eukaryota > Metazoa > Chordata > Mammalia > Artiodactyla > Lipotidae > Lipotes > Lipotes vexillifer. The sequence goes on along the minus strand of NW_006797064.1, from coordinate 267,616 downwards.
GAATAGAGGGGGAGAAATAAAGACGGTTCTCTCCCTGCCCCCACTGAGAATCAATATTTAATCTTTTCTGCTTGAGAAGTCTGATCCAGTGAGTCAGGTAATTGAGACTGTGATGTGGTGTCCCATGTGTTCCCTTCTCTGGTCACTCTTTTTTCCATAAAGATGTTGTTTTCTGAAGGGTCAGGTGTCTGAGCTGTAGCGCAACTGATTTAGCTTTGACGTTACATTTATGAACCAAACAGAAAAAAACATTAACCGTTAATCATATCCGCCGTGGGGCCTGTACTTTACCGTCGGCAGTCTCTGGGTGCTGGTGCACCCTCTCTTTAGACTGTGGCTGACAACTGTCTGCTAATCCCCACAGCCAAGGGCTGAAAAGCCCATGCTCTGTCTTGCTGCTGCACTGCCCTCATCTTAAAACGTGAATGGACCCAAGTCTTCTTATGCCTACAGTGGGGCTCTAAGTTGGAAAACTGTCCAGATCTGGGTTTCCCCCAAAGCGGACCCTGAGACAGGCTTTGAGTGCAAGCAGGTTGACATGTGAGCAAATCCCAGGAGACAGCTGTGGCAGAGTGAGGAGATGAGAAAGAGGACTGAAGGTTGCCAATAAGGGGAGCGTCACCAAGCCCACGAGCAGCGTGGGCAGCTGGAGCCCAATCCCCGGGGGCAGCGGGGGGCGGGGAACCTGCAGGGAGACAGCGTAGCTCATGCACCTCGGAGCTTTCGCTGCTCAGGAGGCGGGAGCTGGGGTATTTATACACTGGCTCCCAAGAGCCGTTTGCTGAGCACTGCTTCCAGGAGCCTCAAGTCTTCAGCACGGCGGCTTGTTACACACACGGGGGAACTCGCTCCTCTGTATGTGAACATGAGTGGGGAAGAAATGTGGGCAGACCCTCACAGTGTCAGTCAGCTACGGCATAGCACTACCGCGTCGGGCCCGCAGAAGCCCTAAGAAAGTACACTTCCCTGTGACTCCTGCAGCACGAAAACGACCAACTGTAGGACTCGGCGCGGAAAGACCGGAGCACCCTTCTGTAAACAGAAACGAATGACTATTACTGGCGAGGCTCGTTATGCAATTATAGAGTCCAGGGCAAGATGCACATCCTGCAGGGTCTCTGTTCCAAATGCTGGAAGAACGTACCTGGGTGAGGGTGGGTAGGAGACACCCTCCCTCCTCTGCTGACCACTTTACCCACTGAATGTGCCATGGAGCTGCCATCCTGGGATGGGGACGGCCACCACAGAAGCTTGCCGCGGAGCATGCCCCTGCTAGGGAAGAGAGGTGCCCGTGACGGCTGGGGTGTGAGGTGGCGTACAGCAAGGGGAGCGGGCAGGCAAGAGCCCATTCCAGGCCATCAGCTGATTTTTTAAAAAAACCATTCTTAAAATATAAACATCACTCGGAGCTCACGAGTCGTACAAAATTAGGCAGGGGCTGGAGTTGGCGCACAAGCTGTGTTTTGCTGACCCCCGTCATCGGAGAGCCTCGGTGTTTACAGACTCAATTGTGGAGGAGTCGATAACGCGGGAGTGGCCCCCGAGGTCTTGGCAGTCGAGCTGTCGTGAATTCGGCGGGGTTCCGCGCTGTGGTGGGCCACTCAGCTGGAGACTGAGGCCAGTCGAGCACGGGCCTCGTGCACTGTTAGGTGCTTAGCTGCTCCCCTGGCTGCCACCCACCAGATGCCAGTGGAATGCTTTCCCCCAGTCATGACAAATGTCTTCAGACACGGCCAGATGTCCCCTGTGGGTAAAATCACCCAGGTTGAGAACTCCTGCAGCAGAAGGAAGGGAGGATGGATACTGAGACACAGCTCAATGCCATCTCTTGCCTGAAAACGGCTTCTCCTTCCTGTGTCTAGGCCAACCCTCCTTTCTTATTCAAGGTAGAGCTGCTGTTATTTTCAGCTGTGTCAGCGGTCCGGTCCTCGCGGGAGCTGTTCTGTCATGTTTTGCACCACTTCTGACCTTGCCAGCTCCATGTCTGAGGCAGCCTCCTGGAGACTCTGTGAACTACTTATTATGCCCTAATAAATTCATTTTCTGTTTAAACTAGCCAGAGTTAAGTCCTATTGTTTACAACTAAGAATCCAGACTGATACAATTGGCCTCATTAAGATTCACCCATGGTCCCCTTTTAAAACCTTGGTCTTTTATCCTTGGGTTAAGAAGCCAGGCAAATATGCTAGGAATAACTCACAAGGGCAAATTCCCATGCGTGAGACCCATGGGAACATGTTAGTTTCCACACGAACTTATAAGTTAAATTCTGTCTCCGTTATCTTTTTTTTTTTCTCCCCCTTTTAGGACTAGTTGAGAAAGTTTGTAGGAATCAAAATTCCCTCTGGGTCTCTGTTTCCGCTTTCCTGTCGCTTGGCTTCCAAGTGCAGCGCACACTTAGTCCTCTCCACGCCTTCTGTTTTCCTTTCTCTCCACTGCAGTGATACATTTCTCTCTCCCGAGTTTCTCCTGCCTCCTTTTTCTTCTGGCCCGACCTCCTCCACTTAGTTTCATCCTCTTTTCCTCCTGCTGCATCTTTTTCTTCTGCCTCCTCGTGCAAGTCTCCCGTAAAGCATCCCACCCTTGCTGCCCACCCTGATCGTGAGGTTGGAGGCTCCTATGTTTCCATTCTCTTCACCCTCTGCTGCTCCTCTGAGGATGTTTGCGGGACCAGTGACCGTTTTCAGCAATGACCACCTGCACGCAGAGGTAGGGATGCTGGGCCCTGAGCATAGGTGGAGAGCTTGGCAGTAACATGAATGGGACCTGTGAGCTCAGAGGGGCCGGGTTGCCTCAAAGCTCCACCAGCTTCAAAGAAACTGTCCTCATACTGCAGCAACCCTCCTCCGCCTCCCAGCCTGTGACAGCCTGCCTATCCCTTCATCCCTCCTCTGCACTGTTCACCATGACTGATTCCTCTTGGGGAGACAAAAGGAGCCCTTGACTCCAATAAATGTTTAAAACAAACAAACAAAAATAACAAATCACTGATTCCCAGGCTGGTGGGAGGAAGTGAGGTGGAGGTGACATTTTCCCACTACTGTACTAACATGGATTAATTAGTCAGGTTAGCTGCTTGACACCTGGGAAGGTGTGGAAAGGCATGAGAGGGTGAAGCTAGTGCGGTGGAGGACAAGGAAGTCTGGGGCAAAGTGGAGTGCATGGACTAGGGAAAGGGGGTGTGCAGAGGGTCAGGGGACAACCCTGCATTCTGAGAGGTGAGTCAAGGCTCTACGAGCAAGCATCAGCACCAGGCAGGGTTCTAGGCACTTTACATATATTATTTCACATAATCCCCACGACCCTATGTGATAGGTTCTATCATTGCCACCTGTATTGGTTAGCTGGTGTGTCAAAAACGCTGTGTAACAAACATCTCCACAAAAATTTCTTTGGCTTAACCCATCAACCATTTAATCTCCTTCGTGTGTCCACCGTCCACAGTTCAGCTGAGAGTCAGTGGATCTAGTCTGGGCACAGCTGGGTCAGCTTGGGCTCAGGTTTGCTCCAAGTATCTCCCTTTGTCTTTGAGCCAGTAGACTAAGCGTACCGTGTGTTTCCCATAGTGATGGGAGACTTGCACAAGGGCAAGCAAAACCGTGCAAACTCGTTTCGGGCCTCTACTTTTGTCATATCTGCTCACATTGGCCAAAGCAAGGTTCATTGCTGAATCTAAAATTCAGAAATGGGGAGGTACACTCTGTCCACCATGAGTTCAAAGCAACTCACAGAGCCCAGCCCAGTGCTGATGAGGTGGGGAACTATTCTCCTCTCATGAATGCTGCAGGAGGTGGGGGAGAAGACAGTGTCGGGAATGAATTTTTTCCAAACTATAATCTGGCCTACCGCATTTTAAATATGTGGCCACTGAGTTACAAAGGGATTAAGCAATCTGCGTGAGGCCGCAGAGTAAGTGGCAGGCTGGGACGTGAACCCCAGCGGTGTGGTCGGAGAGCCTTTGTCGCACCGCACTGCGCTCTAAACCACTGCACTGTACACACCACATCCTGCCACTGTACCCCACTGCTTGCTAGCTCATGCTGCCTGTGGTACCAAGTCTCCAAGACAGTCCCTGATGACCCGCACCTCCTGGGGTTCACACCGTTGCCTCAGCTCCTCCCTCGTTGAATATGGCCACGCTCTGTGGCCCACAGAATACTGAGAAAGTGATGGTGTGTGACTTTGCAGGCTGGGTCATAGCAACCATTTCAGGGTCCTCGTTGGAGTCTCGGGTCGCTCACTCTGGGGGAGCCAGCCGCCCTGTTAGGATGCTCAAGCCTGTGGAGAGGGCCACGTACAGAGGCACTGAGGCCTCTCCAGCACTGATGCACCTGCCAAGTCGGAGGGAGGTCCTCCAGCGTCCAGTCTTTAGATGCTCTGGTCTCCAGTCTTTACATCTTTGGCCCGCAGAAGGCCAAATAAGGTGAATCCAGGACAAGCTGTCCCTTCTGTGCCCTGTCCGGATTCCTGATCCAAAGGAACTTTGACATGTAATAAATATCTATGGTGGCTTTACTTCCGTAAATTAGGGAAGGACTTATTATGCAGCAACTAACACAGCCTTTCCCAAGTACTGGAGACATCACCCAGTACTCAAAAGCAGAGCTGGAGTTTGAACTCGAATACTCTGAACTGTAACCCGTAATCGGATAGCACACTGCCGCAGGAGCACAGATGAGCTGGTGAAAGGAATCGCACGCACCCTGGGTGCTGGGTGGCTGGCGCAGGACAGATGTGAAATAGATAAGGAACCTTGAAAGCTTATCTATGGCTGAAGACACCGAAGGTTTAAAAGCCCCAGTTAAGTCACAGAATTGCAACACTTGTAAAGTGTCTCCACTGGAAGATGTTATGACTCCCCCCTAGAATACCTCCCTCTTCAGATTGCCTCCCAGTCTACAAGATGTGTGGCCAACAGCTCCCTTCCTACATACGCGTTTCCCATCTGCAGGACGTACTTCCCACACTCAGAAAGAGTTCTCATTCATTCATTTGTGCTGCCTGCAGATAAGCTTGTCAACTTCCATCTTCCATTTTCATTTGGCCTTCACTTCATTGAAATAAATCTGTCCCTGATTGGCTCCTGGGCACAGTCACAATTTCCACTTAAAAGACAGTTCTTGTCATCGCAATCAACTAAAGACAACATGGAAAGGAGACACCAGCTCTCCCCCCTGCCCTGCCCCCAACACCCAAAAGGAAGATAAGAAAACCCCATTGGCTTTTTATAATATTTTAGATAGTAAACCGATGCCAGCCCACAAATGTGGAAACCTGACAGCCTTGGCAAGGATTCTGGCAGCTGGGGAGGCAGACTATTCTAAATATAACAATTTAAAAAAGCATTCATCACTCGAATCACTCTCTCACCATTTACCTGTCTCCAGTGATCATTCTGATATGTTGTGCTGGGCATAGCTTGTGAGAAATGCTATGTACACATAGGAAGAAAGGTCCCCTTTGAAGCATCATTTGGAAGCTGGGATTGCTAAGTGGTCCAGGGACAGGCTGCAAGGTGATTTCCTTGATTCAACTGATGGGGGTGGGGAAAGGTCAGTCTTGGCCACTTCATCAGTGAGACAAGTCAGGAGCTTGATAGCTTCTGAAAAAATGGTTTAAATCAACAGATTCTCCTGTCTGTGACTTCCTTGCCCTCAAAGACTCAGCAAGGGTGCTGGACGGCTCTAGAATATGCAGTGTGATTCTCTGTCTCGTACACCATCAGTGAGGACATGGGACCTCCGCGTGTGTTCTTTTAACGGGAGAGGAAAAAAAAAAAACAAAAACAAAGCATAGCACACATGATGTACACACGCTCCCCACACATCTGTTACAATGTTCTCTGTTTTAGATACGCATCACCGGGATAAATGTTCAGCACGTTTAAATGTTTGGATTTAATAGAAGACACTTCAGAGAGTCCTAAGTTAAATTCAGGAGGTCCCCAGGGGTTCACAGGTGAGAAAACCAAACTTAAAACATTCAGACCTGAAGTATTTGAAAATAAGCATATAACTGTATGGGTATCGTCTGGCGTGTTATTTTAACAATCACTTGAATACTAAGCATACGCCCTTGCTAGGTAATCAAATCACGAGTTTATGCTCATGGAGACTCTCCATGGACTAAGCACTTCACATCATTGCTCCCCTAGGGAAAGGAGCACCTGCACTTACAGAAAGATTACAGAACCTGCCCAATGCCACACAACCAATAAAAGGTGGAGCTGGGGCTCAACCCGAGAACGGCCCACCTCCAAAACCCAGGCTCTTGCACTGCCTGAAGCTGTTTCTCTCACTCTCTTTTTTAAAAATTAATTTATTTTATTTTTGGCTGCGTTGGGTCTTCCTTGCTGTGCGTGGGCTTTTTCTAGTTGCGGCGAGCGGGGGCTACTCTTTGTTGCGGTGCGCGGGCTTCTCATTGTGGTGGCTTCTCTTGTTGTGGAGCACGGGCCCTAGGTGCGCGGGCTTCAGTAGTTGTGGCACGCAGGCTCAGGAGTTGTGGCTCGCGGGCTCAGTAGTTGTGGCTCGCGGGCTCAGTAGTTGTGGCACGCAGGCTCAGTAATTGTGGCTCGTGGGCTTAGTTGCACCATGGCATGAGGGATCTTCCCGGACCAGGGCTCGAACCGGTGTCCTCTGCATTGGCGGGCAGCTTCTTAACCACTGCGCCACCAGAGAAGCCCGACGCTGTCTCTTTATAGGCATAAACTTCTGCATGTTTGTACAGCACTTTAAAATGCATCACAATAAATGTGTCTGAGTTGATCATGCAATGAGTCATCTGCAAACTAGAATTCCTGCCTTTCTTTTTTGACAGTTTTATTCCCAATATATTTATTCTTCAAAAGCCAGGTCAAATATCACCGTGTGTGAGAAGCTATCCCCAAACCCCAGCCAGGACTCTGCTCTGCCCTTTATATTCAGCACCTTACCTTTCTGCTTATTGTTGGGCTCTTTTGTATTTGTTTGCGTGTATGACCTCCTTTAGGGCAGAGCTAATATCTCTTTACCTTTGCTGGCCTGCTGGAAACTTTATTTTAAACATCTCAACGCATGGAGGTATAATTAGTATGCAGTAAGAAGCACAGCTCTTACGTGTACTGTTGGGTGGGTTTTGACACCTATGTACCCAATGTCCCAGTCGAGACGCAGAACATTTCCAGCACCCCTTCTGCCCCTTCAGGCAACCTCAGATGGGAGGTTATAAAAACTGTGTATTGTAAAAACTCTTCAGACTCCAACCTGTCTGATCGATCCTGTGTCTGTCGTCCCTACTCCAGTTAATGCTACTGGAGTCCTGCTGGTTGCCCAGGTTCTAAAGCCCAAAGCCTTTGCAGCCCACCCTTTCCCCTCATCCTTAGCCAGTGGCTCCTGATCTAGCCAACTCGGAGGAGCACGTATGTTCCCCCTGAGGCTTCTTGCCGAGGGTTGAGTCCTTGGCGAGGCCGGTGAGCGCCAGCTTCCCGAAGCTCTTCCTCGGAGGCCCCTTGTTTCCTCTGTCCACTGCCCGGTTCACGGCCCCCTCACCATCACACCGTGACTCCCCAGCCATGGATCGGGTCTCGCCATCTCCTCTTCTTTCAGTGCACCAACCCCAGGGCTCCCGGCTGCTACCAGAAAGTTCCCACGTCTCCCCATTCGAGACCAACCACAACACACACAATAATGTCTCTACCCCTCAGCCCAGCTTCAGAAGATTTCACAGTCTTAGCTCCAGGCTTTTTCCTTTCCAACTTTACCTCATCTGCTTCCATGAGACTTAAAGTCCAGCTACCCTTGGCCGACTTGCCTCTTTCAAAAGATCTTTTGTCCTCTCCTAACTCTGTGCCTTTGCCCAGGCTGTGCCCACTGCATGGAAGGCCGTTCTTTCTGCCTTTTTGGAAATCTGATCCACCTCCGGGGTTCTGTTCCCCCAGGTCTTTCCAGGTGCCCTTCTTCTGTTCCCCTATGGAGGGTACCATCTATCCATCCACACTCCACCCTTGCACCTGCTGGCTGCTATTCACAGGTGCCTTGTCTCCCGGTGTGTCTACCGGCTACACTGCTAGAGCCTCAGGCCACGGCGGGAGTCCACGTTATGAGAATAAGGGAGAGAAGGAACGCTCTTTCAGGAAGAATAGCAGTGTTTGTTCTGCTGCATTTGCTCTGCTTCTTTCCACACTGTGGATACACGGTGATCGTGTTTCTCCCTTCACACTGGCTGCTGGGAAGCTTGGAGCCAAATATAGAATCCTCCTCTGACCGGGAGCCACAGGAGGAACCCTGAGGGCTGCTGTTACTTCTCGCTTTGTCTCCTGTTGCCTCTCTCATGTTCCCAACAACCATGTGTCTTTGTCTGTTTTCATCTCCTAGATGGGTTTTACTGTGTCTCTGCTCAGGGTAGTTTACTGGAATGCAGCAGAGAAAACACCACAACAGAGCCAGCGGAGGGACGTCTGTTTGATCCAACTGTATGCTGCACCTCCACCCCAAGAGCCTAGCACAGAGCTTGGCGCGTAGTAGAAACTTGGTAAATGCTCAGTTTCATCGAATTGAAAAAGGGCAGGGGTGGCGGGTGGTGGATGGGAGCTCTAAATCATCAGTGAACCGTTTTAGTAAAATCCCTGAAAATAAAGTTGTTTCTACTCTAGGATTATTATGAAATCATGGGCATTGAGCTCACGTTAAGGAAGACTGCTTTTGGACTTTAAGACGTGCTGTTTCGCTCTGAGCATTATTAAGCTATGCAAAAGCCTGCCAAAGAAGGAGCCGTGGCTACAAGTACTGGAGCATGTAAATACGGAATGAATCAATGTCCTGGGAGCACTCACGTTTCTGGGGAATCTGTCGACAGGCTGGTTGCTTCTGTCACAACAAAAGGAAAAGACAAAATGAAATTAATTCTTCTTGATATGCCTCTTGATACACTTACATCAATCCCGCTGTATAGAAATTTAAGGTTTATGCATTCATAAAGATAGCACGGAACAAAGCCCAGAAAATTTAAAGGCTGATAGAGGGAATTGTTTCGGCTGACCATGGCACCTGCTCTCACTTTCTATCTCCCTCCAGAAAGAGTCCTCGGCCACTGTATCCCGATAAGTCTAACTCTGCATCTCTGTGTGGGTCTCCCTGAGTCCCTCGGGGTGTCTCTCAGATCCCCGGGTTCTGACTCAGCAGGACATGACCACACCAGCTCAGGAGAACTCGCCAGGCTTCATTCGTCAGGAGCGCAACACAGCTGTCCCGCTGCTGAGAGGTGCTTGCCACAGACAGGCCAGAGGCCGGCCCTTTGGGGCGGAGAGCTGGAGACAAGAGCAGTCCTGAGAACGAATCCCACCTGCCCTGTTCACCCCTCCCTTGACCGTCGTCCTGTTCATCTACGAAGCCACGTGGAGAAACAGGGTGTCTTGGTTGGGGCCCCAAACGATGGCCAGCAGCTCTGTGCTCTGTCTTCAGGCAGTCCTGCCCCACCGGTGACATCTGTTCTTCCTACGGAACCTCCCAGAAGCAGAACTCACGGCGTTCATTTGGGTGTCCAATCCCTACCGTGGGACAACCCTACCTCGCAGACGCCTCGTAAGCATCCTGCAAGCATACAACCAGGCCGGTAGCACGCAGGGAGCCCCAGCACGTGTGGAAAGGCAGCCTACCGGCTATCAGGAATCGTCTCCTCCTGTGGCAACTTGATGGCAGGTTCCAAAACTGGCCTGCGTCTTGCTGTATGTTTTTCTGCGGGCAGCTGAACAAGATAACTCTATCCTCACGTGGTTTGCATGTCAGTAATTTTTTTTAACCTGAGAAATAATGGTGGTTTTTTTTCCTTTTTCTTTTCTGATTTTCCACAGACAAACATCAAACACACCAAACACAGCAACCCGCCTATGGGAGCAGATATGCTTGGTTTCCATCGCTTTCTCTGGCATCTTTGATCTTCAACCCTTGGCCATCAGTGGCTGTAAGTCAGGGTCTCTCAGCCTCGGCATAATTGACACCTGGGGCTGGATAAGCCTTGGTTGTGAGGCTGTTCTGCACACTGCAGGACAGCTAGCAGCACCCCTGCTCTCTTCCCACTCGATGCCAGGATCACCCCTCCTTTCCCAGGCGTGGCAACCAAACACGCCTCTGGATGTCGCCGAATGTTCCCTTGGGAAAAAAACCACTGCAGTTGAGAATCGCTGTTGTAGGGGAAAGAGGCTGGGAGAGTCGGGGTAAGAAGTGCCCTTTGAAGGTGGTCGTTTCAGCTGTGGAGCTTTACAAAAGACACGGACATATGCGCCTCTCCCTTATCATCACCCATTTCCTCATCCTCTCCGCTGCTACCAGGGAAGGTGGGAGCCACAGGACAGCGAGCTTCAAGAGGGAGACGGGCATTTTTCACGTAGACTTGCGTTGATGGATCTTCAGGGGATCTTCCCAGACCTGAGGCCTCCAGGTAGGAGCTAGGAGAGCTGGGGGAAGCCAAGGATGGGGAAACTGGACTAGTTTTTTCATCTCAAAGTAACTTAAGTCTGTGTTGCATTGAGGAAACGCCCAAATGGGGCTTTCATTCATGGTCCAGCGTAGCAGAACCTGTTAAAGCCTTTTCCCTCCTCTCTCTGGCTTATTATCACACACGAACGGCAAATGTCCTCCGTATCTTCTCGCCACTCACTGACCCCTCCCCAGTTTGCCCTCAAGCATGGCATTGCTCGTGGACTCCTTTGTCCGCCCCGTCCTTACGTTTCTCTCCTGCCTTCTCCCTCCTCTTGTTCTTTACCTTACAGACATCTCCTGCTCTCACGATAGCTTCAGGCAGGTGGTAGGCTGAGGGGTGAAGCCTCCTGCCACTGGGTGGAGGGTTTCGGTTCCACGTGATGCAAACTTTTCCCCCGTTAATATGAGAATCAGCTCTGTGGGCTACTTACTGAATTACTGTTGTTTTGAGCTCTGTATTAGTTTTCTATTGCTACCTCACAAATCATCGCACACTTAGCAGCTTAAAGTCACAGCCGTTTATCAGCTCGTACTTGGAACGTAGGTCAGAAGTCTGGGTATGTGCAGCTGCATCCTCTGTTCCGCTCTCTCTGGGCTGCCGTCGAGGTGTTGGCCTGGCCGGGGCTGTGGAGCTGTGCTTCCCAGCTGAAGATGTGGTCCTTGCCCAGGTGCACCTGGGTGTGGCGGAGTTCAGCTCCGTGCAGTTGTAAAGCTGAGGCCCGGGTTTCCCTGTGGGCTGTTAGCTGGGGCTTGCTTTCGGCTCCCAGAAGCCACCCATGGTCTTTGCCACAGGGCTTCCTTCACCTTTTAATCCAGTAGAGAGACTCCCCCTCATGCTTCAAATCTCTCTTTCCAGGAAAAGCCCTCTCACCTTTAAGGCCTCCCCTAACTAGGTCAGACCCACTGAGGGTAATCTCCCTTTCTTAAGGTCAGTTGATCTGGGATTTAATTCCACCTGCAAAATCCCCTCAGAAGCACCTAGGTTTTAGCATGTGATTAACTCGGAGAGGCCGCGTGTATGCCAGGGGTCAGGGATGTCAGGGGTCACCTTAGAATTCTGTCCACCACAACCTCTAATATGAAAATGGTGGTCTCCTGTCACTAGAAAGCCACCAGCATGTCCAGGAATCATTGACTGATTGATTCATTCATTCATTTTGATGACACCAGCACAGAACATGCAAGATGTCCTCAAGTAATATTCATTGACCTAATGTTTCTGAGAAGTAAATTAACTCATTCATAACAAATGTTTATTCAGCATCAGACTTTTCTAGCCATAGAAGACACAATGGTGAACTGTCAGAGTCTTGTTCTAATGGGTGACTGAACGAATGAACAAACACTGGAGACTTCCCAGACCACCAGGTCCTCACTGGCCTAGCTTCTCGTTCAATAAACACTTATTGGTTGCTGACTTTTCATGAGTTAAGTCTGAACCTTTAATCAGTTCTTCCTTAAGGGAAATGAAGAGAGTTTGCTCAAGGCAACTGATGAGACAGAATGTGGAACCAAGTATGGCAGACCCGGTTCACCAACTTGCAGATTCCTTCACTGTGTTGTCCTTAGGGTCAGTGGAAGAAAGGACAGGTGGTAGTAACTGGATCCCCTTGCCTTGACTGCGTGTGGAGGTGAAAACAGGGTGGTAGAGATATGGGCCCAGCTGGTGAGGTTCCGAAGTTCCTGGGCTGCCTGATGAGAATTTCTTCCTCTTAGAGACCCGAGAGCAGGAGACTGGGGACCTAGAAGAAAGAGCTGAGTGGGAGGTCCAACAATTCTTGTAAGGGGGTCAGACGTATGTCTCACTGCCTGGATTGGAGGCAGAAATCCAAGAGTCAGGTTGTGGAGAACAATGGCAGCTGGATTGTAATTGTGAGCAGCCGTGAAGACTTGCTTTTCTTGGGCAGTTATAGCGGGTCTTCGGGTGGGTTGGTCAGTCGTGAACATGAGATCAGGACAGGCAGGACTGCATCTCTATATCTAAGCCTGATGCTTCCCACTGGGAGGTGACTGTGTCCTCACATCCCCTCTGAAACATTTGGCCATGTCTGTAGACATTTTTGCTTGTCGTCACAGGGGTGGGGGTAAGTTCCAGCATCTAGTGGGTGGAGGCCAGGATGCTGCTAAATATTATACAGTGCACAGGACGGCCCCCAGCAATAAAGAAAGATCTGGTCCCAAACGTCAAGAGTGCTGAGGCCGAGCAATCCTGTGCTAACCGGATCCACGTGTTGGGATCAGTGGCCAAATGATCAGTGACCCAAAGGACATGATACTCAGTGAATTGTGTTGGCAACTGACACCCACTCAGGGCTCCACATTCAACCAGTCTTGTGGCCACAGACGCAAACTGGACCCTGGTCTGCTGTCGTGAGTGTGCCCCATTCACAAGAGGGTAAACACGTGACAGGAGACTTTTGGTTTCCTGTTCATCACGTCATAATTCCTGTTATGTATAATTTGGAATAGTGAATTTACATTTTTTCTTATTTAGTTTTTGATTCAGATCTACCTTTTCTTGTGCGGAAAGCACAATTTTAGGTTTCAAAGCACAATTAACCCTTAGGAAGTAGGTTGTGAATTTTCTGGTTTCCTCGAGCTTCATCAAAAGATCCCAGATTCCGCCTTGTTGCTACACACACAAAATATTTCATTCCTCGTCCCTCCTGAAGGCAGTGCAGCCTGCGGATCTAACATCATCTTCCCTTGCGTCCTAACAAGCCCTGTACTTTAAGGAAGGGTTGATTTCTATCTAATGGCCCCAGTATACACTCTGGAAGCAGCATTTTCAGCGAAGTCCTAGAGACTTTCCCCTTCCTCATTATTCACTTCTTTTATGAAATCAGGTTTTGGAAAGCATAATTTTGATTGGGGTATGTTCTGACTCTGAGAACACACAGCGTTTTAAATGTGTTTCAAGTTTAGGGCAAATGTTATATTTTTTGGGTGAGATTATGAAAATCAAAGACAGATGCCCAAACGGTGTGAATCCCTTGAACCCTAGGGAAAGCCCTGTCGGAAACAGAGCCCTTGAGGGTTTTTCTTCTAGTTCATACATTTCCTGTGATTAATCCTTCATCGTGACCTTGATGCCCTAGAGGTGTTTTAGAAGTGGTTTCCCAGGCTTAGAGAGACGGTATGGTCCTGCTTGGGTATGATGGCGGGTGGTCCAGTTTGGAAGCCGCGTTGTGCAAGCAGATAAATATTGGGCCCTCAAAGGTAATCTTTCCAATAGTAAAAAAAAAAAAAAGTGCTGCAGGTCATCAGTCTCTATTTTTCTTGTTTTTTTGTGTTTTTATCCTTGGTCTGTTTGGCAGTTACCCAAATTATAAGACCTGCCAGTCATTTCTGTTTAATAATCTTGCTTAGAAACTCAAGAAGTACCCGGCACACAGCCCTGTCAACAGGAAATCATTAACGCTGAGCAGACAAAATGTATATGCTTAATTGTTTTCATTGAAATAAACGCCCTGGGTACCCCCTGCTATTTAATGAGCACACACAGGTTCACTAGGACAGGACACCAGTCACAGCTGCCATCTTTGATTACTCGCTTTTGCACTTGAAGGTAGAAACGAGGCTTGTTTTTATGAGAAATAGGACGTCACCTTTTTGATTTTAACCCGCGCCCCACCCCAGCCTAGTTCCCAGAGTAAAACGAGTTGGATTAACGGAGGAGGAATGGAGAAATTTAAAACCTTCTTTGTTGGCACCTCTTTACTCCCCATTGGATAATTGGTGTTTCAAGTAAAACTAAGATGCTGGTAATGCTTTTTAGAGTTCTGTTAGAATTTTAGTCAGGCTGTGGCACATTCCTGTCTTGTAGGAAAAACTGGAAGCCAGACCTGTATCCAAGCGCCTGCTCTTCCTTTGTGAGAAGACAAGAATGTCAGCCTAATTGTCAATGAATACCCTAAATTTCACTACCTGAGGCCAGTCTTCCCTCCCTCCCTCCCTTCTTTCCTTCCTTCCCTCTTCCCTCCTTCCCTTCCTTTTTACTTGCTTCATTTAAAAATCAGGAGAACTGTAGCCCTACTTCAAGATTCTTGACTCTGAAATGGAAGGTTTCAGATGGTGCCCCTTGCAACCAAGGGGCTATTCGTTTTCCATCAAAATCACTCCTATTTATGAAGTTTCTCAAACTCTCAGATGCCACACTGAACGGCACCTTCCCCGCCCAGCTCTGCTTCTTTTCCATCTTGTTCACTGAAATGGATCCATCTTCCAAAGAGCCTTCCTGCCTGACATCTTTAACTCACTTTTCAGCTACATCACAGCCAATATTCATACAGAAAACTGCACACATGCTAAGCCAAGGCTCCCTGAATTTTCAGTCTAAATGCTCTCACGGAACCAGCACCAGATGAAAAAGCAAAACACCACCAGCGCCCTATGCATAATGTTTGACTCTTTTGAGTTGACTTATTCCAGACCTCATGAACTCTCTCTTCTCCATTCCCTCCTGGAACCCTCCCCACTTCTGGCCCATCTTTTCACTGGTCTCTCAGTCCCCATCTGTGTCCCTTCCCATCCTTTCTCCTTCCCACCATCAGCCTCAGGCTGTAGCACAACCCGAATGTTGTCTGTTCCCGGTTCAAAAACCCACTCCTGCTCCCCAGTGCTAAGGGGTGAAAAGTCTGTTTCCTCATCAAGAATACAAGGTTCTTGGGACTTCCCTGGTGGCGCAGTGGTTAAGAATCCGCCTGCCAGTGCAGGGGACACGGGTTCAAGCCCTGGTCCGGGAAGATCCCACATGCCGTGGAGCAACTAAGCCCGTGAGCCACAACTACTGAGCCTGCGCTCTACAGCCCATGAGCCACAACTACTGAGCCCACGAGCCACAACTACTGAAGCCCGCACGCCTAGAGCCCATGCTCCGCAACAAGAGAAGCCACCGCAATGAGAAGCCCGCGCACTGCAATGAAGAGTAGCCCCCACTCACCCCGCAACTAGAGAAAGCCCGCGTGAGGCAACGAAGACCCAACATGGCCAAAAATAAATAAATAAATAAATGTAAAAAAAAAAAAAAAGACTGCCTTCCAATGCAGGGGGCATGGGTTCGATCCCTGGTGGGGGAACTAAGATTCCCACATGCCGTGAGGTGCAGCCAAAAATTAAAAAAAAAACAAAAAAAAAACCCAAGGTTCTCGGGGACCTGACTTCAACCTTTATTTCCAGCTCTACTTTCCAGTTTTGCCTCATATAACTTATGACTGAGCCAAACGAAAATCCACTGACCTTATGACATAAATAATAACAGCAGTGATAGCTGACTTGTTGTAGATATTTAACACACACGGGGCTCTTGACGAAGGTTTAACAGATTTTCACCCTCATAGCAACCTTATGAGAGAGATGCTATTATTAACCCCCTTCACTGGAAACTGAGTAACTTACCCGAGGTCACAGAACTGCCTTTAGCCTCAGAGGGTCTGACCTCGGGACTTGTGCTTGTAAGCAGGATGCGTACCAGGGTTTTCCACATCTATGATTTTGTCCATGCTGTTCCATCCTGCAGGGTGTGCGTAACCAACTTTTAAAATCCACAACTGACTCAGTCTGCGCGACTCAGCTGGTATGTTTCCTCCTCCAAAGAGTTCTTCTGGTTTCCTTCAACTGGAAGCTGTCTCTGAACATCCAGAGCGTTTCAGCTGTCCCTCTGTGACACACATCCTTTTCCTCACTCATTGAACAAACAGTTGATTCTCATTATTCACAGTAGTGATGTTGTACAAGGTTGCCATGAACACTATGAGTGAAGACGGAACCACTGCTCCTGGGGAAACACAGGGTTAGGCTCCTGTGAGCCTCTGCTCGCAACATTTCATTCATCAGTACATAAGCTTCTTGTACGCGTGTTCCTGTTTACAGACACCTTATGTAATAAATGCTATTGATTCATGCACCCTGAACTCACGGCCAACACTGTAACTCACGTCTGGAGGAAGCTCATGTAACGCACGTATTTTCTCCATAAGCCTTCTCATGCTTAGGACACCAGACAGCGTTTCAGCATTAGTGGGTCATTTTAAATGCTGAAATCATCAATAAAAAGCACAGAGGGCAAAAAACATTGGTACTAAATAGGGTGTGAAAAACCTCAGCTGGGAACATGCTTGTCAAGCAACCAAAAAATTTTCACCATTGAGTACGTGGCCTTGAATGACTGTGAAAGCACCATGAGTATTGATTTCAATAAATAATTCTATAGAGAATCCATGAATAACGAGGATGGATTATGTTTACCTCAACCTCGTGTTACTGTTACTGAGTAAGTGCTTCTCTTTCCTGATAAGTTATAATCTCCTCGAGAGAAAGAGCTATGTCTTATTAATCTCTATGCTTCCCCCACAACTAGCCCAATGCCTTTCTCATGTTAAGTGCTCAGTAAATTGTTTATTAAATTAACTAAAGAAAAAGGAGGAAGGACATACTGGTTCAGAGGTTCATGATGTAATTTCTTCACTGTATCTGGCTTCTCCTTCAGGTATTTTTAGTCTGCTCGATGGTCTATGCCTTCAAGACAGTCATGTGTAATTGTCCCACCACCTCAAAAAACAATTTCTTCTTATTTTAACACCAAAGATATTGGGGGTGAGGAGGAATGGGTATTTTTACCCCTTGGAAATGTGCTGCCAATATAAACAAATGTAAGGAAATAGTTTGGGGGTGCCCTCCCCAGCTCCTTGTGATGTTTTAGGAAATCATAGCATGTATGGAGAGTGGACCCACGATCCTGTGAAGGGTGGGAGGCGGTGGCAGGGTGGGACCTGGCAGGGTGGCAGGGTGGGAGGAGGGAGAACGGGCTCTAAGCCCCAGGTCGGTTTTAGTTGTGGCGGCAGCATGGTTTTCACCAGGGACCATGCTTGTCAATTTTTTTTTCATTATTCTTGGTTAATGCCTCCTCCTCGTGAACAAGACATTAATGATTTTCTTTTACTGCGTTTTTGTCCTTTTCCATTTATTAAAGTTGGCTTGCCTCTCCTTCCCCACCACCCTTTGCACTTTGAACGGAATACAAAAATAATGAGGCTGTTTTGTTCAACATCCGTGAGTTTTAGCTATGTAAACCTTATATCAAATCAACATCTTTTTCTATTGCCGTAACACCCACTATCTCTACAATGATCATACGTGATTTTCCACTGCTGCAGGAGACGGGTAATTATTTTACGGAGCAAGAAAACAGGTAGCTTTGGGAGCAACTTAAGAATCTGATGTTCAAGGTTATATTTTGAGGACAGATATGTAGCCAGATGTTTCAAAGTTTAAAAACAATGCCCATTCAGGACATTCCATTCAGGGCTTGTGTCTAATCAGAATCCAATGGAGATTTCTGGTTTTCAACTCTTTTACCCCATTCTTTACAGGCTTGGATTTTTAAAACCTCCATATAGGAGAATGTCATTAGGAAAATAGAAATAAATACTATTGCAGATTGTAAGAATGGCCACGATCCTTCACTGCTACCTGCATGCATGCCCCTTTGCAATGACCCCCATCAATAGGTCAAACCTATTTTCTCTTCCTTTGAATCTGGCCTGGCTTTATAACTTGCTAGGGGCCAACAGAATGTGACAGCAGGGACAACGTGTGAGTTCCAGGCCTAGGTGTCAAGAGCCTTACACTCCACTTCTCTCTTTGAGGTCTGCCATGCCTATTGGAGGGTGGCAGACCATGTGGAGCAGAGAGAAGCCATCTGCTGAGCAGCCAGTCTCAAGTTCACCTGGAAGCCAACTACAGATTCATAACTGAGTTCAGCCAAGACTGAGTCCAGCCACTCACCTGAATCCAGCTCAAAGAATCATGAGCTAAGTAAATGGTGGTTGTTTTCAGTCATTAAGTGTTGGAGATGTTTGTTATGCAGAAGAAGTTGACTGATACAAATATTCTATAGGATCTAAAATTTTAATCTAGTGAGCATACAAGAGTAGCCACCTGAAAATTATTTTCTAACTACTCCAAAACAGCAGTGTTTAGAGGAATTTTTAAAATTAAAAGGGCCTCCGGCAAGGACTTAATTATCAGGAAATACCACAAAGAGCAACAAAACATCACACCCCCAAACAATGTTACTATCTCCTAGGATCTACATTCTGTAAGCCAACAGGGAAGAAAGAGAAGGTGCAGAAGTTCTAGTGGAGGATTTTCTTTCAATAAAAATCCTGAATCTCCAGTAAGAACCTTTCTACATTGCTTATCTGTTTATGAACATTAAGTAAAATATGTTTAGCAATCCTAACAGGAATGGCTATTAGAGCAAAACCTTTCAAACTGGAATAGAGGAAATTCATATGAAATTTTTTTTTTATCATGAATTAGATTAAAATCATCCTGAGCTGTTTTAATATGTTTTCACAGAGACATATTTTGGTCCCAATTACTCTGAAAGTAATCAAGAACTGTTTCCTATGGAAGTGACAGGAGACTGACTGAAAGAGGCAGATATTATCGACTTTGGTGAAAGCCTCTTCACATTCACTGAATCTGAAGTGTTCTGTCTTTAATCCCCTCAGAAGACAGAACTCTGGTCTCCAAGAACACAGGCAATTTTATAGTCACCTGTGGAAGCGTTTATGTCCATCTGATGGGCTTGTGTGCATTGAGCTCTTGTTATTTTCCTAATGAGGACTTGAAATGAAAATTCATTCTTCTTTAGTAGACATGCATATAAAATTCAAAACGTCTAAATAGTGGAAAGCAACTCTCCTGCCCTCTCACGACTCTCAGGCACCCAACTCCCCTCCCCCACTGTTTCCACGCCTGGGTCGGTGCGTATCCGTCCAGAGATTTCTTTAGAGGGACAGAGGACCCTGACAAGCATTTATGTCTGATAAAGAATACACGTGCTCTTCAAACCCCATTACCGTTTCTGTTTTCTTCGGGGCACGAAGCTAGCCGGCATTCCACCTCCCTTGCAGGTTTATGAGGCCTGTTGCCAGTGCTCTACGGCTGCTACGTTCCTGCTTCGGGAACCCTCATCTGACTGCCCCATGCTCTCTCTCTGCTTCCCTGTTAGACTGCAGGATGCAGATGCTGGCGGTCGGCGGAGCCCAAGATGGAAGAGATCTGGGTCCCTACAAGCCTGCGTGAAGCACAACCTCCCCCCCGCCCCCACTCCAGTGACTAACTGGACTGTCTCCTGATGCCAACCGGGCCGGTTTGCTCTACTAGTCACCTTACTCTAGTGGTTCTCTACTGGGGATGCACCTTGCTGAGTTTCTAAAATGCACCTTCCTTTCAGCTGGCTGAAGTGCAGCCCAATGCACATTTCAGTAGATTAACACTCCTTCTAAAAATCTTACTGTGGGGTGTTTTATAACCTAGCCCCCTGGCTTGGCATCGATGGGTTAGTTGGTGTGACTTGGGTCCTTTTACGCTGGTCTTCCAGTTTCTCTGCAGCCCTGGAAGTCGGCTATTTTTGGCAGCTGTCCCTGGCTGGCACTCCCCTGCACCTTCAGATCCTTATGAAAAGTGACTCTCTGTGCAGACATCCAGCTAAGGCACACCCTGGTGTACCGGAGAGCCTGGGAGCTGTGCTGCCAAACCAAGCCAAAAAAACCCCATCCGCCTGACCTTGAACTGGTTTACTCTGAGTCTCTTTCTTATCCGGAGAATCTCCAAGGAGTTCTCTGCTTTGAACAATGCATCCTCCAATCAAACACAGATTTCTGAGGAAAAAGTACAGGAGAGATGTTGCCGTTTTTCCTTAGGTACACCATCAGGAGTGTTCCTGCGGAGTGCCCTGACACTTCCTCTTTCCTGACTCAAAATAATGATGGAGAACAAGAAGCAGGGGGTGGTGGGGTG
>NW_006797064.1:235344-246885 GCF_000442215.2 Lipotes vexillifer | reverse complement strand
GGGGGGGCTGGTGCTGGATAAGAGAGAAAAAGAAAGACCAGTCAGCCTGAGAGACTCTGGGGAAGAGCCAAGTTTGTTCCTGCCCCTCCCACCCTTGGTTCGTTTGTTTGTTTCAAAGCTTTGACCCATTAGATCCTCCAGGAAGTCTTGTGCTGGAGGATGGGATGTAGGCGGTGAGGGTATCATCTCCATGGAGTGTGTAGGTTACAAGATGGCTCTGAGGACCTCGAAGGCTTGAGGGACTTTACACACTGAAATGCTTGGCTCCGTGATGCACATAGTGGGTTTCGCTTCCTGTTCGTTTCCCCGAAACACTTGCCAGGTTGTCGACCGTTATCACCATCTTGCAGAATTTATGAAAGCTTCTCAGAAGTTATCGATATAATCTCTTTATTTTCTTCCTATTTTACCCTAAAGTTTTTTTCTTTTGCATTTAGGGCTCCTGGGCTCTTGTATTTTACAGTATATCCGTAGTTTAAATGAAATCAACACATCTCTTGTGGCAAAAAATTTCAGGGAAAGAAGACGGAGTTTTGCCAGATGGGATCCTTCCAAAAACAGATGTGCTGATAGGACAAGGACCAGCTCCTTCTCCTAGAGTGTCCTGGAGGTGACAGATGCATGGCTGGGAGGATGGCAGACATGACCGGAAGACAGTGTTCTGGACACTCAAAAATGGGAGCAAATGTCCATCCTGTCCAGTGCAAATTAATTACCCTTCCCCCCAAAAGAAAGATGTTTAGAACTACAGATAACAAATCTTGTTTAAGAAAGAATTTACCAAATTGGCAGGTTTCTGTCTCAAGAATATAACAAAAACATTTCACAGGTGGAGGGTTTCTTAAAGTTAAGAAAGTCACCTCCTAAGAAGACAGGAAGGTGTTTCCCGAGCATAAGGTATCTGCGCTTGGAGTCTTCCCACCTATCTCAGGTTGGGATTGTAGACAGGGAGGACACAAAGGGCGTCTGTATTTTTCAACACCTGATTCAGGAGGTGGAGAAGCTAGCATGAAGCAGTGTAAGTAGCCCCTGCATGTGCTCCTTGAACCCAGAACGGCTGGAGAGGCGAGTTTAGGGCCAGGAGCCCGGCACCCACGACCTCAGAATTTTGCTGCATGACTCCGCACCTCTGTGGCAGCTGGGGATGCCTTTAGATGCCGTTTGTCTGTGGCCTAGTATTCCCGCCAAGGATGTCTAAGAACAAGCACAGCAGCTAGAACACGAGGGGGCTCATCCCACTTCTAGGAGGAGCGTGTGCTGTTCACGACTGCCTGGGGCCAGTCAGAGCCACGTTTGACTGGGCAGTGTTTCTCCAAGTGTGGGTGCGTCAGGCCACCTGGGGCGTTTGTTACAAAGGCAGATGCCCAGGATGTCAGCCCTGGAGCTCTGGTCGCTCTGGTCCTTGGGGCTGGGCAGATTCCAGGGCAGGAGGTTCAAGGTCTCCATATGCCAAGAAACCCCGGCCGAGAAGTGACAGATTCTGGTGATAATCCTTTACCATCACGCTTTCCTACTTACTCCACACTGCTTAGTAGATTAACACTCCTTCTAAAAATCTTACTATGGGGTGTTTTATAACCTAGCCCCCTGACTTGGCAAGTGATTTCATTATATTTTGAGGGATTTTGTGAAATGTATGTATTCTCCGGGCAAGTGATTTCACTATATTTTGAGCAAGGGATTTTGTGAAGTGTATGTATTCTGGCCACAACAAATCCTCGGTTCTTTTTTGGCTGTTTTACAAATCAATCAAGAAATATATGCCAGGAACTACAAAAAAAGGAGGCTGATTTTTAAAAAATGTACACTGTACGTTTTCACTGTATAGAGTCTAACAATGTGAAAAAAGAATTTGGCAACTGAGAAGAGCAAAAGTGCTTGAAATGCTAATTCTGTTTCTAATAGAACGAATTATTTGGGCAACTGGTTATTGCATCATCTTGTGGTTTGGAAAATGTCTTCATCCTTTACTTAGTTATGTCAAAGACTGGCTGACGCTTTAGGGGTAGGCAGGGCCAGCTTCATGGCTGTGTGACACGTCAGTGGCACAAGGCCCCATGCTCACATGGGGTCCTGGTCTGGGGCTTAATACTCTGAAACTGCCATACTGACAGCTGTAATAATTTTATCTTTGAGTGTGGGACTTGAAAGTGAAGCCCGAGGATAACAGAGCATGCAGCTGGGGCCGGGAGGCTCCCCGGGGAGGGGGCTCTCTGCAGCCCACTTGCCCGTCTCCACCCAGGACTGATGCCGCCCTCTGCCCCGCGTGCGGAGCGGTGGCTGGGGTCATCAGACGTGCCCCACTTGCTGAGTCACAGTACCCCAGCATCTGTGGGGGACCACCTGTGAGTGGCAGTGCCCAAAGCAGCGTGACATTGAAGGTAAAAACACCAAGACAGGTCAAGAGAGACGGCAGAAGCCAGGAAACTTCCTTTGTCCTGCCTCTGAACACAGGCCCCTGCACTTCCCTTCCACGCCATGCCCCACGCCCTGTGCAGCGGCTCTCTGTGTAGTCACACGAGGACACGTCTTTACACGGCAGTGTGCTGCACGCAGGTCCGAGAAAGGGAAACAGCATGACTCATTTCCCCACAAACAATTCAGGAGGAGAGAATCCAAGGGCCAGTGTCTCCTCTGAAATTCCTAACATAGTTCTAGAAATGTTGCAAAATGTTAAAAACTCCCCTGATGCTCTGTTTGTTTGGAAAGGCGCCTCATCATTATGTTGCCCCTGGTACAGCTGTGTGCAGGGACAAGCTTGGGGGGCGCTGGGCCTGATGGTGCCCCATCATGCATAAGTGACAAACGGTTCTCGACCCAGTCGTTCCTGACTGCAGGCAGCTCTTCGGGTGTCTGACGGTGCGTGAAGGCGCAGCTTCGCAGAGGGAAGGGGTCCCGTGATCCCCAGAGACAGGAAGCTGCACTGGCCTGGATGGAAGGCAGAATGGAAGTCAGGAGGTGCCCTGGGCCCGTCAGCAGTGGGAGTTCTGTGGACTCCTGCAAGGCAAGCGCCTGAACCAGGGCGGCGGTCGGGAGACAGAACAGGCCGGGCCGTGCCTCTGCTATTTCACTGAAGGCACTGCCTCCCACTGATTTATGTGCCTCGTTCCAGGTCGTTCTGCTTCCAGCAGGTCTGTCCCTGCTTTCCTCTTCAGGTGCCCAGGAGCATGGGCATGACACTCTCCCTCCCACCTTGACAAAACAAAGTGCTGTTGGCATTCAGTAAGATTGAAAGTATTTTGAAAAGGTATATTTTTTAACGTAGTTAAAAATCAGCAAAGCAGAAACATAATTCTGTATATTCTTACATCAGTGGTTCTCAACTGGGGTGATTTTGCTCCCCGCAGGAGATGTGTACAGTGTCTGGAGACATTGGGGTTGTTACAGGTAGGACCAGGGGGTGGAACTGGCATCTGGTGGGTGGAGACCAGGGATGCTGTTCAACACCCTACCACGCACAGGGCATGATCCAGTTCCAAATGCCAACAGTGTTAGAGGTCACATAACTGAAAAAAAAATTTTTCAAAACATGTTCCTGAGTTCCATTCCCCCAGCAATAATCTAGCATTCTTTCTTTCCTGGGAGAAGCCTCCACGAGTCCAAATTCAGAATATTAACTCACAGGAAAGCGCCCCCCAAAAGAGATACGCAGAGCTCCCCAAGTGGTTCTAGGGGGAACAGAGTGAAGAAACGCAGCGGCGCACGGGGGATCAGCAAAAGGGGAGAAGGGGCAGGAGCGCCCCAACCGTGGCTACACAGGACCGTCTCCGAGTAGTTGTGTTTCTTGGCCGTGTCACGTGGCTTGACGGATGTCAGGTCCCCAACCAGGGACTGAACCTTGGTCCCTGGCCCTGAACGCCCGGAATCCTAACCACTAGGTCATCTGGGAACTCCCCTTTAAAACAAAAAAATGTTTTTTTCCCCTTTGGGTTTCCAGGTAGCTTTAAAAAATTCCAATGGGTGGGCCACATCCCAGACCAAAGGAACCCAAATCTCTGGGGGTAGGTTTCCAGCAGTAGGTGTTTTTAAAGTTTAGGGAACACGTGATTTAGGTGCGGAGGTGAGTGGAGGCCCACGAGCTGCCTCACGGGTGGTTCCTGGGTTCTCAGGTGAGAAAGGAGAGTTAGGGCGGGGCTGGCGAGCTGGAAGTTTCCAAAGGAGCAGAAGCCACATGGCAGGAGGAGGGCCCGACACTGGACGCTTCCGGCAGTCAAGGCGCGTGGAGGGCGGAGCCAGGCCCGTGTCATTCTGAGGCCGTCGCATGGGCAGAGTGGGCCTTCATTTCAGAACACTGCAACGCAAAGCAACCTTAGGCCCAAATAACAAAGACCCACACGCCCCTGGGGACCAACCCCTGGCGGAGGAAGCTGGTTCAAATTAGGGGGCTTGAATGGGGCTCACAGGGATACAATACTCTCCTACACGAGTTAGGTTGATCGAGGCCTGTGCAAATCCACTGGGGGCAAACCAGCCCTCAGCTAAATACTTGTAACAGGTCGAGCCTCTCCCTCCTGAGCTAAGTCGCCTGGGGACCTACACTGTCTGTACAGAAGGTGAAGATATCAAGTAGAAAGGAGAGGCAGGAACAAGGTCACTGCCGTCAATTGCGGAGGGTTCTCCTTCAGCCTTGTTTTAGCGTTAACTACAAGACCTGTTTAGCAGATCCTCATCTACTGGTTACTTTGCTCAAGCTGAGCACAGAGTTTCTCAGCCTTGGCACTGTGGCTATCTGGGGCCAGGTCGTCCTCCGCTGTGGGTGCTCTGCTGGGCACTGTAGGATGTTGAGTAGCATCCTCGGCCTCCACCCACTAGATGCCAGGAGCAACCCCTACCCATTTGTGACAACCAAAAGATCTGCATATATTGCCTAATACCCCCATGGATCTATATTTTCTGAACTGGGGAGGGTCACTCCTATAATTAGATAGTTGTGAATTCAATGGAGTAGGTGGTGACCAGCATTGAAAAAATGAAATGAAAGTGGATAAACAAGAAAATTACAGTTTGTCACACATGGCAAGGGTAAGGGTGATTTCATGAGCATTTGGGTTCGACGGGAAATGTGCTTCTGACCGTGGATGGTCAGGAGTGCATTTCCTATCTGGAGAGAAGGAAAGATAAAAGAGCTCAGCTAAGTGTGGTGAGATTATAGCTGGAGGAAACCCTGCACTGTAGCCTCAGGAATCAGGGGTTAACTGTATAAGTCTCCCGTGAGAGCCATTCATGGAGTCTTTTGTAGGGTATTTGGGAGAGGTGGCCAAGCACACCATCACAAGGCTCCTCGGGCAGAATGCAGGAAGACAGAAAAGACTAGAAGGACTGAGCCCAAGTGTATAGACGGAGTGATTAGGGCTCAGACCCGGTAGGACGAGGGTCACAGAGAAACACCTCAAAGAAAAAGCCAGTGTCTGGCACAGAGTTGCTCTACCATGTGCTAGTGTCAGGGTGGCTTATTCTGAAGATACTCTGTCTTCAACAGGTCTGTGTCAGAGGCCCCTTTTCACTTAGAGACAGTGTCTGCAAAAATTGCATTATATTACTGCCTTTAAAAATTCTTTTACTGAGATACAATTTACATACCATAAAATCCACCCACCGTAAGTGTATAGTTGTGCTGTTGTTATTTCTTTGTATATTCTGAGTTGTGCAACCATGACTACAAATGTAGTTTTAAAACATTTTCAACACCCTCAAAAGAAACGCACTCATCATCTGTCACTCCCCATCTCTCCCCTCCTATAGCTGGCAATAACCACTGAGCTACCTCCTGTCTCTGCAGGTTAATCCTTCCTGGACATTTCACAGAAATGGCATCAAATAATAGGCAGCCTTTTGTGTCCCAGCATAACGTTTCTGAGTTGCAACCACGCTGTAGCACGCATCAGTATTTCATTTCTTTTTATGGCTGACTCACATTCCATTGTGTGGAGAGACCACATTCTGTTTATCCACTCAGCTGCTGACGGACATCTGGGGTGATTCCAGTTTTTCTCTGAAAAATGCTGCTGTGAACACCGTTTTAGGAGCCTGTGTGGACGTGTATCTTCTTTCCTCTTGGGTGGCTATTTACGACTGGTCACACTATAACACTGAAGTTGTCGATTCAAAGAACAAAAAATTCACTACGTGAGTGTTCTGCAGAGATACAAGAACGCCTCTGGAATTAGTTCTCGACTATAGAACACAGGTTGAGGGGTCTTGCTTCGTGAAATGAAAGGCTGTGCATTTTTCTCACATCTCTTCTTTTCACAGTCTATGTTGCAGCATGGGAAAAAATAACTTGGGGAAACAATTTGCTTACAAAGTCCGTATGATGGGTACCAAAAGAGGGAGTCATTCAAACCCATCACCCCGATGTCTCCCAGGCCTGTGAAGTTTGTCATTACCAGGCGGGGACTGATGTCTTCTCTCTGTGATGCCTCCTTGCCCTACCATGTAATTTTGTGTGTTCAAAGTCATTCAATTTATATGTAATTAGTGATATCCACCATGCCCCTAAAATGTGCATGTGTACATACACAAAAACTGTGTACTTAACAGAATACAAGTGAGGGAAAATTTCCACTCTTCACCATGAAGGTTTCGGCTTTGCTGGATATCCCAGGGAACGTGGCAGGCAGTGCTTTGGGACAGAGAGCTTCCCATCCCAGATCCTTCCGAGACCAGGGTATTAGGGTATTTTTTGTTCTCTCCAGTCGCCTGAAGCATCCCTTTTCCCCCTTCAGGCCCACCTCTTCTCTGATCTGAGGTCTCAAAGGACAGGAAGCAGCTCTTGGCTTGGAAAACTTGCCAATGTTTTTTCTACCTTTAACACTGGAAAGCTTCAAATAGGAATTCCAAATAATCCCAAAGCAAGCAGTCAACACACTTATCCATGGCAGGAGGAAACTGTAACCATTTTTTTTTTGCACTGCTTGTTGCAGGTAAAGAAAGTTACTTGTATAACTACACAAGGAGGTAATTTAGGATACATTTCTTTAGGGTTGAACAAGAATGCTCTGCATTAAGGAAATTAAAACTGCATACAAAAACAAAAAAACAAAAAACAAAATGCATACACTGGAATTTTAAGCTGCCATTAAAAGTATGCCTTTGAAAAATATTTAAAATATTTTTTGAATATTTGAAAAATATTAAAAAAAATATTTTTAAGGCTAGGTAACCAAATCAGAATGCTAAGCTATTTAAACAGTGCGAGCCCCATTTTATTATTCACCTCCCCGCTACCCTCAACTCCGTCTGGATGGAACATTTTTTTCTGCAGAGAAAAACGACAGGCATGTCATGCACGCAAACATTAACACCGGTTTTCTCTGGGAATCTTTATTTTCCTGGACAGAAAACTGGCTATGCTTCGCTTTGTATTAGGAAGAGTAAACATCACTTAACATCTAAGCGGTAAAGTCTCAGCAAAGTGGCAAATATTTCATCAGGAGGCTTAGTAATGAACCCGACCGTCTCCGATAACTCTGCGAACCCTCTCGCTACTACACCGTACCAGAGGCTTCTGAGATTACATTTATGGGGCGTCTGATACTAGGCAAGCAGCACACAGCAGTTCCAGGGCCCAGCCTCCCGCGCGGTCCTACTGGGGGTTTAATTATAGGGCTGGGTAGTGGGGAGCGGTTCTCAAACTGTGCAGCGGGAACTTCACCCTTTTGACATTCAGCAGAAATTCAGAGAAACCCTCCTGCGTCCACCGACAGGACGGAGAGCCTTAAACGTGTGGATGTGGTTTTTCCCTTCCTTAAATCCTCCACCTCCGTCCCCCAGTGCTACCACAAAGCACCCCCGGCCTCCAGGACCTTCCCCTTTGGCCCCCCGCATCCACCTATATCCCCAGCCCCCCCCGCCACTCCCCCGCGGCCCAGGCCCTCTGCTGTCCCTTTCCCGTTTCTCCGCAGACCCCACTCCCCGCCCCGAAAGGCCCTAGGATCCCCGGGGGCAAACTGTGAGCCCGAGCCGTGTTTTGGGAGCAGACGATTTAGAGAGAGAGAGCAGGGCCAGCAGGCCTGGGGGAAGGGGCGGCGGGGGTGGGGAGTGGGGGGTGGGGGGCGCCTCTGCGAGTGCGCCGCTCTTCGAAGGTCGTCGGTAACTGCTTCCCGGCGGCGCTGGGCGCTGGCGTTGACCTCTTAACAAAGAACAGGTTCGGCCGCCGCCCCTCCCCCGTCCGGGAGGCCGAGGAGGCCACGTGACCTTTCCAGGCTCGCCCCTCCCCCGCCGCGAGTGGCTGGCGGAGGGAGGGAGTATGGGGTAGGGGAGGGAGTATGGGGGGAGGGGAAATGGAAGGAGGAATGGGGAGCCTGCAGTTGCGGCGGGAAGGTGGTCGCGGCGGGCAGGAGGGAGCGGAGGGCGAAGGGAACAGGGGGAGGTGAAACAGAGGGGTGGGAGGAGGAGGCGGGGGAGGGGAGGGGGAGGGAAAGTAGAGGAGGAGGGAGGAGGGAGCAGAGGAGGGAGGAGGGACGGAAGGCTAAGGACAGGGGCGTTGGAACCCCCATTCCGGAGGCTCATTAGGATGCAATTGCCAATTTTTTTTTTTTAAAGCCAGACTGTATAAATTTACAGTTTCCTTTTCAGCTGAAGCAGACAATGTTAAAACACATTAGATTTTCTGTTTCGGAATGCAAATTAAACATAGCCGAGCTTTTGGAAGGCTTAATTAAGGGCTTAAGAAAATATGAGATTTAAAACATGGATACTTGGGTAAGGCAGATTTTAGTCTGAGGGGAAATGTGGCCTTTTTTTTTTTAAACTTAAAAAGAAAATTGCTTAATAATAAAACGGCCCAAGCCTTCCTTGAACATAACAGGAAGTCTGCTTAAAAAAAAAACATTTTTTTTTTTTAAACAACCACTTGTTCACAGACTGAGAGGGGGTGGGTTTAACGTGGAGGCTGGGTGCCCTGACATCCAGCAGCGGAGCTGCCTGCCAGGTCATCATAGAGGGACCCCACCCCCACCCCAGGCTTGCTCACCCTCCAGCCGCAGCAGTCCTGAGCCCTTCCCCCTCTAGTCTAGAGAGGACTTTCCTAAATAGCTGCCTGTAACTCGGTTCCCTTCTGTTCCCTGCTCCCGCCTTCAGCCCCAAAGCAAAACAACAAAACCAACCAACCAGAAAAGCCGACGCCGCCTCCCCCAAACAAAACCCAAAAACCCACCCCAACTTTGCACCAGCTGTTCTTGCGCACGTTATGTGAACTTCGTGGGCTATAGATATTTTAGGCCTTTAAATGCCATTCTGTGCACACAAAACTTAAAAATGGTCTGACACGGGGGAAAATTGGCAAACGTATAGTTCACAATCTGTTACCGTCACGTGAAGCCAGATTCAGTAAAAGCTCCACTGGCTCTTTCTTCCAAGCCAGGTTATGCAACGTCTTAAAATCCTTAAAATCGTCTGGGGACTTGTCTGAGACAGGAAGAAGGGGGAACCATGAGGGAGAAGCCAGGATTTGGTTGCCACGTGTAAGTTTTTTGGGGGGGGGGGGATGGGTCGTTGTGGGCGTAGCACATGTTTGGGTTTAGTAAGCTATACCATTTCAGTCTAAAGACCAAAAAGTGTCTGGCATTTCAACTGTCTGGGCTTTGCAAATTGGGAAAAAAAAAAAAAGGCATCCTATGAACCTGAGAGTTTCTGTATGTAGGGTCTCTGCATTCCGGCCTCAGAGCAGTGGACTGGCTTTGCCGGGACTGCCATATCGGAGTAGCACAGACAAGGCTGCTTAAACAACAGGAATTTATTTCCTCATAGTCCAGAGGCCAGAGTCCAAGATCAAGGTGTCGGCAGCACTGATTTCTCCGGAGGCCTCTCTCCTTGGCTTGTAGACGCCACCGTCTTCTCCCTGTGTCCTCACATGATCTTTCCTCTGCCAGCGTGTGTCCTAATCTCTTCTTATAAGGACACCCATCCTATTGGGTTAGGGCCCACCCTAATGACTTCATTTGAACTTAATCATCTCTTTAAAGGCCCCCTTTCCAAATATAGTCATGTTCCGGCCTACTGGGAGTGAGGATTTCAGTTTACGAATTTTGGGGAGGACACAACTATGGTCCTAATAGGACTGAGGGCTTTACACAGGAGGAGGGAGAGAGGGTGGCTTAGGCACTCCCATCCCTTCTGCACCCTGGCCTAGGGGTGCCCAGTGGTCTCTCAGCACCTGGGCTGTGCACTCTGGAGGTAGAAGTGGGTGGAGGAGGGAGGGACCTGCCCGTGGGTGGTGCCAAGGGCAGCTGCTAACTGCCAGACCTGGGCCCTGTGTGCCTTCACCGCAGCCTGTGTGTCATCTGAATATGCTGCTAGGGGTGAATTATTCCTGAGTAATATCTTTTTGACAGGAGTTGTATCTTATTCATGTTCGGGTCCCCAGAGCTTGCTAGAGAGCTGGGCACCTAGGAGGAAGCCTAAGGTATATCTGTGGAATAATCATGTGGATTTTCAAGATGTTAATTTAATCTTCATTGATCGTATGTACCAGAAACCACAAAGCCTTATGTTGTGAAATGATTACTGGTAATTATTGAAAAGAGACAGAGTTTTGTCTTTCTTCTTTGCTTTAATTGGGAAGAAATATCCCGGCTGTGAATGTTCTGCTGTTGCTGGTTTCCTCAAGCCGTTCTCAAGAAGGAGATGTCCTAAGGCTAAAAAGTCTGTTGGAGCTCTGTTTCAAGGGACTTCATTAACACTTGATTCCAGTGCAGGGGTGACTGGAAGGGGTTGGTGATTTCAGGATGCTTTTAAATGTGCACAGATCAGCCTTGCAGTTCAGCGTTGGCAGTGTCGGCAGAAGCAGAGAGGATTCAGTGAACCACAGACATAATTCTGGAGACATTTTTGCTTGTGATTGTGTTGAAATGGTCTTGGAGCACTGGCTGGCTTGGTCACTGGTAGGCAGCTTGTCCTTTGCCTCTGGGGAAATCCATTCTGTCCTGGACACTCCCAGGGCATTGGTGACCTTCCCCCTATATGCACTTCAAGGAGTGCAGTGAGTTGTGTTGTCCCCTGAGGCTCTGGGGCAGAAGTTGCTGGTCACTGGGTGAAGCTGAGGGAGCTGGGTCAATCCAGCACCCTTCACCGTCCTGCCAAGCAGAACAATTCTAATCTGCTGCACCATGCGAGCACGAATCTACTGTCAGTAAGTCACTAGCAATTATGTATCTGGGCTGATGCAAAGCTTTGACCCAAAGTTCCGTTAGGTAATTAATGACAGGCCAAAGGTTGGGGGAAATGGCATCACTCATTCTTTCACTCCTTTTGCTCCCTTCTAAATCCTTGGGTGTTTTTCGGTGTATTTTGTTTATCTTGTTTGCCTTTGCTCTTTATTTGGGAGAGGGCTGGAAAGGAAGTGTTTGAAATATAGGAGTAGGAAATGAAAGGAAATTACTGCTTGGTGACAGTGCCAAAGAAAGGTGGAAATATCTGTAGTGGACACTGGTGGGTTTTGTCTGCTCCCATGTCCATCCCCTGCCTTATGGTTAAAACAAATCAAGTTTCCTTTAGGGAACACATGGCTATGTGTTTTTTTTTTTTTTTTTTTTTTTTTTT
>NW_006797064.1:224965-235297 GCF_000442215.2 Lipotes vexillifer | reverse complement strand
TGTGGCCTCTCCCGTTGCGGAGCACAGGCTCCGGACGAGCAGGCTCAGCGGCCATGGCTCATGGGCGCAGCCGCTCCGCAGCATGTGGGATCTTCCCGGACCGGGGCACGAACCCGTGTCCCCCGCATCGGCAGGCAGACTCTCAACCGCTGCGCCACCAGGGAAGCCCCGGCTATGTGTTCTTTAGGGAACTCTCAGGCCCTGTGATATAAAGCTCCAGGGGTAGACCTGAAGACCAGGCCTGGCCAAACAGCATTTCAAATCCCTTGGCTACAGTGACTGGTTAGGCAGAAGTTTGTGACCCATGATCCAGAGACAGCCAGATGTGGGCTTTTGCTAGAATTTCTAACAAAGAGATTTGTTTGTTTATAAATACATCTTTATCAGTCCTTCAGACTGAAGACAGCACTGAGGCATTGAGAAACATGAAACCAAGGAGTGGAGAGAGAAAGACCACAGTAGGTAGCACTTTTTTTTTTTTTGTAAACACAATTTGAGTCGCTCATGCTTGCCATCGGGGGGAAAAAAAAATCCTGGCTTATTAGTATACTAACCTCTGTTTTGTAGAGCATTAAAATGATATCGAATGCTATTTATAGAGTCACAGAGATTCCCTCCTTTCTTCTTTCACTATGATGTATGACCTATGGGCATAAAAATGCATTCAAGATACATATGTTTTACCGAATAATAGAAAAGGAACAGTCAGCAATCACTCAAGTCACGAAAGAGAACACTGCCAGTGGTCGCCTCATCACCACCCATCTTTCCCCACTACAAGTTACCACTCTTTTGACTTTGGGGATAATCATCTCCTTGCTTTTCTCTGTAGCTTTACTCCACATCTATACCCTTAAACAGAATGAATTTTGTATTAATGGATCGTACGGCGTGTATCTTGGGGGTCTTACGTCTGTCACTCACCATTACAGGCCTCATGTTCCTCTGTCTGCGTAGCTAGAGCTCATTCATTCTCAAAGGCTATCAGAGTGTTCAGCGGACGACAGTGCCACAATGTATCCATTAGGGAGTATTTTTTGTACCCGATGTTTACAGTAGAGAATTTACTGAAGTCAAGTCCATCCCTCCAACAGAGCTCATATTGGAAACAAACTGAAATGTTACGTACTGCTCTTTGCAGAAGCCTGATCCTGAATCAGCCCAGCCATCTGCCGTCCTTGGTCCACATCCAAGCTGCTGATGGCTGCTAAAGAAAAATTGCACAACTGAGTGAATTCATGTTACTACAGATCATGATCTTCAACCCCAGCTGGGCCCTCCTGAGAGCAAGTGATTCTGCGAGCCCCTCTTTTCTATTCCATCCTCCAGTCCTAACTGCGTCAAAACGACACAGCTTTCTCCCAGCCCCTTCTCGGCATACTCTCAGCGGATGACCTTGCCTAACGGTGGTCATTAGGTAGAGTCATTCATTTCTTAACTTGGCAATGATGACTCTTACTTGCATCCACGCCCACCTTCCCTGCCATCTCTGGGGTCCAGCAGCCCTTCTTTCCTGGTAACACCTCCTCTTGTGCCCTCTCTCCACTTGGTAGCTCTGTCCTTGGTTCCCACTTCCCACCCCCAACCCTGAGTTTGACAATGTCTGTGAAAGGCCTTTGCCTTAATAACCTCATCTTCAGCATCCCTGCCACACTCCTGGGTCTTTTCAGGTCTCATCTGGATTATTACAGTCTTCCTAACTGGTCTGTGTTTTAGTTCAAGCTATTTTCCTCTGCCAAAGTCAGAATAATGTTTCTGAAATGCAAATCTGATTATATGAATCTGTGTTCATTTCCTAGGGCTGGCGTAACAAATGACCTGTAACAGGTGGCTGTACTCTCTTACGGTTCTGGAGGCCAGAAGGCTGAGATCAAGGTGTCAGCAGGATTGACCCCTCTGGAAGCTCTGGGGGAGAATCCATCCCATGTCCCTCTCTCAGCTCTGGTGGCCATCAGCCACCTTGGCTTGTGGGCCCACCACTCCGATCTCTGCCTCCATCTTCACATGGAGTCTTGGCCTCTGAGTTTCGAACCTTCCTTTCCTTTCTCTTTCAGGGACACGAGTCATTGGATTTAGGGCCCACTGTGAACCTGGATGATCACATTTCAAGATCCTTACCTTAATTACATCTGCAAAAACCCTATTTCAAATAAGGTTACGTTCTGAGGTGCCAGGAGTTAGGACTTGGACATATGTTTTGGGGGCTGCTATCTACCTCACTACATGCCTCCTTGCTTAAAATCATCCAATGGTAGGTACCCCACTTTTCTTCTGGGTGTAAACTAAACCCCTCAGCCTGGAATACTTTCCCCAGCCTGTGCAGTCTTACCTGCTCTGCTGAGTACCCACATTCCTCCCCCTTCCTTAGTCCCTTCCACTCTCATGTCTTACTAAGTCTCTGCTCAGCAATGCCCTCCCTCCCTCTGGACTCCCCCATCTTTCTCCAAGTCCACAAAGTGCCATGTGTAGACCCACAACCAATAGAGCACAGAGGTGAATGCCATTCCCAAAGCCAACCAGTGCAGTAGACGAGAAACGTGCGGAATTTTATATGGAATGTTTAATCCTAAAAAAAAGTCCAGGGCTTCCCTGGTGGCGCAGTGGTTGGAAGTCCGCCTGCCGATGCAGGGGACACGGGTTCATGCCCTGGTCTGGGAGGATCCCACATGCCGCGGAGCGGCTGGGCCCGTGAGCCATGGCCGCTGAGCCTATGCGTCCGGAGCCTGTGCTCTGCAAAGGGAGGGGCCACAGCAGTGAGAGGCCCGCGTACCGGGGGGGAAAAAAAAAAAGTCCAAATATACCTACTCTTAAGTTACCTGTTGGTAGGGGAAAAAAACCCCAAAAATCTTCATTAAAGAATTTGATTGCTTATGAAAATGACAACTGCAATTTCCCGTTACACAGAAATTACTGCTAACTATCAACAAGGGGAAATATGAATGTGGCCATGGAATTCGAAGATGTAACTGGTTATTATGGTAATATTTAAGTGGAATTCTGTTTGCACCTTAGGGCAAAATAACTGGACTGTGATGTTGAACAGTCTAGATAATCCTGTGTTTTAACAGCATATTTAAATTACAGCCCTGTTTACTTATAGGACTGAATGGCCAGTTGGACCAAAAAATGTGGTTAGTATGGGGAGCAATTTCTGGAACTTCAGGTCATGAAGGAAAAGCAGATTTGGCATCTGGTAGGTGCCAGCAATGTAGGCACAAGACTTGCCATCAACACTGTGTTATATATGATGTTTTATGGCTCTTTGGTTTTATTCTGTTTTTTTTTTTTTAAGAAGACGTTGGGAGTAGGAGTTTATTAATTAATTAATTTATTTTTGGCCGTGTTGGGTCTTCATTTCTGTGAGAGGGCTTTCTTTGGCTGCAGCAAGCGGGCGCCACCCTTCATCACGGTGTGCGGGCCTCTCACTGTCGCGGCCTCTCTTGTTGCGCAGCACAGGCTCCAGATGCACAGGCTCAGTAGTTGTGGCTCACGGGCCTAGTTGCTCCGCGGCATGTGGGATCCTCCCAGACCAGGGTTCGAACCCGTGTCCCCTGCATTAGCAGGCAGATTCTCAACCACTGTGCCACCAGGGAAGCCCTATTCCATTTTTTTATATTTCTATTAAAAATTTTTTTTTATTGTGGTAAAATATACACAACCCCAAATTTACCATTTTCACCATCTTTGTACAGTTCAGAGGCATGAAGCACTTTTGCAGTGATTTTATTTCACCTTCCTGAGGAATTCTAGAGTGCATACAGCATGACTTAAAACTGGCTTGAAAGTGCAGACACTTGGCAGTCTATTCTTTTTTAAACCTATGAGAGAAAGAAATCTTTATGTCCAATAATACATTTGAGAATTTGATGAACTACTTTCTTGATGGCCTCCCACTACAGAGAGAAGAAAAAACTAGTTTATAAGCCTATGGACATGATGCAGGCTATTGTTTTTTCAGTGCATTTTGTGCTTTCTATTTTGGAGTGAGCTTTCTGGTTTGTAGGATAAAAGAATCTCAAAGTGGGCAAGATGTCAGGAAAATAAGACTAAATCATGGTACCGATCCAACTGGAGAGATCCTGTGAGAACTTGATGAGTATCTGCAGGATTCTGGACACCTTTTAAGTTCTCCTAATGCCTTCACTTGTAACTGAGGCTAGAAGCTGAAATAACAAGAGAACTTTGAAAATTCTGGTGTCTCCGGATGGGGTGGAGTTATCTCAGTCTTCTGGGTTTTGATGTTCATTTGGACATATTAACGTGCACACGATTTAAAAAAATTTTTTTTGTTCCAACAGAAAGATAACCCTCATTCTGCACAAAACATCTTTTGAGCCATCATTAAATAACGGATGGATGAAGTGCTTCGAATCTTCAGCTCAGCAAGTGAATTAATTTGAAAAAGAATGACATAAAGGTTCTCTGTTCTTTCTGTAAGGAAGTTTCTTCCAAATGATTTTTTAAGATGAGCAAATGAAAAAAAAATGCATAATTGCAGCTGTCACTAGATCATTTTCTCCTTCATTTTTGGGGTCTATTCTTACTTGTTCGAATTGTGTAGACAGCTTTGATCATGCTGCCGTTGCCAAGCAATTCACTCATCTGCTGAGTCCCCGACTGCCAAACCGAACTGTTCTCTCGCCAGACGATACTCTGTTCCACACAATCCGATTTTCATCCTGTGCTTTGAACTCTGTTACCACTGCCTTAAGAAGAGAGAATACTTTCGGAATTTTTTGACTATAGGAAACGGAACACATGAAGCTTGGTTTTCACAACCTGGATTTTTATGTGGATTCCCAGACAGCTCTCATGTTCTAAAATTACTCTTTGGTCATCTCACTATGTGTTCCCTAATTCTGCACTTCAGTGCTTCCAGAAGGGCTGCCCTCCTTTCCCCCGAAGGCTGAAAGGACACAGTCAATATGTTTTTCCCCTGCACAGGAGTAAGAAAAATTATTTGTAGTCCATTTTTATCACGACTCTTGTGTGGACTCTTTCTTTTCTGTGTAAGGTGTTTCTAGTGCCTTGGTGGGACAACACACTTTTTTTTTTAGAGCAAAACCTTCTTAAAAGGAAGATTGCTTCTGCATTTCAACTTCCGGACTCATTGGTGGGTGATGGCATTGCTGACTCGTGCTGAGGGGTGCAGCCTGGGCTTCTGCATGATCCCTGGCAGCCCTTGGGCTGGATAAATTTAGCATTAATTGATTTCCCAGGCCAGTGAATGTGCACACACCAGCAATTTTCAGAATCAATGAAATAATGAGGTGAGGCAACCAAGCTGACTGGAGGGCATCAGAGAGCATCCCCTCCTTTTGCTGCCTCCCGCTCGAATGTTTACTAAACAGGAAAATTCAGGAGCCGAGGAATGGGTGGCCAGATAAATTACCGGACACCTAGTTACGTGTGAATTTTGGACACACAGTGAATGATGTTTTAATATCAAGTACATCCCCAATATTGCTTGGGATATACTTAGAATGAGCCGAAAGTCTGTTATCTCACATTTCACTTGAGTGAAGCTGGAGCCTTCATTGAAAAACTCATTCTTTATTTCTTTTTCTCTTCTCACTTATCATGCCCTTTAGACCTACAGGGACCAAGTGACTACCAAGCTGTTGAACTGTGACTAGTCTGAATTGTTATGTGAGGTAGACTTCTAAGGCTTCATATGAAGAAAAAAAAAAGACAGCAGCTTCCTAAGACTTTAATATGAAGAAAAAAAGTTTCTCATTAATAACTTTAGTATCAATGTTAGGCCATATGTTGAAGTCATACCATTTTGCATCTACTGCGCTGAAACATATTATTAAAATTTACTTGTTTCTTTTTAATTTTTAATATGGCTACTAAACCATTTAGAATTATATACGTGGTCTGCATTATAATTCTGTTAGACGACATGGCTTTAAAGCAGGGATTGGCCAACGTGTTTTGTCAAGGGCTCGACAGTGACTCTTGTGAGCTCTGTGGTAGACAGATAGGATCTTTGTTGAAAATTCGCAACTTTTTCCGACCTTGTAGCCTTTGATGATATGTAAAACAAATGGATGTGGCCGAGTGCCAATAACACTTTATTTATAAAAATAGGCGTGGCTTATTTGGCCCAAGGGTGTAGTTTGCTGATCCCTGCTTGAGAGACTTGCGGTTTTTATTTATAATTTTTAAACAAAGTATGTACAGGACTCTTAGTCTCGTGATTTGGACAGAGGGAGAAAATACCTGTAAACGGACAACCTATCTTTCTCAAGGTGGTCTGACTACTAAATAGGAAATTGTTGAAAGCTTACTGCTTTTTTTTTAAATAAGGGAGAAGAAAAAGCATAGGTACAGACACTCATATGGGGGTTCTTCCTTGGGTCAAAGCGTCCTGGATACCCACCCACACGGGGAAGCACAGGTTGGCTCTCATGCATTCTGCAGAGGCAGTGAAGGCCCGGGATACACACTGTGTCCCAAGTGCTGCAGAAGCGTGAGGGCATATGCTTCACCCACAGTCCATGTGAGAAACAGCAAGTCCCTTCAACAGATGTTAACGACCAGAAACAACAGACATGGGGGCTTTCGTGCCGGTAAAGCGAAAGCAATATGTACAAAGGACTATAGGAGCAGTACATCCCTTTTCTCACCCAGTTAAAATGTTTTATTTACTGAGAGCATATGGCATGATGTAATTTTATAAGAACTGACTTCCCTGGGATTGGGAAATGCCCTGAGATATAAAACCTTTCAGGGGGCTTCCCTAGTGGCGCAGTGGTTAAGAATCCGCCTGCCAATGCAGGGGACACGGGTTCAAGCCCTGGGTTGGGATGATCCCACGTGCCGCGGAGCAACTGGGCCCGTGAGCCACAACTACTGAGCCTGCGCGTCTGGAGCCTGTGCTCTGCAACAAGAGAGGCCGCGATAGTGACAGGCCCGCGCACCGCGATGAAGAGTGGCCCCAGCTCGCCGCAACTAGAGAAAGCCGTCGCACAGAAACGAAGACCCAACGCCAAAAAAAAAAAAAAAAAAAAAAAAAACCTTTCAGGATCACATTAAAACAACAACAACAACAACAAAAAAAACCAGTGACAGGCGCAGATGTATTTTGGGAGGTGGGCTGGGGAACGAGAGCCATCAGTCGCGACTGGGAAATAAATGAGGTGCTTATATGTTTCTTGTACTGACGAGGGAGGCTCAGAATAAAATAATCATCCATATGAAAGTGTAAATCCCAAGAAGTTTATAAATTAAAGTTTGATTTATTACCTGATTCATGCTCTTCTTTTCAGGGCTGAGGGAAATTGGGAACAGTTTATGTCCCTTCAGTTTTGCAGTCCGTGAAATGTGCCTCGGTGACAGTGTTTAAGTGGAATTTCCATTTCCACTGTTATCTTTCCTTTTGGCACTGGTGTGTAAATGTAATT
Organism: Lipotes vexillifer; assembly: GCF_000442215.2. Classification (NCBI taxonomy): domain Eukaryota; kingdom Metazoa; phylum Chordata; class Mammalia; order Artiodactyla; family Lipotidae; genus Lipotes; species Lipotes vexillifer. The sequence continues at coordinate 227,888 of NW_006797064.1, read as the reverse complement.
TCGCTGCAACTGAAATACTTGCTTGAGTAGCTGGGAACTCCTGTGGGATTAGGTTAGGGCTGGCGACGGGGTGCACTTTTCAGACGTAAGAGCTTTACAGCCTTTGGGGATTCCAGTGAATGGCTTGTACACAAGTGCCTATTTGAGGGCACCTGTTCCATCTCTTGCTTTTCATTACTTTGTCAAAGATCTCAATATTCTCCTGGAAGAAAAGAAAGTAAAATTTAGTGGATACTACTGTGTAAGAGGCACTTAATGTAGGACTTTACATATATTTCACTATCAAAATTACCCCTTAGTAATAAAATACAAAATCTATAGTAATATAAAACATACGAAATACTTGGTAATATAAAGTAATACACTACCTTCAAAAATAGTCCATTTTGGGGCTTCCCAGGTGGCGCAGTGGTTGAGATTCCGCCTGCCGATGCAGGGGACACCGGTTCGAGCCCTGGTCTGGGAAGATCCCACATGCCGTGGAGCAACTAGGCCCGTGAGCCACAACTACTGAGCCTGCGCGTCTGGAGCCTGTGCTCCACAACAAGAGAGGCCGTGACAGTGAGAGGCCCGCGCACCACGATGAAGAGTGGACCCCACTTGCCACAACTAGAGAAAGCCCTCGCACAGAAACGAAGACCCAACACAGCTAAAAAAAAAAAAAAAAAAAAAAATTAAAAAAAAAAAAATAGTCCATTTTATTCTCTCCCTAAACCGTATATCATTAAAACTGCCTTCCAAGTGATATAAATTGAGGCACAAATCACCAGGCTAGTAAGTTCTAAATCATCTGTTGCCTTTTAGAAATTGTTGGTGGGATCTCTGTTTCAATACAGCTGCCACTAACAAAATAATGCCAGGCTTTGATAGGGGCAACTGTGTTAAGCTACTCCAGGAATGCAATGTACTGAATGTTGATGTCCTCCTCCTAAATTCATATGTGGAGATCTAACTCCCAAGGCAGTGGTATTTGGAGGTGGGGCTTTTGACAGGTAATTAGGTCATGAGGGTGGAGCCCTCATGAATGGGATTAGCGCCCTTGTAAAAGAGACATTAGAGAGTTCCCTCTCCTCTCTTGTCATGTGAGGACACAGGGAGAAGGTACCTTCTATGAACAAGGAAACAGGCCCTCACCCGATACCAAATCTGCTAGCACCTTGATCTTGGACTTCACAGCCTCCAGAACAGTGAGAAATAAATGTCTGTTGTTTACAATGTGCCCAGTCTATGGTACTTCGTTAGAGGAGCCCAAAGGGACTAGGCCAAGGGACTTCCCCTTAAAATGATAGACCCTAATGGGTCCTAGGGCCAGGGCGTGTGTTTCAGCTGCAGTGGGTGTGGGTGTGTTGCCTGCAGGTCAGTGCCAGGGGTCTCACCTGGACAGGCTGTCTCAGCCTTGTCCAAACGCCACCACAAAAGCAGCCTGCCCCCAGACCTGTCCCGTGCCCCTCCAATGTAGTGAGCCTCCATAGCAGCAGGAGGCCACCACACCTGCCTGGCCATGACACCTGTGTCCACTCAGTAGATTCTAGGAGCTTCTGACGGCAGTACAGAATGTGCTTCCAGAGCCTTTAAAAAAGTCTGAGATTCAGTTAAGAATCATGCCCTGCAATTGGCTATGACTTTGTAATCTCCTTTAATCCAGAACAGTCTGTCTGCCTTCAGTTTTTCTTTTATGCCATTGACGTTTTTGAAGAGTCCTGGCTTGTCTTCCCATGGTCTGTATTTGTCTGCCTGTCTCCTCATGATTCCATGCAGGTTGGACAATTTTGGCAAGAACACTGAAGAGGTGTTACTGTGTCCCTTTCATTGAGTTATACCGGAGGATCTAATGCTCAAGTTGACTTTTTATTGCTTTTGCTGAGCTTGGTTAGTTGGTTAGGGCTGTGCCCACTCAATATCCTTGTCATGCAGGCACCTTCTTTCCTGTGTAAGGAATGAGTCAGTGGGGGCCGGGGGGGTGATACTTTGGGACTGTGAAGATAGGTTCACACCCATCCCCTAACTGTTCCTGTTTGAAGTGCTACACTGCTGGTTACAGAATATGGTGAATTACTAAGTTGATCATTTCTTGTATAAATTATTCTTTTTTCATTTCCCCTTCAGCTTTATTAAGATATAACTGACACATTAACACTGTGTGAGGTCTTCTGCAAGTTCTTAGCTAAAATTCTCTAAGAAGAAGACCTTGATTTCTGTACCCCAACTTTTGTGCATCATTAGAGCCTCGTGGTTTTTTTTTTTCTTTTTTTGGTAATTTGCTGTTGTTGTTGTTGTTGTTCTGGTTACATGTGTTATAATCAATTAGCATTATTCTTCTTTTGGATGCTCTAATTGTCCCCGAATTGGCCAGTGGGAGTCCTTTTGGCTACCATTAATATTAAAAGGCAGGTTCCTTCCCACCCCAAGCCTCCTACATGTGACGTGGTTAGAAGAACTACATATGGAGTTGATGTTTTTGATATTACTGTGTTTTCATGCCTTAGCCAGAATTTACAGCATTTAATTTGTCAAAGATTAACATCTTGGGCAAAGTTGACCTGGACCACGGGGAAATTTTGTGTTGATAAAACATTGTGGTTTACCTATTTAAGTCAAGACTCAAGTTTGCTGTAAATCTTACGACAGCAGAAATTCACTGACCAACCCCCAAATGTTTATATCAACATATAAGACACAGCCGCAGCTCTTAGTGGTTTGAGAAGGCATTTTAAAAAAGTCACAGCAATCTACAAATTTCATTTCAATTTGAAACGAATACTTGTGGTATTTCCAGTGTGTATGCATTACTCCACTGTAGGTGGTGCGTGTCCAGGTGTGTGTGTGTGTGTGTGTGTGTGTGTGTGTGTGTGTGCGCGCGTGCATGTGTGTGCTTCGTCGTCAGGTACCTCAGCTCATGAGAAGCTCCTTGGCTCTGGATGAC
>NW_006797064.1:224284-224955 GCF_000442215.2 Lipotes vexillifer | reverse complement strand
AAATGCACTTTGTAAAAGTAATTTCGCTCTTTCCTGCATTTCTTTCATGCACGATCTCCCTCAAGTTTTATGAAAAAATGTTCTTGCCTTACTGTTATCTGAGGGGCTATTTCTTTATATTTGCATATCCCTGATGCAATACAGGGGCATTTCTGCCGCCTGATAGGCACACTTCACAAGCTGAGCCTGAATCTAATGAAATGATTTAAGTTAGCTTCCATGAGGCAAAAATCTTTGGTCTAAACTCATCTTAGAACTGGAGTAAAATGAATCTGGGAAAAATTACTCAGAGCTGCTTGTGTGGTTCCCGTTGCAGTCTCTTCTGAGACTGGGAGGTGGAGGGAATCATGAGTTGGGTAATGTATTACAGAAATGTGGCCTTGTTTGTGCTTGATTATGTTGATAGCAGTGTAATTTAGTGCAGAGTATGAGCTGTGCTAGAAATGTTAAAGCTTCTGATACAGCCAAGATTTTCCCTTTGCTTCCTTCTTAATCAGGCTCAAAAAGCACTAGCACCTTTTGCTAAGTTAGTGAAATATCAAGAGAAATAACTACAGCGTGTAAAAATAGCAAGAGAATAGAACAGTGGGTCAGCGAGTTAAAATACGTTTTGCAATCGCGTATGTGCAACCTTCCTTTTCTTTCCAAAGATCCTTTGTAGTCTCTTTCCC
>NW_006797064.1:216171-224161 GCF_000442215.2 Lipotes vexillifer | reverse complement strand
TTTCCCTGGGTTTTCACTGCATTAGGGAGGGGAGGCCATGTGATGGTGCAGTAACTAACTGACAACCCCAGGGCCCGATGACTCAGCTTTTTTCTCGCTCTTGCTACATGTCACTGCAAGTTGGCCCGAGGCCTCTGCTACAATAGTCAGCGGAGACTGAGGTTGATGGAGATAGGGAGGTGGGGGGGAAATGACAACCCCACTGGAAAGCGTCCCCCTGAAATGTCATGTTTCTCACCTTCATGGGGGAAACAAATCACAGGGCCAGACCTGAGTGAGTTCACCTAGGTGGGGATGTTTAATCCTTCCTCAGGGAGTACTGCTCTCCTTGGAATACTGGTGAGCACTGCTGCAGATACCACGTTAGTTATCAGGATCTAATACACTAAAGGGCTTGAAATATATGACATAATCATGCCAACCGCAAGCCTGTTCAATCCAGATTAGTAACAAACACCCTACATTTAAGGTGTGCTGAGAAGCCAGACAAAATATGCTCTAAACCATGATGTCACCCTCATCTTTGCTCATTTTTTCCCTGTGAGTGATCAAACACTTGGACTTCTTTGAATATATCTTAGTATCTAGGTCCTAAATGTTTCACTCTTGATTTTTTGTAAGAGGTTGTTTTTTGTTTTGTTTTTTTTAAAGGAGGGGGAATTACCTTCTAAATATAGAAGGAATAGATTTTCATTGTTAAGAATTTAGGAAATGCAGAAAAAGATTAAAAAAGAATAAAATATGCTATCAGAGAATTTCAGTTTTTCAGGGACACACACACAGAGCACAGAAGCCACTGAATTAAAACAAACAAAAAAGACAGCCCATTTTAAAGGAATTTGTATTCCTTTGATTATTAAAAAGGTTCTGAACATTTTCCCACCGGATGTTTAGAACTGTATGTATCATGTTTACTCTCTTACGTTTTCCTGTTCTTTTCTGTGTAGGGCTATTCTGAGTGTGACAGAAACCCAATTCTAAGTCGCACTGGTGACAAAGAGTATTGGCTCAAGTAAGTGAGGATAGAGGTGCAGGTGGTTTCTGGAGCAGCTGGAAACAAGGATTTCAGGCCACTGGTTCTCACGGACATGCCTCATCCATCACTTCTGTTTCCTTTCTTAGGCTGGCTTTGTTCTGTCCCACTTAAGCTGCTTCCCCTGCCTAGCAGTGGATACAGAGGCCAGGGGGTCCCAGGCTTAGGTTGTTAGCTATCCCAACAGGGTGTCCCAGGCTTAGGTCATTAGTTATCCCAACAGGGAGGGATTCCGTCAGACCCAGTGGACCTGGCTTGGTCCCAAAGGGCATCTGTGGGATCAGTCAATGGTGGATGGCATGTTGGAACCAGATGGCTGGGATGGGAGAGGTGGGACCAGAAAAGGGGTTCTTGTTCCATGAGAAAGGAGGGGCACTGGGCATGCTCTTCACCATTCCACCTTATAAGAGAGAATTTTTCACTTAAACAAATGCTACATTAACACGTATTAGCTGCTGGATTATCAAATAATGCATGGAAAGGTGAGGTCCATCTCATGTGTCACTTGCAGACGCCTCCCAGAGGTGCGCATTACTGGTTGGTGTATGACCTCGTCAATCATTTTCTGTGCACTTACACAGGTATCTATGTGTAGAAGCCCTCCAGATCTGACTAGGTGTTTTGGGGGAGACGTGAGTGGATGGTGGATTAGTTTCCTAGGCCTGCTGTAACAAAGTACCACAATCTGGGTGGCCTAAAACATCAGAAATGTATTGTCTTGAAGTTCTGGAAGCCGCAAGTCCAAAATCAAGGTTTTGGCCAGGCCATGCTCCCTCTGAAGCTTCTAGGGCAGGACCCTTCCTTTGCCTCTTCCAGTTTCTGTGGTTTGCTGTCAACCTTTGGCTTTCCTTGGCCTGGAGATCACTCCAGTCACGTGGCCACCTTCTCCCAATGTGCCTTAACATCATCTTCCCTCTCTGTGCATCTGTCTCTGTGTCCGTATTTTCCCTTTCTATAAGGACACCAGTCCTATTGGATCAGGACCCAACCCAATCACTTCCATTTAACTTGGCTACCTTGATAAAAACTCTATTTTAAAATAACGTCACATTCTGAGGTACTGGGAGGTTAGGACTTGTCTTTTTCTGGGGACAAAATTCAGTCCATGACAAGTTAAAAATATGATTTCAAAAAAACTCAATGGTAACTTCATGTACATATTGCTTTGCAAGTTGTTTCTTCTGGGTGAAAATAATCTTGGAGTGCTGTCAACATCAATACATTCACTTCTGCTTCATCCTATATAATTGCTGCACAGTTTCTGCAGTGCGGCCTTTGACGTACAGTCTTGTGAACAACTCCAAGTATTTCACTAATGTGAACATTAAGAATTTTAATTGTGGGGTCAAAGGGCCTGTGTACGTAACCTTAATAGATGTTGTCAACTGCCCTTTGGAATCCCCCCAGCCACCCCGCAGATGATTAGGGCTCAAGGGTACCTTGTCCGCATATCTTCACTAAGACTGGATATGACTCACTGTTTCACTCAGTTTTTTTCCCAAACTGAAATGGTATTTCATTATGTTTTTAATTTTACTATTTATTAGTTAGGTTGAACATCTTTTCACTCTTTTTTCAGCTTTCTCTGTTTCCTGCTCTGTAAAGCGGCAAATTTGTAGCTGTTCCTTTTCACTTTGTTCTACTGAACTGTTGGTGGCTTTCCCACAGGTTTGTGACAGTTCTTTAGGTATCAAGCACGTTAACCTCTTTGTTATTTTTTTTGCAATGTTTTCCTTTATTGTCCTTTTAATTTTAAAGATACTTTAAATATAGTAAAATCTGTAGACCTTTTCTGTGTGATTTCTTCTGTTGCTTTTATGCACAGCAGTTCTTTGCACAGACTTATATGGCTTCGTTGTCAACGAGCATTTTCATCCGTCTGGCTGAGTCCTAACTCTGGTGGTCTCAAGTGACAAGATCAGGGTTTTGGCAGACTTTTTCTGAAAAGGGTCTGATTGTAAATATTTTAAGTTTTGAGGGCCATATGGCTCTGTGGCAACGACTTAACTCTGCTGTTGTAGCCAGAAAGCAACCACAGGCAACACCTAAATGAATGGGCATGTCAGTGTTCCAATCAAATATTATTATTATTATTTCACAAAAGCAGGCAGCAGGCTATAATTTGCCAACCCTTGGACTAGACATAGGCAAATCTCCTATTCAGCCAGATTATTTAGGCACACCAGCGTCCTTTATTTAGAGAGAAACAGTGAACACAGAGTGGAGTTGTTACAAAATCAAACGGACCACAATCAATTAATGACTCGCTTCAAAATAGTTTTTTGCATACACGGACTCAACAAATAACATAGTATGTGACTGTATGTAAGCCGTGTTTCCTTCTAGTCATTTGGGTCTGAGATTCCTTCATTTGTCAAAAGACAAATGGATGACTGCAGTGCAAGGGGCCTGATACATGCCTCTCAGGCTGGCTGGCTGAGATTCTATTTTGAGAAAAAGAAACATTGATATGGTTATTCTGCTGACTTGGGAAAACCGGTAGCTTCAGATAAAGAGGATTAGCTGTTGTTTTAGGAAATAAACGTCTTAGTGACACAATTAATGTAAAGGCACTTAAGGAGTTGATGAAATTTAACCACAAATGTACAATGTACCCTCTTCTTTAAAAAATTTTTTTTTATTTTTTTCGGTACGCGGGCCTCTCACTGTTGCGGCCTCTCCCGTTGCGGAACACAGGCTGGGACTCCTCCGGTGCTGCGGTGGTTGAGAGTCCGCCTGCCGATGCAGGGGACGCGGGTTTGTGCCCCGGTCCGGGAAGATCCCATGTGCAGCAGAGCGGCTGGGCCCGTGAGCCATGGCCGCTGAGCCTGCGCGTCCGGAGCCTGTGCTCCGCAACAGGAGAGGCCGCAACAGTGAGAGGCCCGTGTACCGAAAACAAAACAAAACACTTTTGATTTGCTCACTGAGTGGTTACAAATGGACTAGACAGCATGCAGCACATCTCCTGCCAGTATCTATTTCAGACCCTGGCCCTTCCCAAATTCTTCTTGGCTTGTCAGGGAGCCCTGAAGAGCCAATGGTGGTGAGGTTTGGGGGCCTCCAGGTTACGGGTCACCTGGAGTAACTGGTAACACACAGATTACTGCTTCTGCAGACCCTGGTCCCTCCCTGGCTACAGGAGGGGTACCATGCAGTTTGTCAGGTGAATGAGTGAAGTTCCTGGTCCCACGTTAGTTTCCTGAATCAAACTCTCTGGGGAGTGGCTGCTGGGAATCAGCACTGAGACAAGAACCCTCTGTGATCCTTCTGAGGTACCCTTACCATCTGAGAGCCCCGCATGTGAGGTTTCATGTCGCACAATTAACTTGCAGTGACTCTAATCAACTGCAGGAGATATTCACTCAAATTATCCATTTTAATGTCCAGGGCAAAGAATGTTGGGGATATTTATGTCTTGTTCTAGGAAATGACTCAGTGGAAAAAATGACTTCATGTTTTCAACTTAACTCCATCTTCCTGGCTTGGTTATTACAACCATATCAAAATTCTGTCTCTAAAACGTTCTGATGGTTACTAAGACCAGGACTGTTACTAAAATTAACTCTGATGGTCCATGTTTTCTTTATTTTACTCCTAATCTCTCTTGGTAATATTAACTTCAAGTTATTTTAGAAAAAACACAAAAACAAACACAAAACAATCAAGCAAAAATAAACTTTTAAAAACATTTTTTAATTGGCATTTCTTTTTAAAGAAAGAAAATTCTGCACCACTATCCATGGTAGCACCAGACTTAGGAGGGGGAAAATGAATTATGTGTGACAATTTTTTTCTCTTGCATGACTCTTCTGATCATATTTTCTTAGTAGTATTGCTTCAAAGGGAAATCATATTGCTTGCATGTTTAATGTCACCTTGCGTAAATTAAATTGGCCTGGACTTGTTAAAGTATTTAGAGACTCTGTTATAACACAACACGTTTTCTTAAATATTTGTGTTTTCATCTGTCTTCGTAATTGGGCTCTCAGCTGCCGGAGTGCAGCTCATGTCTTATTTGTCTTTCTGGAGCCACGCCTGGCATGACATCTGCCCTTAGCGTACATCCTCTGAAGGCTTGATGTTTGCGTGGAGGAAGGATCATCTTCATGGAAAATTCCAGCTGACCTGCACATTAGCTACCTTTGATTTAAAAGCGTGTTTCTCCCACTTAGAGATGAGATGAACACTTTGATTTGTTATCTAGTCTACATCTTACAAAAATCCAGATGCTAGAGTCTGACTGTGTATCTTTTATACAACCTGCATCTCCACAGTGTGGGAGCACCTCCACATTACTTTGCCTACATCAAATTTGGGTGTTCGAATGCCAGCCGATAAGAGCTGATTTTGAACTCTTCTGCTTTAAAAACTTTTTTTTTTTTTTTTTTTTTTTTTGGGTCTTGAGAGCGTTCACTTTCTGGTTCCCAATAGTTTGATTTCTCTTTCAATTCTGGTGGGCTAACAGCCTCAGAGATGTTTTGTTTGTGCCATTATTTAGCGAAGGGGAAGAAACGACCGGATCTTATTTACAATCTCTGTCCGATAAAGATTGCTTTGCCATAAAAGAAGCAAACAATAAAAAACTAGAAGTACAAGACACTGGGTCTTAAAGTCATCACACTAAATAAAACCGAAACAAAACAGCTCATTTCTGGATTCTTGACTCAGGGCTCAGCCAGCTGCAGGTACCTCTGTCAAGGACAGAGGCAAGGAGTCGACTTCCTGGTGAATTTTTCAAGTGAGTGTGTAAAATAATTTTCAAAAGTCAAGTTTAAAATTCCCTGTTTAACTTTCTATAAACCTTCTGGCTCATCTGTTGCACAAACACCATCAGCAGATCCCTCTTCCAAACAATAAAAATACCTCTATTCTCCTCATAAAATCTTACTTCAAGTAAGTTGAAGGGACTACAGCTTTTTTTTTTTCCTGGAGTACTTTCTTTTTCTGCTTTACCCTTTTCTTGTTTGCTTATCGAGGTACAATTTACATGTAGTAAAATTCATTCTTTTTCAAGTGCGTAGTTCAGGAATCTTCAAACTATATACAACTTGTAGGTCCAATCTGGCCCACTGCTTGTTTTTGTAAATAAAGTTTTATTGGAACATGGCCACTCCTACTCATTTACATATTGTCTATGGCTGCTTTCATGCCACAATGGCACACCCGAGTAGTTGCTGCAGTCTTGGTCTGCAAAGGCAAATATATTTGTTCTCCGGACCTATACATAAAGTCTACAATCTTGGCTACAGTTCTACGAATTTTGACCAGTTTAACAGTCACATAACTACCACCGCAATTAAGATTTTAAAAATTTCCATTGCCCTTAAAAATTGAGGAAGCTGCAATTTGAGGTAAGAAATGATTTTAGAGAAGTAAAATTTTATTCTATATTTAACACAGACTTTAGGTTTTTAACATTTTAAATCCCTACATACACACACTATACTGACATTTGTGTGGTTTGTCTTTCCAGCAGTGACTTCCCACTTCTCTACCTGATGGAACCCTGATTTCCTGTTGAGGAATTTAGCCCTCCACTGTTTTCATGTCTGACGTGTGGTTGGGCTGGATCCCAGCTGAAGATCCAGGGGTTGGCATATGACAGAGTCAACAGGATGTAAGGGCTTCGGGAAAAGGAAAGCCTTACCTGCCCTTGGGTGCTGCCTGAAAAGATTCTTTGCTGTTGGACTTGAATGAGGAAGCATCGTGAATGCCTGGCACCCACCAGGGCCCACAACGGAGGCTTAGTGTGGAAGTGAAACCATGGCTGTCTAGGCAGAGCTGAGAACTGGAGAGAAAAACCAGATTGTGGTCCTGTTGATTTTTTGAGCCCAGATTACAGTCTTGTCTGTCACTAGCTTTACTGCCGGACTGCTCCAGTAAGTTCCCTGGAGTGTGGAAGTTGGAGAAGGGATCTCTGTAATTTGTAACTGAATGAGCTTACTGATGCCCATTGTGTAACACTCAGGGAATTATGGAAAACACCTGATACACATATCTTGCCATAAGTTGAGGATTTTATACCACTACTTAGCTTTCTGGGAACAGGACTTGCCTTGTAATCTCTAAGCTTTTAATCAAATTCTCATTCTTTCCTTTACCTACTATTTATTGGGGAACTGCAATGAGGCAGGAGACCTTACAGTGGCCAAAATGGGCAGTCTTTATTTTGAGAAAGGGCACGTTCCAGTGGGTTTACAGCCCCAAACCCCAAAGGTGCACTAGTCAGGTAGCCCTGAGTGCTACAGAGAAAGATGGAAGAGGGGATGGTAGGATTTCATAGCGATGGCAGAGAAGGTCTCCCTGAGAAGGCAACACTGGAGCAGAGAACTGAATAAAGGGAGGGAGCCTGCTTGCAGCTAGAGGGAGGGAGCCTGTTTCAGGCAGAGAGAACAGCAAGTGCAAAGCCCTGGATAGGAGTGTGCTGCCTTGGCTGACAAATAGGCAGGTGCAGACGGGTGGGTGGGTGCGGTGGGAGAACAGCTGAAGACAAGGGTGGAGAGACACTCTTAGTGCTCAGGGCTAATGGCTCAACGTGGAACCACTGGCAGCAAAACAAGCGTTTGGGAAATGAGTATTGAGGGAAAAAAGGGGCTTAACCAAAGGGCAGGTGATGCCTTGTGGATTGATCTCAGGCACTGTGGCAAGAAGGGGATCTCTTCTGGGGAAGGGCAAGCTTTGGACACGTCTCAAGTTGGGTGGCAGAGACTTAAAGGTTGGGGCAACTGGGTGTGGGCTTCCCATGTAAGGGTGCTTGGCCTGTGCAGGTTGGGGGGGGGCAACGGGGTGTGGGCTTCCCAGGTGTAAGGGTGCTTGGCCTGTGCAGGTTGGGGGGGAAGGGGGGTCTAGTGCAACTCCTCCTGTTCTCCCTGTGACCAGGAGCTGACGACAGGAGGGAGCCCGGCAGTTTCGCAGTCGCCCCCCCCCCCCCAAAAGGCCCTGACCCTCCCCCACCCC
>NW_006797064.1:136490-215875 GCF_000442215.2 Lipotes vexillifer | reverse complement strand
CCCCCCCCCCCACCACAAGCGCCTGACACCTCAGCAGCCACGTCTCTGGTCTGCATTCGAATTGCCAGTTGTTTGCTTTGGGATCTTCTGAAAATGCTGCCCGACAGACCTGCAGAGTCCCAGGGCCTGTTTCACTGGAAACACAGCAAAATGCGCTGACAATCAGGTCTCCGGCTTTGTGGGGGCAACTCGCAGGGCTGTTCTAAGCCTGATGAACAGGAGCTCTGAGGGGATGCCTGTGACTGAAGTCCAGCAGGGAGACTGCACATGTTCGAGGCCCTAAGGGTTGGCACCAAGGTCGTAACCTCCTTGCTATTCTTTGCTTGAAATGTAATGAACAAAGACTCCTAGTCCCAGAGTCCCGCTGCACCTGTGCTTTGCGGAGGACCCAAGAAGATGATGCCACCTCCACCCGCAAGGGGCTGGCGTCTAGTTGGGAGGGGCAGGTAAAACAAGCCAAGAACTGCTGCGTCCCTGTTCGAAAGATGTGAAGAGGGCCCCTCACTCCCCAATCCTGCATTTGGGAGAGTGGGGTGGGGTCGGGTAGGGTGGGGGTGTGTTGGGGGAACGGGCAGCAGAGGAGCCGTCTGAAATGGAGGTTTAAAACAGTGAGACAGAATAAACCTACCAGAAAAGGCATCCCAAAATGCACACTGCAGTAGTTTCTAGTACACAGCTGGTCCTTGAACAGCATGGGTTTGAATGGCACAGGCCCACTTCTACACGGAAGCTTTTCAATAAATGAGCGCTCCGGTACAAGGTCCACGGGTGGTTGACTGCTCGGACGCCGAACCACATATACAGAGGGATGACCGTCAAGTCCCACAGGGTTTCAGGCTGTGTGGAGGTCTGGCAGCCCTGACCCCTGTGTTGTTCAAGGGTCAGCTGTACCCACAACGTTGTACAACTAACAGCACTATCAGCCTTAGAGCATTTTCATCACCCTCCAGAAGAAACCCCATCTCCACCAGCACTCACTTCCCGTGTCCCTCTGCCCCCAGCCCCTGGCAACCCTAAGATGCTTTCTGTCTCGAGATGTGCCTAGTCTGACTCTTTCATATAAATGGAATCCTACAACATGTGGCTTTTTTTTTTTTTTTTGCGGTACGCGGGCCTCTCACTGTTGTGGCCTCTCCCGTTGCGGAGCACAGGCTCCGGACGCGCAGGCTCAGCGGCCATGGCCCACGGGCCCAGCCGCTCCGCGGTACGCGGGATCCCCCCAGACCGGGGCACGAACCTGCATCCCCTGCATTGGCAGGCGGACTCCCAACCACTGCGCCACCAGGGAAGCCCAACATGTGGTTTTTGTGTCTGGTGTATTTCCCTGAGCGTAATGTTCTGAAGGTTCATCCGTGCAGTCACATGAATCGGTATCTCATTACTTTTTAAGGCTGAATAATGTTCCATTGGACGGATATGCCACATTTTGTTTATCCGGGTATCAGTTGATGGACATTCGGGCTGCTATGAACATTCATTCGTGTGTGAGTTTTTGTGTGCACCTATGCTTTCAGTTTTCTTGGGTAAATACAAGAAGTGGAATTACTGGGCTGAAAGGAGGTTTGAAACTGAGACTGGACTTTTGTTTAAAAGGAAATATCTGGTGCAGAGAGAGAGAGAGAGATGGAGGAAGGGAGTGTCTGTGTGATTAATTTTTTGCTTTTTAGTTACTCCTTAGAACAGAGATGATAAATATGATTATTTCTGGGAAGTTCTTTAATCCAAGAGTAAAGAATTTTATAGCTGCTACCAAGTGAAAAGTCACAGGTCAGCCTGACGTAGAGCACCCCAAACAGCGTTAGCTGGGCTGGTTCTCGGATTTTGTGGACTTCACTTTCCTATGGAGCCCTCATGGCTCTGTGGATGTTTGACAAGAGTGTTTTCGAGGAACACACATGCTTGATGTTCTGCTCTGCTTTCCCTCTGGACACGTGTAAATATGTCAGAATACGCCACGTCAAACGGCACCAAACTTCCCCGTGGAGCTGTAGGAATGGGGAGATTTTATCTGCAACTGTTTATTTAGGGCACAGGTGACAGTGCTAAGGAAATCCTCAGTCTCCTGTCTTTTTCTCATTTCTGCAAACCAGGGATTCCTTTCCCTTCTTTCTGCAGGGCTGATGAAACCAAGCAAACAGAAGAACACTTTGAGAGGCCAATCCTGTTGGCGGCAGTCATTTGGCTGGAAGGAAAGGAGAAGTGAGGAACAGGCCTTGAAGGAGCTCCTCACTGATGAATCTTAACTGACAGTGTTTGTCAATGAACATCCTCCCTACTCTGTCCTTAGGTCACAGTGAGGACTCCTATAAATGACTGCTATAGTTTAGGACTCGCCCATGGATTCACACTTTTCTCGTCCTCTGTTCGCAGAATTCATGAGTGAAAGAATAAGCACACTGATTAGTCAACCGTCATCTGGAAACTCGCCAACATAGGCTTTAGCATGAATCTTCAAGTTCTGGATCTAGTACGTTGTAACTGTTTTCATGCTTATCCTTTCTCTCGATTATTTCTGACGCCTTTGCCCAGCACAGTGATGGGACTGCATGGGAATGAAATCATTTCTCTTGTGTGGGATTGTGGAGTGAGTGCCATTAAGAGAATGTTACACCACAGACGCTGTGTAGCAACAGCTGCATGGATGGAAAATTCCAGAGTCCTTTTTGTTGCAATGTTTTCCATTTTTATACGCGCAAGGAAATGTGTGCTTAACTGAACTCAGCTGTTTGAAAATTCACAGCAAGTATGAGATAATACCTGTCTTTGCCATTTAAGCAATTTTAAGTAATGGCAGAAAAGATGTGCTTCATTTAAAAGAGTTTATGAAATACGTATTTTGTGGCCACTACTGTGCGAAAACTGAGGGGGGTTTAAAAACTGGAGTGTTTAAATTCTGATGGACACAATGAGACGTGTGTGTCTGAAACAATACACAGTTTTTTTGCTTTTTTTTTAAAAAATGATGAGAAAATGAAAGATCACTGTAGATGACTTTCACGGTTTGTGGAATTAGTAAGTTTTGAGCTGCACGTTTGAGGATGAACAGAGCTTTTTAAAAAACTACTGGAGAATACCTACAGAAAATCGTTTGTACGTGTGTATCCTCAGGGTACAGCTTGCTGACTTCTGAAAACGGAGTACACCCATCTAATCAGCACACAGATCAAGAACAGAACATTACGGGCACCCTGCAACTCCCCCCGTCCCTGTCCCCTTCTGTCACTACCCACCCCCACTTCTCTGAACAGTATGGATTAACTGTGCTCATTTCTGTACCTTCTATACATTGAATGATATCGGCAAAAGGCAGGAAGCGTCTATCAGACAGGAAAGAGGGGGAGGGATGCTATTTTGTGTCTGGAGGCCTCATGATATCAGATGTGCTGCTGTTGCTGCATATGTGCTTTCAGACAGTTTGTTTTCCTTCTGTATAGTGTTCTGTGGTATAAATACACCCCATTGATCCATTCGGTCGTTGTTGGAATTTGTGGTGCTTCCAGTTTTAGGGACCTTTCAACAAAGCTGCTTTAGATATTAAAGTACACGTCTTTTGGTGAAAATATGCACCTGTTTCTGTTGGGTATGTATTTACCCAGGAATAGGAGTGGTTGGTTTTCGGAGATACCTAGAGACCAGTTTCCCAAGGGGTCATATCAGTTCACACTCTCACCAGCAGAGGGAGAGGTTCCAGCTGCTCCCCAGCTTTGACCTGGGCAGTCTGATGGGCGTGCAGTCAGGGAGGTCTACAGAGAGCCAGGGAAGTCGGATTAGACGTGGGCTTCCGCACAGGAACTGACGGTCACATCTGCTGGGGAGCAGTGAGAAACTAGGTGGCTAGGTGATGGGAGGACAGCTGGGCAGGCTTCCCTGACAGCCTGCACAGTCTGGACTTGCTCCCAATGCAGAAGGAGACAGTGGTACACAGCCAATCTGGCTACTGGGCATCCCACTCAGGCCCTCTGAGGGCTTGTTGTGTTCCAGTCAGAACTCCCTGGGGAATGAAACCTGATTTCCATGCTGCAGATCTTTACTTCACTCTGCTGCCCATTTCACCCCAAATGCAGCGTCCCTGTTGTGGAACAGAACCCTCCTTCTCTGACTGGACAGGGACCCGGGTGGAAGGCCTGCGGTGGACTTTCCTCTTTGCTCCTTCTCGCCTCACTTCTCACATTAGGAGCTGACCACGAGAGACTCCAGAAAACAGCAGAACAGTACAGGAGCTGACCACGAGAGACTCCAGAAAACAGCAGAACAGTACAGGAGCTGACCACGAGAGACTCCAGAAAACAGCAGAACAGTACAGGAGCTGACCACGAGAGACTCCAGAAAACAGCAGAACAGTACAGGAGCTGACCACGAGAGACTCCAGAAAACAGTAGAACAGTACAGGAGCTGACCACGAGAGACTCCAGAAAACAGTATAGTAGAACAACAGAGTCCCCTAGCAGGTCTTAAAGACAGCTTGAGATTTTGGTGTTTCTTGCTATCTCTCTTTGGCAAAATGTAATAATTTTCAGCCTGACAACCTAAATTACTCCAGTAGCTTGAGAGTGCCCCCAGCTCAAGACCCTATGGGAAATGGCTCTGGAGCAATGCTGCCAACACCAGAGCTTCCAGCCACTTGTGGACATTTACATTTAAAATTACTAAATTTAATATAGTCATTAACAATAAATCAATAATTAAAATGAAATTAAAT
Source organism: Lipotes vexillifer (assembly GCF_000442215.2). NCBI lineage: Eukaryota > Metazoa > Chordata > Mammalia > Artiodactyla > Lipotidae > Lipotes > Lipotes vexillifer. The sequence goes on along the minus strand of NW_006797064.1, from coordinate 211,176 downwards.
TGAAAACTCAATTCTCTGTCACACTCGCCACATTTCCCGGGCTCAGTATCCACACCGGCGAGTGGTTACTGTGTTAGCACAGAACACCTCCATCACAGCTGAGAGTCCTGGAGGGCACTGGACGAGAGGATAAAATGCTGAAGGAAGGAGTGAGGACTGGATTAAATGTGTACACGTGCTATCACATCCCATTTTGGTGGTTGCTATAAATATGTGTGGTCTTTGATCAAAGCTGCATTGCTGGGCTTCCCTGGTGGCGCAGTGCTTGAGAGTCCGCCTGCCGATGCAGGAGACGCGGGTTCGTGCCCCGTTTCGGGAAGATCCCACATGCCGCGGAGCGGCTGGGCCCGTGAGCCATGGCCGCTGAGCCTGCGCGTCCGGAGCCTGTGCTCCGCAAATGGGAGAGGCCACAACAGTGAGAGGCCCGCATAACGCAAGGAAAACAAAAAAAAAAAGCTGCATTGCTGTAGCAACATTATTTGTTCCTGGGTTTTTAAAAATTTCGGTCGTGTCTCATAGACGTTTCCTGCATTTTGCTTCTCTCACACATTATTTATTTTTTCCCTGGCTGTGAAATAAAATCTGGGTGGTTAGGCATTTCCCCCAAAGTCAAAAGCCACCATGAGTTATTACTACATGTTGATTTATGGTTCATGTGCGAGCAAATAACTTGCCCAGAAAAATGCTGTCTGTAATCAAGGCCTCCTGGCCCCCTCTGCAGCTGAGGTCACCGGCAGGCTGGGCCACTCCTGTCTGAGGGCCTGCTGCCCAAAACCTCCAGTCGGTCTGGGACGGGAAGCAAAAGGATCAAACAAGACCTTTTGATTAGGAAAACATTATTTTTGCATGCCCTGGGGATTTTTGCATGTTGTTGAAAAACAGTAATATATTCTGCTTTTCCAGGTATTTTCTTTATCAGACTAAAACAAACTTCTCCTGCGGAGCTTGAGTCAATAAAACTGTAACTCCAACAGGATCCCCTCCTCCTTCTTAGATACAGAATTTATTTCCTTTTCGTTCAGCGTAAAATGAAAACAAAGTCCCAGTGACAGACTAGTTGTATCATATGTATTTTGGCCATTCATTCATCCACAAATTTTTATCGAGTACTCATTACACACCAAACACTAAATTTGGTGGATTTATTTAAATTTGGGGATGCAGTGGTCACTCAAACAGATCTATCCCCTGTTCTCATGGCCCTTATAAATATAGAAGGGGAAGCCAGTGTTTTAAGAATGTAAGAACTAAATAATCACTGAAAAATGTGACACAGTTGGCAAAGACTGAACTGATGGTTAGGGAAATGGAAGTCAAATGGGACAAAATATTTTGATTTTGCACAAAAAATCACAGAAAAAGCAGTGGTATCAAATAAAAGGGCACAGGCTTTGGGGGTCAAGACATCTGGATTCATTTCCTGGTGTGTATCAGTTATCTACTGCCACATAACAAATGATTCCCTAGCAGCTTAAAACAACAAATGTTTATTATCTCGTTGTTTCTAGGGGTAGGAATTTAGGGGCAACTTAGCTGGGTGGTTCTGACACAGTGTTGCTCATGAGATTGCACTTACGATGTCAACCCTGGCTGGAGGCATCCAAAGCCTTAATTGAGGCTGGAGGATCTGCTTTCAAGATGGCTCACTCTCACAGCTTTTGGTAGGAGGCCTCTGTTCTCTGGCTTTTGGTTGAAAGCTTCATCCTCACCAAGTGGCCCTGTCCCATGGACTGCTTGAATGTCTTCACAACATGGCAGTTGACCTCCCCGGGGTGAGGGATCCGAGAGAGAGCAAGATGGAAGCCATAGTGTGTCCTATGACTGAGTCTTGAAATTCACAAACCTTCACTTCACCCTTCATCTACTGGTTAAGTCACACACTCAAGGGAAGGGGACCTGGGCTCCACCTTTTGAAGGGAGAGGTATCAAAGAATTTGTTGACATGCCTTTAAACCACGGCACCTACCCTGGTTCTGTGTCTCTCTAGCTGTGGGATTGTGAGTTCTAGTTTTCTCACATAGAAGTAAGCTTAGTGATACCCACACCACAAGGCTGCTCAGAGGATTACGTGAGATACTGTACGTGAAGAGAGCTTTGCAAATTTTGAGGAGTTATGTAGAGGTTGGTCATTTAGGAAAAGAGCAGAGAAACATGGGGCCTCACACTTACAGAGTTTCCATTTATGTAGTTCAGGGCATCTGTTGAGCAATGAAGGGTATCCAGGATGATTCAGGAATGATCTGGGCTATGGAATGTTTTTTTTCACCGTTTCATTTCCATTCTCTTTTATTAGAACTCCAGTTTGATGTGGGTTGGACCCCCTCAATATTCCTTTGCTCTTTGCACCCCTGTTCTGAGTAGATTCCTGATGCAATTTTCTCATTATAATTTCCTTTCTTTGCTTTGAGTAGCTTCTGTCTTTCCCCCCCCCCATCCCCATGCTGTCTAATTTATTTTTCCCATCTACCTGCTACTGTTCTTTACTCCCAACATTTGCTTCCATTCCTAGATGTTGCTGATCTCTGCACATCATGGGCTTACAAACTAAAAGCGTTAAACCAACACAGACACGCAGAAAAAGGATGCTGAGGAAACAACTGTCTACCAATAAAGGAGTGAGTTCTGTCAATGAAGAGCAAATATTAATGCAACAGCATTACACATATTCAATGTGTTACTGAATCGTTGCGAGGGCTATCTAGGAGGGCCTCGTTTCTTTTTTTTCTTTTTGGCCTCGTTTCTTATGGGGTCTTCTTCCTGTGTTCAGTACGGATACTGGTAACAAGTAGTGATGCTCTGAATCCCAGCTGGAACGAGCCTGATGAGCACACCAGTTGTTTTCTTTAGCATCTGCTTTCTGCGTGTCTGTGTTGGTCTAGCTTTTCTGGTTTGTAAGCCACTAACGTGCAGAGATCAGCCACATCTCTGATCAGGGCTTTGGCGTGGGCTTCCTCTTCTGGTAGGCTTGGACTTCTTTTTTTTTTTTTTTTTTAGATGTTGGGGGTAGGAGTTTATTAATTAATTAATTAATTTTTGCTGTCTTGGGTCTTCGTTTCTGTGCAAAGGCTTTCTCTAGTTGTGGCAAGCGGGTGCCACTCTTCATCGCGGTGCGCGGGCCTTTTACTATCGTGGCCTCTCTTGTTGCAGCTCACAGGCTCCAGACGCGCAGGCTCAGTAGCTGTAGCGCACGGGCTTAGTTGCTCCGCGGCATGTGGGATCTTTCCAGGCCAGGGCTTGAACCCGGGTCCCCTGCATTAGCAGGCAGATTGTCAACCACTGCGCCACCAGGGAAGCCCAGCCTTGGACTTCTGATCTGTTGATATCCGTATTTCTGCCAATGTGGCTGTATTTTAGCGCGAGTCCTTACTTGCCTGTTTTCGGACAGCTCTGGATCTCTCCAAATATTGGCTATTTTTTACCTTTCTTCTATTAGCCTCATTTTCCCCCTTTCTTCCCAAAGATCAGTGTCAAAAGGGATGAGAAAAGTGCCTGAGGAATGACATACAACTGCGACAGAAACCTTCTAACGCAACTTTCTTGGCTCATTCAAGCATTCTTTATGGAGCACGTGCCCTAGTCTTAATAATTGACTCTTCTATGCCAAGTGCTATCAGTTTGAAGAAAATGAGGCACATCTTTTATTTTTCCAGAACTCACTGTGAAGCATTTCTGAAATTATTGGACTTCCCCATGCCTATCAGATTCCTTTAGATTTCTGTAATGATAGCTGTGGGGATGGAGCTTCGGCTGTAGACACTGCTATCAAGTATTAAGACAGTCTCCACTGACAGTTTACCCTAGTGGACACAGGTACTTTGATGTTTCTTCTGTCTATCTTTGAGTAGAAGTCAGAAGATCTGTATCTAGTATTATTAACTTTGCCATCGATGCAGGGTGTCCAGGGTCAGCCTGACCACTGCACAGCATGACTGCTGGCTTACACTGCATTTGCCAAATAAACAAAGACAGGAAAAAAATAAAAGTAGGACCTCAGGTAATTCAGTCAACTTGTCTAACTTTCAGATTCATCATTTTAAAAACGAGATAACTGCATCAATGTTTTTTTTTTTTAAAGATTCTAAATTAAATTTTCAGATACTGGATGGATATCTTAGGGAAAAAAAAAAAAACAAAACCAACCCGGAGAGGTCAATAAACAACTGCAGCGCTATATGATAGTTAAATGTAACCCAGTGATGATTTCTCAGGAAGTAATTTTTTTCAAGGAATGTACATAAACTGAAGATGATATTTTTTATTAATATTATCACCGTTATCATTGTTACTCTCCTAAGGTGCTTTACTCTAGCAAGCAGTCACAGAATTCACCTGTTTTATTGCTTTTTAGGTATTTTGATCTCACTCAGGCACCTCCATCTATGCAATGTTTTGATAATTTGACAGCTCCTCAGCGATCCCTTAGCTTAACTCCTCTCAATCATTCTAACTCTTTTCTCCGTATGGTGAGTTTTTATAAATCTTCCTGGTAATGGATTGCTGAGTCCCTAGCACAAAGGAATTGAACTTATTGTCTACCCTTCCACACCTACGTGGGTTTCCGGCAGACGGCTTGCCGTTAGCAAGGTAAACTCACTTTCTAATGTACAATTTGCTAAGCTTTCCCTAGTTACATACTTGCTATCAATTTCCATAGTTTAACTTGTTTTAGAAATTGATTCTGATTTTGAGTTGCCCACTGTGTATTCCTCACCTTAAAACTGATCAGGAACACGTACAATGTTATACATAATGCTGGAATACACAGGACTAGAACAATGAATTCTGTCTTGATGCTGCTTGATTTGACTCCAATCCAAAAACCCTAATCCTTGGCTACAAGCATTCCCTTAAGAGGCACTCTGCTTTTAGAATCTCTTCTGTAAATGAATTAGACAAGTGCTTGGGTTTTCAATTACAGTTTCATAAATCAGGAAAAACCCCTTTTGATGTATTTTTTTGTACATTAATGACATGTAGCAGTGCCACCACCACGTTTGTTAGGTTTCTGAAATGTCTGAGGGACTGTGTATAAGGTATAAAACTCCTGTACAGGAGATTCCCCAGTTTCCTGGGAATTCTACTATGTTATGACCCGTGCGATAGATTATACAATGGCTTGTTTTAAAGCCACTGAGAACAGATGCCTCTGGTGACTGAATTCAGTGATTAAAGTGACCAGGGATATAGTACAGGTTACAAGTGTAGACTCTGGTGTTATGTTAGCCTTCACAGGTTCAAATCCTTGTCCTTCCTTGGACTGGTCACATGAGCTGGGCAGAATTCCTTATTCTCTCGGAGCCTTGGTGCCCTCATTGTGAAAGAGGATAACCCACAATGGTTATTGGGGATTAAATGACTAACAGCAGTTGAATGCTTAGATCAAATCAGCTCTCTGCTCAGAGAAAGTGCTCACTGAATAAACATCAAACAAACAAAAAAGCCAATCTGCGCTATTTCTTTTCCCTGATATAAAGGATAAAAAAAAAATCCCAAACCACAAGAAAGCAGGATAGTCACTGACTAAATATTCTTCCTTATTTTTAATAGCCTATTTCCTTGTGACATTTGGGAGTGGACTTTGGGATGAGAAGGTGGCATCTGTGGGTAGAAAAATGGCTGGCTGAGGAAAGGACTATTAAATATTTTATATGTGGGGTAATTACCCAGAATACAGTTTTCTGTGGTTGGGAAACTCCCTGCTGCAGTGAGAGAACCTTCTTAATTTCTGTTCTCAATTTTATTGCGCGTGACAGGCTGTGCTCTCTTTAGCGGCCTTCTGAATACTGGATTTGCTCACATAGTTCGTGAACTGAGTCATTCCACTTGTCTGTGAGCTCTCATACACTTGGTTCCATGAATATAATTTGATACATTTGGCTAAAAGAGACATTAGTAACGTGATAAGAATTTCATCTTGGCATAGATGTAGCAAGATTGGAAATATGTAGCAAAATACAGCAAGTCTGGCTCACAGGACTGTCTTTGTGTACAGATAATTAATTTGTTTCTTAAAAATCCAGAGGGTTTGGCATATCCAGGATAGTTTTATTTGCAATGTAGCTTTTAAGATATTCAGTCCTTTACGTGCACAGAGTAAAGGAAAAACAAGACCTTTACGCTTCTTCAATGCAAATATTTGACACAGCATTTAAAATTTTATCTCAATATTTTCCCTCCAACTCAATTAAGTTACCAAACTTTCTTTCGTGGAGCAAATCTAAATCACGCTCTACATAGTATCGATTTGATTAATATTTTTTGTCAGTTCAATTACATATCACATGTCAAAACTCACATGGATTGCTGGCAACCATATCTAGCCAGTTATGGAAAATTCTGGAGAGGCGTACAGACCATTTCTGCTCTCTTTACCAGAATATAATCAGAAAAAGGAACTCTGTAGGAGGAGGTACAGTGGTTCTAAGAAGAAAAAATTTAATTGATATGCAAAGTATCCCCATGTTTGATTTTTGATACTTTAAAGACCATCAGTAAAAAAAATTATTTTATCTGCTTCACTGAATGAATACTCTGCTGGAAGGGCCGACACTTTGGAGAAAACTTTTCCTGTTGGATTTAAATCCTTTTCTGGGTAATCTGTGTTTGGTAATGTATATATGTGTGTATTTCAACTACTACGGCTGTGTAACAGATCACCCTCAAAATGCAGTGGCTTAAAACAGTGGTAATAATTCCTTATCTCTCCAGGTTTCTGAGCATCAGGAATTTGAGAGTGACTGAGATGGGTGATCCTGGCTCTGGTTCTCTCATGAGGCTGCAGTCAGTTTTTGATCAGGTCTGCAATGATCCTGAAAGTCTGACTGGGGCTGGGGATCTGCTTCCAAGGTAGCTCCCTCCCTTGATTGGCAAGTCAGTCCCTGTCTGTGTGGCCTCTCTACATGCTGCTTGAGTACCCTCACAGCATGGCAGATGGCACTGTGCAGAGTGGGTGATCCAGAAGACCAAGGTGAGAGCTTCGACGCCTTTTGTGGCTTAGCCTTGGAAATCACACACCATCATTTCTGTTCTAGTCTGTGGGTCATGCAGGGCCAGTCCTGGTTCCACGTGGGAAGGGCATGAATTCAGTTGGTGAGCATCACTGAGGGCCACCTTGGAGGCTGGCTACCGTGGAGCATATGCTTCCATCACATGTTTTTATCAACATTTGAGAACATGCTTTGGTAGAATACCAATTTTCCCATAAACTACTGGACATGATCTACTTAAAAAGAGTAAAATAATTTAAGGTTTAAAAAAAAGAACTCAAACACAGCAAGTTCGGGAACTGTGAATGTGATGTGCTTTTGAACAAAAGAGTGGTTTTAAAGGCACTTCCTTCTTAAAGGGATAAAAGAGTTAAAAGCTGTTATGTATGCAATCATTCTTTTTTTTTTTAAAGATGTATTTTTTAAAATACATTTATTTTATTTATTTATTTATTTTTGGCTGCATTGGGTTTTCAGGCAAAGCATGGGCTACTCTTCGTTGCGTTGCCCACAGCCTCATTGCTGTGGCTTCTCTCGATGCGGAGCTCCGGCTCTAGAGCACAGGCTCAGTAGCTTTGGCATGTGGAGTCAGATGCTCTGAGGCACGTGGGATCTTCCCAGACCAGGGCTCGAACCCGTGTCCCCTGCATTGGCAGGCAGAGTCTTAACCACTACACCACTAGGGAAGCCCTGCAATCATTCTTAAGCTTGGAATTATGCCTTTTCTCCTTTGCTTGGCTAGAAGTTATACATGTCTGAGGAGCTTAGCACATATAATGGTAATTGAAGGAAACAGGTCATTAGATACAGAAAACATGTGTATGTGCTATGGTTCAATAATGAACTTATTCACATGGAAGAGAATCTGGGAAATTTGGGATCTGCAATCTAAAAAACTCTTGATGTACGCCTCATTCCATAAAACCTCTCCATCACTGGAAGCCTTGGAAGGAGCATGTTGATGTCTGTAAACATGGTAGAAAAACCCCAACTGCCTGCTGCAGAGCATCTGAGATGCACCTGATATATCCTCATGAGAAGCAGCTTCAGAGTTTTGGGGGTGGCTCCACGACATGAAGCACGGCCGCTTAATGCCTCATTAAAGACAGCCTTGGAACAGGAACCCTATGTTCCCTGTGTAGTAGAACACAGGCACAGGCTGGAGAAAGAGGCAACTGCAGAAAAAGATTAATATGGAGAAAGCGATATGCAGCTTTGGGAGTCCATAGTCTCTTTGACTGGGGCTGCTCGTGGTTGTTGTGCATGACCAAATTTCAACAGTGGTGCTAACCCTCCAGCTCATCAAAATTGAGTGCAAATGGACCTTTGCAGGTTTTCTGTCTCATTGCTTGTTTGGCTTGGTTTTTCTTCTTTATTGAAACTGGCCTCACCAGTTTGAAAAAAATTTGAAAAATGGAATGGTGGGTTTTCTCTCTACCTCTAAGAATTTGTCATGAAAAACAACTTTACCGGAAACAAGACAAAGCAAACCGCCAACCCTCACCCTCAATTTTACCTCTGTAATAAGAAACCACAAAGAGATAGGGAGTTATGAGAAACATGGGACAATTCTTTGAGAAGTTTTAATAGTAATTTATCTTTAAGGTACCAAAAATAACATGTGCAAGTGAGATAATACATATTTTTAATTAGATTTTTTTGGGAATGGTTTCTTCTTCAGGCTCCATTTGCTAGAGGCTTATTTTTATCTGGGTTCTTCCTTTTCTAAAACTGTTGGAGAGAATTATTTTCTCAGGACATCAAATTCTTGGCTCAAGTTGTAACTAGACAGGCTGAAGCATTTCTTTTTTTTAAGTATCTTTTTCCTTCTTGTTTCTCGTCTTTTAGTTCTCAAAATACATGTGCTTTTTATAGATATGGGAGCAATTTTCAGATCAAGCTCTCTGAAAATAGTCTGAATTAGAATATATTAGGGGAAAATCATAATTTACCCACAGAAGCACATCATGTTTTATTTTATTAAAAGCAGTACACAGAGGCTGCAGACAGGAAAAAAATGAGGTGGAGATCTTCCCCTCGGCTATTATTTAAACCAGAGTTTTGTTTATAGGAAATGTTTTTAATGTTATATGGACACATTAATTGAAAATAAATTTAAGCACAACTAGTTTCCTTTCTGCTTTGCTTTGCTTTTATTTCTCCTCAAATATCCTCTTGGGAGTTAAAGTCCATGGGTCATATTTTAAAAGGGTATCCTTTTCCAGCTGTGGAATTCCAAAGAACTTTGCCCCTTGTATCTGTTTCTCTTGTCCACTCCCGGTGACTCTCTCCTGGTTCATGCTCTTCATCCTTTTACTTATATTTATAGTGGCGGCACAGACGCGTCATGACCAGTTTAGTCTCCACACTGCATGAGATTATTACTTTTCATACAGCAATACCGTGATTGCATCCTATCTGCCCAAAAGTTTGTGAACACTTTCCATTGCTGTCAAGTAAAGTCCAAACCCCTAGAGGGTCAGCACTGATGATATGTCAAAAACCTGGCACCGTGACACATGCAAATACTGTATAATCAAGCAATTGCCCTCTTGGGCTTTGGTCCCAGAGAAATGCAATTTATGTTCACACAAAGATCCACATATGAATGTTCATAGCTGCTTTATATATAATTGCCCCAAACTTGAAACAGCTCCCAGTGTCCTCAACAGGTGTATGGTTAAACCAACTGTGGTACAACCATACTATGAAATACTACTAGGCAATGAAAAGGAATAGGCTATGGACCCATGCAACAACTTGGATGTATCTCCAGGGAAATATGCTGAGTGAAAAAAGCCAATCAGCCATTTGTTGAAGGCTGCTCCCAAGGCAGAGTAATTCCTCAGCATTTTTGGTTTGCTGCTCACAAGAGCACAGTGGAGTCTGTTGCCACAGAAAGTCCCCAAGCCAAGAGTTGTAGGTGTCAGCAACTGGAAGACAGCCTGGCAGACACGAAAATGTATGTGCCAAGGGGAGATGGGTAAGCGCAGAAAGAGCTAACGACTAAGAGTGAGATTAAGGAAATCTACTAGAAGGTAGATCCAAAAGACAAGGAGAGAAAGGATAAAAAATCAGAGGACCACTGCAGGGGTCCATTAGCTAAATAATAGGAGTTCCATAAAGAGAAATAAAAGCAAAAAAAAACCAGAAGGAATAAATCATACATAATTTTTTTTTTTTTTTTTTGCGGTACACGGGCCTCTCACTGCTGTGGCCTCTCCCGCCGCGGAGCATAGGCTCCGGATTCGCAGGCCCAGCGGCCATGGCCCACAGGCCCAGCCGCTCCGCGGCACGGGGGATCCTCCCGGACCGGGGAACGAACCCGCGTTCGGCAGGTGGACTCCCAACCACTGCACCACCAGGGAAGCCCAATCATACAAAAATTTTTAAATTAAGTCCAAGAAAGTGCTTTCTGCCTCTGATAGGCACACGGTGGCAGCTTATTTCTGACTGTCTCCTCCTAGAAAACATGCAAAGCTACAAGAAAAACAGCAGCAACCTGCAAGTCACATTTCCAGTGAATCTGGGAGTCAGAGAAAACTTGCAGACTCCAAATTACAAGCACAGCTCTCAAAGTCAGAACCAGCAGGAAGCCCCAGCAGTTTTACATCATCCGAGTACAGACACAGTGTTATAAAGTATCAGGGAAGATTAATCTGGGAGTCCTCTGTGTAGAGGTGGTATTTGAAGGCCCTGGAACAACCACTATACCAAAGAGAGGAGAAAGGGCTTAGTCAGTGGTGTTTAAACGTGCTTACAGATTTATGAAGTAAGTTCTGATATGGGGCGGGACCTGCGGCTCTGAATTTCCAAACAGGCCCCTGGGTGATATTGATGCTCTGAGAAACCAGATCCATGGAGCAGACTCTGAGTAACAAGGTTTTAGGGCAGTGCTCTCAGCCTTGGCTGCACTTTACAATCACCCAGGGAGCTTTAAAAGTCCCACTGCTCAGGCTTCATCCCAGAGCAGCCCATGGAATCTCTGGGCACCCAGGCATCCTTGGTCAACTGCAGCTCTAAAGGCAGAATCTGGTGCTTAACATCGCTAATTATTAGAGAAATGCAAATCAAAACCACAATGAGGTATCACCTCACACCTGTCAAATGGTTATAGTCAAAAAGTCTACAAACAGGAAGTCGGAGGAAGACGGCAAAAGAGTAAGACACGGAAATCACCTTCCTCCCCACAGATACATCAGAAATACATCTACACGTGGAACAACTCCTACAGAACACCTACTGAACGCTGGCAGAAGACCTCAGACCTCCCAAAGGGCAAGAAACCCCCCACGTACCTGGGTAGGGCAAAAGAAAAAGGAATAAACAGAGACAAAAGAATAGGGACGGCACCTGCACCAGTGGGAGGGAGCTGTGAAGGAGGAAAGGTTTCCACACACTAGAAGCCCCTTTGCGGGTGGAGACTGCGGGTGGCGGAGGGGGGAGCTTCGGAGCCACGGGGGAGAGCGCAGCAACGGGGGTGCGGAGGGCAAAGCGGAGAGATTCCCGCACAGAGGATCGGTGCCGACCGGCACTCACCAGCCCGAGAGGCTCGTCTGCTCACCCGCCGGGGCGGGCGGGGCTGGGAGCTGAGGCTCGGGCTTTGGTCGGAGCGCAGGGAGAGGACAGGGGCTGGCGGCGTGAACACAGCCTGAAGAGGTTAGTGCACCATGGGTGGCCAGGAGGGAGTCCGGGGAAAAGTCTGCACCTGCCGAAGAAGAGGCAAGAGATTTTTTCTTCCCTCTTTGTTTCCTGGTGCGCAAGGAGAGGGCATTAAGAACGATGCTTAAGGGAACTCCAGAGACGGGCGTGAGCCGCAGCTAAAAGCGCGGACCTGAGAGACGGGCATGAGACGCTAAGGCCGCTGCTGCCGCCACCAAGAAGCCTGTGTGCGAGCACAGGTCACTCTCCACACCACCCCTCCCGGGAGCCTGTGCAGCCCGCCACTGCCAAGGTCCTGGGATCCAGGGACAACTTCCCCAGGAGAATGCACGGCGTGCCTCACGCTGGCGCAACGTCACTCTGGCCTCTGCCGCCGCAGGCTTGCCCCGCACTCCATGTCCCTCCCTCCCCCCGGCCTGAGTGAGCCAGAGCCCCAAGTCAGCGGCTCCTTTAACCCCATCCTGTCTGAGTGAAGAACACACGCCCTCCGGCGACCTACATGCAGAGGCGGGGCCAAATCCAAAGCTGAGCCCCCAGAACTGTGCCAACAAAGAAGAGAAAGGGAAATCTCTCCCAGCAGCCTCAGAAGCAGCAGATTAAATCTCCACAATCAACTTGATGTACCCTGCACCTGTGGAATACATGAATAGACAATGAATCATCCTGAATTGAGGAGGTGGACTTTGAGAGCAAGATTTATTATTTTTTCTTCTTTTCCTCTTTTTGCGAGTGTGTATGTCTATGCTTCTGTGTGAGATTTTGTCTGTATAGCTTTGCTTCCACCATTTGTCCTAGGGTTCTATCCGTCCGTTTTTTGTTTTTTACTTAAAATTTTTTTTCTTAATAATTATTTTTTATTTTAATACCTTTATTTTATTTTATCTTACTTTATTTTATTCTTTCTTCCTTTCTCTCTCTCTCTCTCTCTCCCTTTCTTTCTTTCTCTCTCTCTTTCTCTCTTTCTACTTTTTCTCCCTTTTATTCTGAGCCATGTGGATGAAAGGCTCTTGGTGCTGCAGCCAGGAGTCAGTGCTGTGCCTCTGAGGTGGGAGAGCCAACTTCAGGACACTGGTCCACAAGAGACCTCCCAGCTCCACATAATATCAAACGGCAAAAATCTCCCAGAGATCTCCATCTCAACACCAGCACCCAGCTTCACTCAACGACCAGCAAGCTACAGTGCTGCACACCCTATGCCAAACAACTAGCAAGACAGGAACACAACCCCACCCATTAGCAGAGAGGCTGCCTAAAATCATAGTAAGTCCACAGACACCCTAAAACAAACCACCAGATGTGGACCTGCCCACCAGAAAGACAAGATCCAGCCTCATCCACCAAACACAGGCACTAGTCCCCTACACCAGGAAGCATACACAACCCACTGAACCAACTTTAGCCACTGGGGACAGACACCAAAAACAACGGGAACTACGAACCTGCAGCCTGCAAAAAGGAGACCCCAAACACAGTAAGATAAGCAAAATGAGAAGACAGAAAAACACACAGCAGATGAAGGAGCAAGATAAAAACCCACCAGACCTAACAAATGAAGAGGAAATAGGCAGTCTACCTGAAAAAGAATTCAGAATAATGATAGTAAAGATGATCCAAAATCTTGGAAATAGAATGGACAAAATGCAAGAAACATTTAACAAGGACCTAGAAGAACTAAAGATGAAACAAACAATGATGAACAACACAATAAATGAAATTAAAAATACTCTAGATGGGATCAATAGCAGAATAACTGAGGCAGAAGAACGGATAAGTGACCTGGAAGATAAAATAGTGGAAATAACTACTGCAGAGCAGAATAAAGAAAAAAGAATGAAAAGAACTGAGGACAGTCTCAGAGACCTCTGGGACAACATTAAACGCACCAACATTCGAATTATAGGGGTTCCAGAAGAAGAAGAGAAAAAGAAAGGGACTGAGAAAATATTTGAAGAGATTATAGTTGAAAACTTCCCTAATATGGGAAAGGAAATAGTTAATCAAGTCCAGGAAGCACAGAGAGTCCCATACAGGATAAATTCAAGGAGAAATACGCCAAGACACATATTAATCAAACTGTCAAAAACTAAATACAAAGAAAGCATATTAAAAGCAGCAAGGGAAAAACAACAAATAACACACAAGGGAATCCCCATAAGGTTAACAGCTGATCTCTCAGCAGAAACTCTACAAGCCAGAAGGGAGTGGCAGGACATACTGAAAGTGATGAAGGAGAAAAACCTGCAACCAAGATTACTCTACCCAGCAAGGATCTCATTCAGATTTGATGGAGAAATTAAAACCTTTACAGACAAGCAAAAGCTGAGAGAGTTCAGCACCACCAAACCAGCTTTACAACAAATGCTAAAGGAACTTCTCTAGACAAAAACACAAGAGAAGGAAAAGTCCTATAATAACGAACCCAAAACAATTTAGAAAATGGGAATAGGAACATACATATCGATAATTACCTTAAATGTAAATGGACTAAATGCTCCCACCAAAAGACACAGATTGGCTGAATGGATACAAAAACAAGACCCATATATATGCTGTCTACAAGAGACCCACTTCAGACCTAGAGACACATACAGACTGAAAGTAAGGGGATGGAAAAAGATATTCCATGCAAATGGAAACCAAAAGAAAGCTGGAGTAGCAATTCTCATATCAGACAAAATAGACTTTAAAATAAGGACTATCAGAAGAGACAAAGAAGGACACTACATAATGATTAAGGGATCGATCCAAGAAGAAGATATAACAATTGTAAATATTTATGCACCCAACATAGGAGCACCTCAATACATAAGGCAAAAACTAGCAGCCATAAAAGGGGAAATCGACAGTAACACATTCATAGTAGGGGACTTCAACACCCCACTTTCACCAATGGACAGATCATCCAAAATGAAAATAAATAAGGAAACACAAGCTTTAAATGATACATTAAACAAGATGGACTTAATTGATATTTATAGGACATTCCATCCAAAAACAACAGAATACACATTTTTCTCAAGTGCTCATGGAACATTCTCCAGGATAGATCATATCTTGGGTCACAAATCAAGCTTTAGTAAATTTAAGAAAATTGAAATTGTATCAAGGAGCTTTTCCAACCACAACGCCATGAGACTAGATATCAATTACAGGAAAAGATCTGTAAAAAATACAAACACATGGAGGCTAAACAATACACTACTTAATAACGAAGTGATCACTGAAGAAATCAAAGAGGAAATTAAAAAATACCTAGAAACAAATGACAATGGAGATACAACGACCCAAAACCTATGGGATGCAGCAAAAGCAGTTCTAAGAGGGAAGTTTATAGCAATACAAGCCCACCTTAAGAAGCAGGAAACATCTCGAATAAACAACCTAACCTTGCACCTCAAGCAATTAGAGAAAGAAGAACAAAAAAACCCCAGAGTTAGCAGAAGGAAAGAAATCATAAAAATCAGATCAGAAATAAATGAAAAAGAAATGAAGGAAACAATAGCAAAGATCAATAAAACTAAAAGCTGGTTCTTTGAGAAGATAAACAAAATAGATAAACCATTAGCCAGACTCATCAAGAAAAAAAGGGAGAAGACTCAAATCAATAGAATCAGAAATGAAAAAGGAGAAGTAACAACTGACACTGCAGAAATAAAAAAAATCATGAGGGATTACTACAAGCAACTCTATGCCAATAAAATGGACAATCTGGAAGAAATGGACAAATTCTTAGAAATGCACAAACTGCCAAGACTGAATCAGGAAGAAATAGAAAATATGAACAGACCAATCACAAACACTGAAATTGAAACTGTGATTAAAAATCTTCCAACAAACAAAAGCCCAGGACCAGATGGCTTCACAGGCGAATTCTATCAAACATTTAGAGAAGAGCTAACACCTATTCTTCTCAAACTCTTCCAAAATATAGCAGAGGGAGGAACACTCCCAAACTCATTCTACGAGGCCACCATCACCTTGATACCAAAACCAGACAAGGATGTCACAAAGAAAGAAAACTACAGGCCAATATCACTGATGAACATAGATGCAAAAATCCTCAACAAAATACTAGCAAACAGAATCCAACAGCACATTAAAAGGATCATACACCATGATCAAGTGGGGTTTATTCCAGGAATGCAAGGATTCTTCAATATACGCAAATCTATCAATGTGATTAACCATATTAACAAATTGAAGGAGAAAAACCATATGATCATCTCAATAGATGCAGAGAAAGCTTTTGACAAAATTCAACACCCATTTATGATAAAAACCCTGCAGAAAGTAGGTGTAGAGGGAACTTTCCTCAATATAATAAAGGCCGTATATGACAAGCCCACAGCCAACATCATCCTCAATGGCGAAAAACTGAAAGCATTTCCACTAAGGTCAGGAACAAGACAAGGTTGCCCACTCTCACCACTCTTATTCAACATAGTTTTGGAAGTTTTAGCCACAGCAATCAGAGAAGAAAAGGAAATAAAAGGAATCCAAATCGGAAAAGAAGAAGTAAAGCTGTCACTGTTTGCAGATGACATGATACTATACATAGAGAATCCTAAAGATGCTACCAGAAAACTACTAGAGCTAATCAATGAATTTGGTAAAGTAGCAGGATACAAAATTAATGCACAGAAATCTCTGGCATTCCTATATACTAACGATGAAAAATCTGAAAGTGAAATCAAGAAAACACTCCCATTTACCATTGCAACAAAAAGAATAAAATATCTAGGAATAAACCTACCTAAGGAGACAAAAGACCTGTATGCAGAAAATTATAAGACACTGATGAAAGAAATTAAAGATGATACAAACAGATGGAGAGATATACCATGTTCTTGGATTGGAAGAATCAACATTGTGAAAATGACTCTACTCCCCAAAGCAATCTATAGATTCAATGCAATCCCTATCAAACTACCACTGGCATTTTTCACAGAACTAGAACAAAAAATTTCACAATTTGTATGGAAACACAAAAGACCCCGAATAGCCAAAGCAATCTTGAGAACAAAAAATGGAGCTGGAGGAATCAGGCTGCCTGACTTCAGACTATACTACAAAGCTACAGTAATCAAGACAGTATGGTACTGGCACAAAAACAGAAAGATAGATCAATGGAATAGGATAGAAAGCCCAGAGATAAACCCATGCACATATGGTCACCTTATCTTTGATAAAGGTGGCAGGAATATACAGTGGAGAAAGGACAGCCCCTTCAATAAGTGGTGCTGGGAAAACTGGACAGGTACATGTAAAAGTATGAGATTAGATCACTCCCTAACACCATACACAAAAATAAGCTCAAAATGGATTAAAGACCTAAATGTAAGGCCAGAAACTATCAAACTCTTTTACAAGCAGCTCATGCAGCTCAGTATCAAAAAAAAAACAACCCAATCCAAAAATGGGCAGAAGACCTAAATAGACATTTCTCCAAAGAAGATATACAGATTGCCAACAAACACATGAAAGAATGCTCAACATCATTAATCATTAGAGAAATGCAAATCAAAACTACAATGAGATATCATCTCACACCAGTCAGAATGGCCATCATCAAAAAATCTAGAAACAATAAATGCTGGAGAGGGTGTGGAGAAAAGGGAACACTCTTGCGCTGCTGGTGGGAATGTGAATAGGTACAGCCACTATGGAGAATAGTATGGAGGTTCCTTAAAAAACTACAAATAGAACTACCATACGACCCAGCAATCCCACTACTGGGCATATACCCTGAGAAAACCGCAATTCAAAAAGAGTCATGTACCACAATGTTCACTGCAGCTCTATTTACAACAGCCAGGACATGGAAGCAACCTAAGTGTCCATCATCGGATGAATGGATAGAGAAGATGTGGCACATATATATAATGGAATATTGCTCAGCCATAAAAAGAAACGAAATTGAGCTATTTGTAATGAGGTGGATGGACCTAGAGTCTGTCGTACAGAGTGAAGTAAGTCAGAAAGAGAGAGACAAATACCGTATGCTAACACATATATATGGAATTTAAGAAAAAAAAAACGTGTCATGAAAAACCTAGGGGTAAGACAGGAATAAAGACACAGACCTACTAGAGAATGGGCTTGAGGATATGGGGAGGGGGAAGGATAAGCTGTGACAAAGTGAGAGAGTGCCATGGACATATATACAGTACCAAACGTAAAATAGATAGCTAGTGGGAAGCAGTCACATAGCACAGGGAGATCAGCTCAGTGCTTTGTGACCACCTAGAGGGGTGGGATAGGGAGGGTGGGAGGCGGGGAGACGCAAGAGGGAGGAGATATGGGAACATATGTATATGTATAGCTGATTCACTTTGTTATAAAGCAGAAACTAACACACCATTGTAAAGTAATTACACTCCAATAAAGATGTAAAAAAAAAAAGTCTACAAATAATAAATGCCAGAGAGGGTGTGGAGAAAGGGGAACCCTTGTACACTGTTGGTAGGAATATCAATTGGTGTAGCCATTATGGAAAACAGTATGGAAATTGCTCAAAAAGCTAAAAATAGAGTTATCATATGATCCAGCAAGCCCACTTCTGGCTGTATATCTGGAAAAGATGAAAACTCTAAGTTGGAAAGATGCATGCACCCCAATGTTCACTGCAGCATTATTTACAATAGCCAAGACATGGAACAACCCAAGTGCTCATCAACAGATGACTGGATTAAGAAGATGTGGCATATGCATACAATGGAATATTACTCAGCCATAAAAAGAATGAAATGCTGCCATTTGCAACAACGTGGATGGACCTAGAGAATATTATGCTTATTGAAATAAGTCAGACAGAGAATGACAAATACCGTAAACGACAAATACCGTATGATATCACTTACATGTGGAATCTAAAAAATACACAAATGAATGTATATGCAAAATAGAAACAGGCTCACAAATATAGAAGACAAACTTGTGGTTATCAGTGGGGAGAGGGAAGGGGAGAGGAACAAATTAGGCGTATGGGATTAACAGATACAAACTACTACATATTAAACAGATAACCAACAAGAATATACTGTATAGCACAGGGAATTATACCCATTATCTTGTAATAATCTATAATGGAGTATAATCTGCAAAATACTGAATCACTAGGCTGTACACCTGAAACTAACACAATACTGTAAATCAACTATACTTTAGTAAAAATAAAATGATGCTTTCCAGGAAGGCGGGGGGGCAGATAAAGAGAAAATCTGGGAATCAGGTTGTAAACCAGATGCCTTTGGGGCCATACAGGTGCCTTAAAGAGGGCGGTAAGCCAGCCCTATTTGAGGAGAGCTGGCAGCCCACACACAGTGTGGCCACGTGGAAATATGGGCCCAGCTGCTACCAGATACTCAGTCTGGCGAGGGCCAGGCACTTGGATGGTTGATGGGAAAACAATGAATTTTTACATGTTGCCACCTAATCCAGATTTCCCTGAAACACAAGAGTGGGGAAGCACTGGGCAGGTTGGAAAACCTGTTGGTGGGATTTAGTTTGGCCTGGTGGCAACCTCTGATCAAGACTGGCACTCAGAAGTGTGCGGGGAGGGGTTTCCTCATCCCCATGACTGAGGTTCGGTAGGTGCACTGGACGGAGTCCACGGATGCCAGACACCTGCAGTGCTGGCATCGCTCTGCACAATGAAGACTTGTCCTGATAAAATGGCAAAGGTCCCACTAGGGAGGCGGCGCACTTCAGGACTTCAGGAGGACAGCTTGAGAAAGTAGGTAATCCAGAAAGCTTCTCCATCTTATTTCCGGGATACAATTATCTACAGACAGCTATCTATCTATCTATCTATCCACCCATCCATCCATTCATCTGCTACCTATTTATCAATACACACACATAAAACTTTTTTTTTCTGGTAAAGAATTATTGAGGCAATGGTAAAATGTGTACTGTCAACGGCCTTATTGATTTTTTTTCAGTAGGACATTTTGTTACACATTTAAATTTATGTGTTCAGATTAACCCATGAAAAGCTCCACGTGCACCTCCACCTAGGCAGCTTCTCTACCTTCACAACAATATTCCTTTATCCATTCATCAACCCATACGACACACTCTTGAGTACACTCCCATGGAAGTTGCCAGCACAGTGGCCCTTAAATCATCACAACTTTCTACTTTTATCTCTCACTCATATGATTTTCTAATCCCCTGTTAATGTTTAAAAAAATGCCCAGTGATATACAATGAAAAGAATTATTTTTCTAAACCTGCCTAGGTAACTTGACCATATGTTAGGTGAGGTTTTACAGGCTTGTCCTGTAAAGATATAAATTTATATTACACAGAAGGAATACAGGAGAAGAAATGCTGCTTAAAAGGCATCATACTGAATAGTGACAATGTGCACTGAGGAAGAAAAATGCAAGACTGAATTGTAAGTATGAGGTTCTAGAATGGGATATTCTGAATGCCAACTGGCCACTCATTTCCAGAATGGAATGCATAGTGGCACCGTACTTATTCAAGCTTGATTTAAGTCTTTACATGCTCACTATTCTGTGATCAGAAATACAAAGAAGAATCCACAATGCACTGTGTACAAGGGCTATCCCTGATCACTGTCTGAAATCATCTCATTCACTTCTATCTCAGCCCTCCAGTAGCTAAACTCTGAGGGCAAGACCTAATGGGTCTTGTTGGGCAATCAGAGTAGGAGCTGGCAGTTAGCAGGCTGTTTTAGCTTGCTAGGGCCACTGCACAGAATATCACTGACCGGGGGGCTTAAACAACAGAAGTGTATGGTGTTGCAGTTCTGGAGACTGAAAGTCTGAGATCAAGGTGCTGGCAGGGCCAGGCTCCCTCTGCAGGTACTTGGGAAGAGTCTGTTCCAGGCCTCTCTCCTAGCACCTGGTGGTTCTCTGGCTTGCGGCAGCAGAACTCCAATCTTCGCAAGGAGTTCTCTCTAGTAGGTGCGTCTCCAAACTTCCCTTTTAAAAAGAACATCAGTCATGCTGAATTAGTCCCCTCCCCTGCCCCCCACTACAGTATGGTCTCATCCTAACTTAACTAATTACTTCTGAAATAGACCTATTTCCAAATAAGGTCATATTCTGAGGTTCTGGGGGTTCGGATTTCAACATATGAACTTTAGGGACACAATTCAACTCATAACGCAGTCACACATTACATACATAGTGAATAAATGAATAATGAAACAGGGAAAGAGCCTGCCCGGGCACCATTCTACTCCCAAGTGACCAGGTCACTGCACATGTCTGATGACATCTACTCCACGAGCTAGAATTCTGTAAAATATCTGTGTATAGTATTTTATCTTGATTCTTTATAAACACAGGAATAGTGATTCCTTGAGTGACATGGATTGTGACCCTGTATGAATTGCATATAGTTTAATAACAGTTAAAGTAGAGATGTATAAAGAATTTTAGGAAGGATGCCCAATTAAACCTACAGAGTGGCTTCTGGTGTGACCTGGTGGCCTGAGCTGAACGTTTAAGTTTGGGCCCTGGGCACACCGCAGCCCAAGGTCTGAAAACCCACTACTCTAAGATGGAAGTTCGGGAAGCGGTCCCCCACCCCACGTGTGCTCCTCAGCTTCAGATACGTAGACTTTCCTCTCATCTGGCTTCTGGCATCACCCTGGGTATCTGTTGTCTTCTGACCTGTTTTGTCTTATTATTCATCCTATACTTGAACAACCCTGACTGGTCACTTACTTGTATCACAGGAGACAAACTCATTGCAGAATTCTTAGACATTTTACACGTAATCTCTCAAAGGTTACAACTTTAACAGAGAGGAACTTTCTGTCATGTACAGAAACATCAACACCTGCATGTCCACTGTGCGAGCTGCTTTTGTTCCTAATTGCTATTGCACAGATCTGTGCAGTGTTGGCCCTTCTGGGGTTGCAGAAAAATAAGCACCATTAGGGGAAGAAGCCAGACCTGATTTTTTTTCATTTGAAACTGTACTTCCAGCTTGTGAACAGCACCTGGCATATATTTGTTTTCTTACTGAGATTCCCCTCCTGCTGGGAACCTAAGTGCTAATCACTGGGATTTCAAGCAGAATGACTGAAACTAACTAACATGGGGCCCCTGTGGAAGGCATTTAATGTACTTCTGTACTTTAGGCTGGCGGCTGCAAGCTGCTGGGAAGGTGTTCCTCCATTATTTAAAATACTTTTTCCTATATGTTGTTTTCTGTGTCCATAAATAAACACCCTCACTTTCAAGACAACCACGTATCTACTGAGAGCCGGCTTCACATTTAGGCAGGACTTTCTTTAAACCATTTCAAATATGGGTTCCTCCCACGTGAAACTGATACTAAAAAATTAGTGGCCAGCCACTTGGCCAGGGAGTGGAAGAAACAGAACTCAAAGCAAGCTTTCTGACGCTAAGCTCAGCGTTCTTCCCAGGAAAATATCCAAATGACTCCCTTACTTAAGAGACAAAAAAGGGAAAGAGGAACACACAGCTTTTATAATTCATAGATCTAAAACTGGGAGTAACACGTTCCAGTCACCTCATTCTATAGGTGGGGAAACTGAGGCCCCAACATTCCCCCAAAGGGTCACAATACAGTAATGGAAAAAGAGTGTCTAGAACACAACATCTAATAGAAATATAATGCTAGCCTCAGATGCCAGCCATATTTGTAACTGAAAATCTTCTCGCAGTGCCATTAGAAAAAGTAATATGAAAGAGATGAAATTAATTTTAATAATACATGTAACCAATCCAATACATCAAAAATATTATCATTTCAGCATGTAGTTAATATATAAATTATTAATGGATATTTTACACTCTTATTCTCACATCAAGACTTCGAAATATTCTTACAGCGCATCTCAATTCAGGCTAGCCACATTTCAAGGGTTCAGTAGCTGCACGTGGCCCGGGGCTACCCTCTTGGACAGCACAGCTCCAGAGAAGCCCTTCAGCCCCAGTCTAATTTTCTTCTCCGCAACTGCACCCCTGGCTCCCAGACTTATACACCGCCAGAACTTGTAAAATATTAATCGTAAAGAGCTGGTGCTTGTTTTGAATTACCGTGCGTGGAAGATACCAGGGGTAGCAAGCAGCTGGGAGGTATATTTCGTTCACGGAAGATGTTTTAAATTTTAACTCCTGTCCAAGAAATGCAAATCAGTAATAAAAACTAGATTATAAATTTCAGAGTGGGACCTAACATTTAAAATATTTGTGTTCTGAAGATAAAGGTGGCTAATACACGTGTGACGTAATGCTTCCAGTATTGCTGATTTTCGTTCTTTGAGTTATTTTCTCTTTTTTTTGCGGTACGCGGGCCTCTCACTGTTGTGGCCTCTCCCGTCGCGGAGCACAGGCTCCGGACGCGCAGGCTCAGCGGCCATGGCTCACAGGCCCAGCCGCTCCGCGGCATGTGGGATCCTCCCGGACCGGGGCACGAACCTGCGTCTCCTGCATCGGCAGGCGGACTCTCAACCACTGCGCCACCAGGGAAGCCCGAGTTATTTTCAATTATGGTAACATTCCATTAAAACTCAACCCTGACTCCCAGGCTCCCCCACACCCTCCCGTCCCAAGGAGCAGCACATGGCCTCTCACACTGTCAAGGTAGAGGAGCTGAAACACCGCCCCCCGCTCCCCGCGCCCTTATTTAAATCCTTTCTAATGCTACTGGTCAGTCTTTCCTAAAATATGGTCTCGGCAGAACAACAATTTTGTGGGATGTGGTTAACAGATTGTACAAGGCAAAAAAGAGTTTCTGTGTCCATGTAAGTTTGGGCAATACTGGGCTAATCCTATTAATTATGCTGGGCTTTGGCTGCCTGTGACCGAGCTGAAGTGACTCCATATTCTCACCCGCACCCTAGGCTGCTTCCCTTCCCTCTCTTGTCGTCATCTTGTACCCTTAGTCCTCATGCTCACTGCCTCGTATTTGCAAGATGGTTTCCCCAAATGTGTGTGTTCTAGGCTCCAATAAGAAAAGAGGGAGGGACAGACGGAAAGGAGGGAGGGAGGGAGGGAGGGAGGAAAGATGCTTCCAGCTGAAAGCTAAAACGTTCCCCCAAATCTCTAGGAGTGTCCTACTCAGACTCATCAGCTAGAACGACAGATATCCCACGGCTCGCTGCCGCTTCAAGGGAAGCTGGGAAGGTGAGTATTTTAACAAAGCACACTGCGGTGGTAAACTCAGACACCCTTGTCTACCTGAGAATGACGGAGGAAACGGCATCTGGGATGCTCAGGGGTCAAAGCTTTCTTAGAGCCATTTACTTAAGATTTTGCTTTCTGCGCGTCAAATGGGGGGCCATTAATCTCCCCCCCCCCCCCCCGCATAAAATTCTCATTTTTTCACGGAGGGACTTCAAGAACTGCTGTCCGGTTAAGTTTATGCTTTGGGCGAAGCTGCAGCCATGTGTCATCCTGGGACAGCCACGCGTCCTAAAAGGGAGACGCACAGAGGGTCTGAGGAAGACCCCATCTATCCTAACGTGAATCCTAACGTCTCTCCTGCCCCGGCGTCCTGTGTCAGCTCCTACGTTCCTATGGCCTCTCTCGGAGCCTCAGTTGGTCTCACGACCTCTCTTCGGGCCACAAGGCATACGTGGAACTCGCTCCTCCAACGCAAGTTTCTGCTTTCCTCACGCAAGTGGCGGACACCGCACGCAGCAACCCCGTCCCGCTCCGTCTGCCTCGGACACAGCCTGGAGTGACAGCGGCCAGGTGGTGAAAATGAGCGCAAGTTCCCCAGAGTTCCAGAAACACCCGCCAGTCACTCGAAGCCAGCCGCTGCCCGTCTCCAGATTCTTGTTACGCGAGCAAACAATAAGGCTCTCTTACCGTACGATGAAAGCCGCCTCGTCGATGGCAGCGTGTCACTCGCCTGTCCGCCCGCGACGCCTCACTGCCGCAGCCTCAGGCCCCCGGCGTCCTTCGCCGCCGCCGCCGCCGCCGGCTCCACTCAGCCGACCGCAGGTTCCGGTTCTCATTCCGGTTCAAGATGGCGGCGGCGGCCCGACTGGAAAACCTCTCTCTGAGCAAACCCTAAAGCCCGCGGAGCGACTCCTACTACAGAAGACCCACCGCGGCGGGGAGGGCAGGTGGGAAGGGCTGGGACACACCGGTGCCCCGCGGCCTGGCCGCCCACCCAGTCGGGAGGGAACTTGAAATCCGGAGTTGCCCCCGCCCCCCGCCCGCCCTCCGCCCAGGTGGGAAGGGTTGGAACGCCACCTTTGAAGGTGTGTGCCTGAGAGAGGAGCCCCCAAACAGGTAGCACTGAAAACCAAGGAGTCGCGCCTCCATGAGACCCACAGCCTCGGCTCTTAGAGGGCTCGCCTCTCAGACTCGCACCGCGGGGCCCAGCGCAGAGGAGGCCTCAGGAGGCGTGAGGGCCGCCGGGACGCGGTGGGAGTGGGGCTCGTTTGCCTCCCATGCAACGTGGTCCTGAGCGGCCGGCGCCTGGTTTGACATGCGTCTGGGAGCCAGCTGGGGTTTTTCTCTGGCGATGAAGGCTGGCAGATGCCATCTTTCTGCTTCTTTATTTTAAACTCTAGATCCAGAGCTTGAAAAACAGATGAGAAGCTTAGATCCACCTGGGAATGCGCTCTGGAATGTGTGCTGGTGTTCCTTGCTTGTAGTCAGTGTTTCACGGAAGGGTCATGGGCACTTGTGGAGGGTTCAGCACTCAACATTAGCCTCCGACCTGGGTCTTGGTTCCTGATTAGCCCTGTCATTCACTTGACAGCCTGGAGACCTATCCTGATCTGCAGGCACGTCCTTTCTCAGGGGTGGGGTGGACTCACTTCTCCCCAGCTGCTGCCTGGGCTCTTGCCCCAAGCTGAGTGGACCATTTGGAAGGACAGTACTGCCGTCTGTTTGACTCCAGTCAATTCTCTAGCTGCCTCAGCCATTCACAGGATTGGATCGCCTTTGATGTTTGGTACTTTTGTTATCTCAGGAGCACGCTATAATTGCCATGCATCTTTGGATGTTGAAATGTGCACTGGTGGCTGCCCTGGTACAAGGTGAACCAGTCTCCAGCCCTAGGAAGGCTTGGTCCTGAACTTTCTTTTCTCACCAAGGTCCCAGCAGGTCTGTGGGTTTTGAAAATTCTCTCATTGTTTTCTGGGAAACAGTATAGGTTAGCCAGCATCCAAGATGGCACCCAGTGAGTCTCCCCTCCTGATAGTCACATCCTTGTACAGTTGCCTCCACATCAATGAGGGCTGACCAGTACTATATGATAACGGGTAGAATATCATGGACCTCTTTGGTTGTGACTTTGGCAGATGGGTCATAAAAGGCATTGCCACTTGTTGCCGTGCTCTCTCTTGGATCACCTGCTCTGGGGGAGGCCAGCTGTCGTATCATGAAGACAGTCAAGCATCCCCATGGAGAGGTCTTTGGGATGAAGAACTGAGGCTTCCTGACCCCTAGCCAGCACCAAATTGCCAGCTCTGTCTACACCCCATCTTGGAACTGGATCCTCCTCCAGTCCCAGTCAAGCCTTCATATGACTGCGGCCCTGGCTGACACCTTGACTGCAACCTCACGGGAGACCCTGAGCCAGCACCACCCAGGTAAGCTGCTCCCAAATTCCTGACCCACTGAAACTAGGAGGTAATGGTCCTTATTGTTTTAGACTGCCAAGTTTCGGTGCAATTTGTTACACAGAAACAGTAGCATATATAATAGTTCAGCGGCCAGCCAAGGCCACCAGAAGTTTTTGCAAAGTCCCCTGCCTTTTTGCTAGACCATTATAGAGTTTGTGCCACAAAAGTGCCCATACAGGATTTTCCATTTGGGACATGAATAAGTACTTTTTAAGTACTTAATCAATACTTTAAAAGTACCTTAATACTTCAGTAGTTTGCAGTATTTATTAATTTGCAAAAATCAGAAGTGGTGTGAGAATGCAAAGAAAAAAGGTAAAATGATGTTAAAAAATGTAATTGGTATAAGAACTGTAATTGAATTTTAAAAAATCGAGAATGTCAGCTCCGGGAGCCAAACATGTCCCCACTGAGTTTATCTGAGACCCTGGATAGATGCAATAGGCTGCTGGAATTGAGTATTATGTCTCCTTCATCCTACTCTTTGCGTTTTTGAAGGTGAGTTTTTTTCCTTTACTCTCGCAAAGATACAATATGAGAGCCCTGCCCCGGAGCCAAAATGGAAACATACAAGCAATTAAATGAGAAATTGTATGTTTCATCTGTAAACAATGAAGGATTTGCAGGTAATATATGTGGAAGAGGCATGTTGAGTGAGTCAGCATCCAGCCTGGCTTCCTGGATCCTGGACAAGTCATTAATTTTCTGCATCTCTGTGCTCCTTTGTAAGCCAGGAGGTAGAAGGAGGTTCTTGTGAGGGTTCGATGCGATAGTTCACTGGAGCCGCTTCCATTCTGTTCTGTTTTTGTTGTGATTATGATATACAATTAAATTGCATTAAGTAACTGCATTATTAAACGCGAACATGGTTATAAGGGACTGGTCAAATAGCACACTGTTGCAATGCAAGTAGAACCTGAGCCCGATGAACCACAGCTGATACTTAACCTAATCCAATCTCAATGAGGTGGCCGGCACATTCATTTAGTATGATTAAAACAAAAATGGGGTCATTTAATACACAAGTATTCCTCTAAATTTTTACCTTGTACAATTAGCACAAAATATCTTTTCATCGTGATTATCCATTGTTGTTAAAAACATAGTGAATTGTTCCTGCAGCAGGCAAAGCTAAAGTGAAATATAATCTTCCCTCTCAGCCCTGAGATGAAAAAGAAACAGTGTGTCACTCAGAAGGAACTGACACACACAATTTTGAAAATGCAGTGTCTTCATACATCAGCTTTCTTTTTCTTTCTGTGGATGACAGCGTAACAATTTAATATTAGCCCTTAATGAACATCTCTGATGTTCAGCTTATTAACTTTTGAAGATGTAGGACAAAAACAGTTAAAATTGACTGGAAACTCTAGTTAGAATGATGGATGTTAGACATCAGGACTTGATGGCTGTAACTCTCATGGCTGTCCCATTGGGTGAAATTCATACCAATAAACAGAAAGAAAATTTCCATTTTCAACTTTGGACTCTGAAAATTAGGTTTCATTTACAAGCTGATTTGTCCTGATTACTTAGAATTATCCGATAGAGATCAGAAGCAGAAGTCCTTCTGAAGCCCCTGCTTAGCTGTCCCCCCCCAACCCCCGGGGGACCCTGCCTCCCTGCTAATCGCCTTCTGTTTGTACTCTGCAGATCCAGGCCACGTTTTAATAGGGATGTTAAAGATGTTTGCCAAGCACCCAGTCAGCCGGAAGACCGCTGGCAGGTTCACGTTGTCATTTTATTGAAAACAAAGTGGCATGTTTTTTTGGAATACATTTACATAAGAAGGGAAGGCGTAAAGGGAGAGAGAAAGGCAATTTGCTTGTGAGGGCTTTGATCCTGTCAGGCATCCTGAAAACCTTTAATGATGAATTGTTCTTTGCTCACATCCAGTGGGGCTGAGTATGGTCTGCAGACAGGGAATAGGGTATATAGCTCTTCTCGCCCTTCCCGCTGTCACCCACACCTGGGCCCTACCTGGGCACCTGCCTACCTACCAGGAGGACCTAGTTCCTGGTGTAAAGAGCAGGCAGGTAGAGGGCGAGAGGAGGTCCCGGTCTACTGCTCTCTAAGCTGATCTAATTTTTTTAAATAGAAATTTATTTACTTATTTCATTTTTTATTTTTGGCTGCGTTGGGTCTTTGTTGCTGCGCGTGGGCTTTTTCTAGTTGTGGCGAGCTGGGGCTCCTCTTTGTTGCGGTGCGCGGGCTTCTCATTGTGGTGGTTTCTCTTGTTGCGGAGCATGGGCTCTACACGCGCGGGCTTCAGTAGTTGTGGCTCGTGGGCTCTAGAGCTCAGACTCAGTAGTTGTGGCGCAGGGGCTTAGTTGCTACGCGGCATGTGGGATCTTCCCGGACCAGGGCTCGAACCCATATCCCCTGCATTGGCAGGCGGATTCTTAACCACTGCGCCACCAGGCAAGTCCCGTAAGCTGATCTAATTTTGTTTTATTGTTTTTCTGTGTTGTGCCTGCTTCATGATTTTCTCGCTTTGGCTCAAGGGACCTTTTTTCCAGGAGTAAACTTGGGAGTACAGGGGGTTTAGGTTTATCATGCTAAATTATAGTCAGCATGTTAGTGGAAGGTTAATACGGGAGATGCAGTAGCCACTGCTTCCCTCAGACTCGGGCACCAGGTATAGAAAGCTTCCTGTGCCTTATAGGAGCATGAGACCAGGTCACTGGGATGAGAGAACACATAACAGCCACCGCAAATTGGTGGCAGAGAGTACAGGTTCAAAGCCTCAGTCTCGAGAATGTTGTTGCCTCAGCTCACAGTTGAAAAATAACGACCTCTGCCTTGAAAGAGGCCCTTAACATCTGCCGCTGGTGTAATTTGTTAGTTGTTGAAAACAGTTTACTACTTTAACCTGCGTGGGTGTATATGGACATCATGAGTGTGTATGGGTATATATGTGTTTCTGTATGGCTGTGTGTGCTTAAAAGATAAACTAAGGCATGCTAACAATTTTAAGAGTTTGAGCAAAAATTGATTTGAATCAGGCAGTGCCTAACCGGAAGTGGTTAGGAATGCTCCACTGACAGGAGCTGGGGTAGACTTGGATAGAGAAAAAGCGGAAGAAGCCAAGTAAGGAAATGATTGGTTGGCTATAACTTCGCGCCTACTTGGCTGTTTGGGATTGATTCTGGTTTCCTGACTAGGCTTCCACCACATAAGAGCCCCCTCAGTCTAATGGCCTCCTTGTTTCATTAGTTTAACGGTGCACGTGTGTACAGGGGCACGTGTGTGCATGCATGTGTGTTCACAGGTTTGTGTGCCTTCATATGTGTGCACGAGTATTCATGCGTGCAGATGTGTGTGTGGTGCACCTGTGTATGTGCACACAGGTTTGTGCACGTGCGTGTGCATTTATGTTTGCATGTTTGTATTTGCTCCCCGTACACAACCTGTGGTAACCTCTCCTGTGCTTCAGTCTTTTTTTCCCCACCGCTGCTGCTTGCTTTAATGTTCGTATGTAATCAGAAATGATTTTGAGGCCACCGAATACTAGACTGCAGCTTCAAGGAATCAGTGCGTCAGGAGGAGCAGACTGATGATGGCAGGGAGAGGTTGTTTGAACACAGCTCCCAGCAATCAGGGACAGTGGGACGGAACCGGAGCAGCGGTCCTGGGAGCAGCTGCCTCCCTGCTCGAGATGGGAGGGTGCCCCGTTGCCTAGAGACCAGCGTGAAGGGCTCAGGTAACAAAAGGTGTTCTGGGCTCCTGTGAAGGGCAGTAGCTTCCGGGGCCGAGGCAGCTGCTGAGCCTTGCAAGGCTCCATGCCGCGCTTGGCTTTCAGGCTGCTATGTAGACTGTGGGAGTAGCATCACATTGGTACATCAGACAAAAACACCACTGCGCTAGACCACCACAGGCTGCCTATTCAGTTACATGAAGACCGGCTGATGCTTGGAGACATTTCTTTTCCATTGTTTCTCTTGCCTTCTTTTCATCTCCTTTTCCCTTTCACTCTCTTCTCTCTTCTCCCCTTTCCGCCTGTCTCTCTCCCTCCCTCCTTTAAAAACAATCAAATGGTTATAAAATCACTTTTCTGCCTAGGCAACCCTCATAATCAGATGGAAAGCCTGGCACAGTATTTATCTCGATACATAACCATGTTTTTCCTGTAGACGTAACATTTACTCCTTAAGCTTTTCTTACATTTATTTATTCCCATATTTTTCCCCAATTTCCTACTAAGTCGTCTTCTTAAATGTAAAAGCATAATATATCCTCTACTTCCGCTTAATATCATCTGGGCTGAGGACGCTCTAAGCTATGTATCCGGTTGGGATAGAGCCATGGAAACACAAGCAGAGGCAGCACTGGGGAGCTTTAAAGAATGACGTCTCATGATGTTGATTTATTCGAGCCGGCCACACTCCGTGAGTCGTATTACAGGCGGTCACGGTGAGGATAAAAGCCACCACGCTTCTTGGGTGCTTTGCATGCCAGGCAGTCTAAGTGCTCTGCTTGCCTTGTCACACATCACCCTTAGCCCTCAATGATGTCCTTACTCAGGTTCTCTCCATTCACTGAAGGAAGGTATGAGCTTTTCTCCAGAGGGCACAGTACCAGGAAGCTGTGATTCTAACCTGGGCCATCGGCCTCCCGTCCAAATCTAACATGTGCAGCAACCAGACAGGTATTAAAGGACGTGTGCAGCAACAAAACGTGAGTGAACGCCAATCCAGAAGCAGCAGTGAAGGATGAGCTTGCAGTAGGGATCTCAGATCTTCCCCACGGCTTATTAATTCAACTCTAGGTGGTTTTGCGAGAGTGGGTGAGGGGAAGCTGGTTAGTAGTATGCACTCTTGGGGCCCGCATGGGACCTGCTGAAACAGGTGGGGCCACCCTTGGTGTCTGAACGAGCCCTCCTTTGGGGCTTGCTGATTGTCATTGGTGCTCAAGTTGGGATTCCTGGCTCCAGGGTGAGCTCTACACCTGTTGCAGATTCTGAGGCCACTTTCTCTCCTCCCACAGTATGAACCCAAGCTGTGACCAAGGGGTTGAGCAGGAGGGAGAACGCAGGTATGAATGGGAAAGGGGAGGGCCTGTGGCAGAGTATGTAGGTTGCCACCCACGCGGTCATCAATGCTTCAGCTCTCTGCCATCAGGGTGAAGGCTTGCAGCTGCGTTATAATGATTCCTGAGCAGCACCTTTCTTCTGAGAGAGTCACAGCTCACAAGATTCTACAGTGAAGAAGCTGGTCTTTAGATTCTACTACAAACTCCAGATCCTTCCTGCCCCCCCAGTATGCATCGCCTGCCCTGACTTGGCGAGCTCCTTACCCCGGGAGGCTGAGGCAATGAGAATTAGATGCTAAATCAGGAGGCCGAGAGGCAGGGCTCCTGGGTTCTCTGTCACTCCAGGGCCTCTCACTTGCTTTAATTTCAGCAGTGCCTCAGGCAGGTTCGCGCAGGGCCCTGTGAGGTAACTGCGCAATGACCAAAAGCTGCTGGGTCATTCTTTTATTAGGCTGTTCCACAGTCTAGTGGATTTCATGATTAGAAAGTAATTTCATTCCCTAAAGCATACTGAAGACCCAGGCTACGCTGGGAGAACGTTGGTTCAGTTGCCGCTGTCTCCCAGCTGAGACTTAAGAAAACAAAAGAAACAATTTCGTATGATAATATTAGCAAATATGTCTTCTGTAAGCCGTTCTCCATGCCTGTTGAATTGCATTGTCTCCTCTCCATATTGTCGACTTACTTGTATAAAGGATTTTGCTGTGCAAAGTGGGGAAAATTATTTCATGCTTGCTTTGATCAGAAATCTGTTGAGGTGTCTAAACCGTTCAGTATATTCTAGTGTGGTTCGCTTTGCTAAGGGAAGGGAAGGGCGATCAAATCATTAGCATAAATGAAGCGGCCTAAGTGCGGTCTTGAATATTTTTAGATGGATTTAAAAAGTAGTGTAAATTTAAGAAGGTCAAAGATGCTGGGAATCTAAGGCATGCACATTGTTCATTATTTTAGCAATATTCTAATACCATGTTTCTCATGTGTCATCTGACATCTAGATTATGTAAAGCCAAAATGAGGTCACCGTGACAACCATCTGTGCCATTAATTCACTGTTATGAGTTAATTTGGATTAGGATCTCAGCTAAATTATGAAATGTTTGGTCTTTGTTTTAGCTGAAGACCATTTGGTGGTGATTTGCATTACTTCCAGTTTCTGGATTCCGGCAGCTAATGCTGCCGTTTTCTCCCCTCCCTTGAAAAGGAGTAATCCCTTCATAATAGAATTTGTAACTTTACGGAAGAGGAATTGGCTTACAACTCTGTGGAGGGCGGGTGGTGGTGCTGGTGGTGTGTATACTACTTAATGATAATAAAATATTTCTTTTTAAAATACCTCGAAGCTTCCAGGATTTTATTTACTGATTATATCAAGTAATTGCCCACGGATGTATGGCATTATGGAAACTTGCAAAAGTGAAAGATTAGTTGGTAGGCCACAAGTAAATTATGGCTGGAAGAGCAAAAATGACCTAAAATTAATGAAAAATATGTGGCCTCATCCAGTAGTAGTGATTTACAAATGGCAACAAAAGTTGCCCCTAACGTAGTTATGTAATTAGTTTGATGTGGGAAGCTGAGTTGCCAAGGAGTCCTGGGACACTGTAGCTGGCCTGCAGGGGGCTACAGCGGGCCTGTAGGAGTAAGCCCCGGAACCTGGCCAACCTGGAAGGGTCTGCTGGGCAGGCTGTACGTGACAACCAGTAAGAAAAAAAGTCTCAGGATAAGTTATGAACCTTTATGAAGGTGTAAAAAGGTCTTAATTGTTTTTATTAGTTGCATTATTGCTCTATCTAATTATGTTAAGTATAGATAAGAGTAAATGAGAAACAAAGTTGAGTTTAGGAATTAAAGTCTGGATTTGGTGAAAACTGAAAAGTATATGTTTTTTTGTGTGTGTGTGTTATGCGGGCCTCTCACTGTTGTGGCCTCTCCCATTGCGGAGCACAGACTCTGGACACGCAGGCTCAGCGGCCATGGCTCACGGGCCTAGCCGCTCCGCGGCATGTGGGATCTTCCTGGACCGGGCCACGAACCCGTGTCCCCCGCATCAGCAGGCGGACTCTCAACCACTGCGCCACCAGCGAAGCCCTGAAAAGTATATGTTTTGTTTCAGGCAGAGAAAACTGATCCATAGATCAGAAAATGTAGGATGAAACCAGTGGATCTATGTATGGTGGAGGGTAGATAGGAAATAGATTCATGGCTTTTTATCCTAGGGTGGAGAAAGTGCCGGAAAGATGGACTAGTGGGAATAATTTTTGGCTTTGAATTCAGAGAGACTTAGTAAATCCTGCCTTTGACTTTGTTATGGCAGCCCTAGGAAGCTGGTGTATAAAATAGTGAAATGATAAATCATCAGCAAAGGAAGTGGTTTTGCATCCCAGCTGCCACAGCTGGGAGCCGTGGTGTTTATACATGAGATGTAGAAAATAGTCATGGAGGAAAGCACTTGGAAGAAACGGTGGAAACCTTCCAGATCATACAGAGGCCTGAGGATTCCTTTTGCTGCTTCAAACTTCTGAGGTTGAGCGAAATCTTCCCAGTTCATGCATAGAAAAGCAGGGGCTTTCCCATCATCTCAGGTCACTGTAGCTGCTGTATTTACTGAGATTCCGGTGTTGTATGAACTGATGAACAGGAACTGCAAAAGCAAGGGAGGTAGATGAAGAATTGCCAACGTGTTACTTGGTTTAGCCAGAAACACGGAAAAGCTTGAACACTGAACGTACTGCACCCTGAGAAGGGAAATGTGGTGTATTTGACAACAGAGAGGAACCAGTTTGGCTTAGACCAAGGGTTGGTAAACGTTTACTATAAAGGGCTGGGTAGTAAATATTTTCAGCTTTGTGAGCCTCACGGTTTGTTGTCAGGTTTCAAATCTGCTGCTGTGGTGTGGAAAGCAGCCACAGACAACATCTAAACAGATGGACACGGCTGTGTTGCTGTAAAGCTTGATGCATGGACCCTGGAATTTGACTTTCACGGAGTTTTCATGGGTCATGATTTAGTACTGTTCTTTGATTTTGTTCAACCATTTGAAAATGTAAAAGCAATTCTTACCTTGAGGAATATGCAAAAAGAGGTGGTGGGCTGGATGTGCCCTTGGGCTGTGGTGTGCCATCCCCTGGCTTACTGACCCTTGGTTTAGAATAACGACAATGCTGGAAGAACTGAGACGTTGAAAGGTAAAGTGGGTCTGAGTCAGAGACCAAGACAGAAATGCTTGTCTCGACTACTCTGGAGTACAGTTTTCTCTTATATCTTTGTTAGTATCCATAAGATTGGCGGCTCACATTACACCTGTAGTTGAATGAATGAATTCTGCTCCATAGTATGTTCGCTGGTGTGGGTTTAGCTGTTTTTAGTTTATCTCACCCACCAACGGGATTACTGTTGTTGTTTATAGTTAAGCCCAGGGTTAAGAGAGCACTGGTAGTTCTAAAGCCATTCCTTAATTGGGTAAAACCGTATCTTAAAAATTCTTTCTTCCGTGACTATTCTCTAGGCATCTCTGTGGCCCCTACCTGGTGCCCTGGGGCAGAGCCTCACTGGGCTTGTTTCCTTCTCTTCCTGTGGGCTCTAGCACAGCTAGACCCCATTTCCTAATTTCCGTGGTACATAGGGCAGCCCTGTGCCTGAGTTCTGTCGGGTGGAATGAGGCTGAAATGACACACACCACAACCTCCGGTTCTGTCTAGCCCCACACAGCCTCGTGTGCTGTGTTCCACACGCCCTCCTCCCCTTGTTATGCCTGGAGGGCAAGTTCTTTTTTATCCTAGAAGTTGGCATATCCATAAGTCGGAAGGAGAGGTGTACAGGAGCACTGTCAGAGCGGGAACTTGTGTGTCGGAGCAAAAGCAATAATGTTTATTCTGTTAAACCAGGAGAGCTGTTGGGTACAGCCATTATCCTCCTCTGATATGCATTTGGTGTGTGAAGACAGAGGACACCTCACAAAACGGTGCCTGCGGAGTAACGATTCCCATTTCAGTGGCCATTCACTCACGTTTGGCCCTGTGTACAGAATCACTCATCTCACTCCAGACCTCTGGCTCGTCCCTCCTGGTCACTTTCTAGGCCCATCCTGAGTGGGCACACCTCGTGGTCTGTGCCCCAGGCCTCGTCTGCTAATTGATTGTCTCTCTCCTATGCTGGGTTCTGTCTTCGAGAGCCGTTCGTGGTGCTCAGGTGAATTCTCTGTTCAGTTTTCCTTGCATCTTTTTAAACCTTCAAGTTAATGGATGACTGATAGCACAGAAGATACATTTAAAGGGCACTGAAGTAGATGGCAAAGGGAAGCTGGGGGCAGGTGAGGAATGTGAGCCAGTTCAGGAATGAGGTCATAACGTCCACTGATGACAACCCCACGTTAGCCTAGGGCATCCAGAGGGGTGGGCAGCCTGCCATGGTCTAGCGTTACTTTGGGATGTTCATAAATATTATGGTTTGGTAGAGGGTGTTAGAGGCTGTTGTATATGCTGGTGAAAATATGTTGATGATCATGCATATTAATGTATATTATGTAACAGATGTTACACAGAATTATGGCATATAATGATATATAAAATATATAGTTGTATTCTGTAATCATATATAATATAAAAATATATATTATATAATTATTTACATATGGTTTTTGATATATACAAATATATTTTTTATATTTATATATAATTTTCATATATTATATAATGATTACATAATATAATATTATATAAAATAATTATTATAAAATATTACATACACATACACAAGGTTGTTGGCATCTATTCCGCTGAAGTGGAAGCTGCGTTTTGGTTTGTTTTTTTTTTTCTCAAGATGTGGCACTTTGCTTCTCCAGATGCCAGTTGATTTACCTCCAGAAATAAGGAACACAAGAGTATGGGTTATCTTCTCGAGTGTCAAGTGGTGTGATTGCAGAGGTTTAGTGTTTTGTCTCATGATATGTGCCTGATACGTGGCACAACACATCCTAGAATCTCCATAGCGTCACTGCCACCAAGAGCAGCCCCGAGGGTTTTTCAGTGCAGTAATCACTCGCCTTCTCCCACGTTTACAGGTTTGCACGTGCACTCGTAATAATGACAGATCCGTTTGTCAATACATAGAGAGCCTGCTGTGAGAAAGGGCTCCTGGGGCAGCTTCCTCGAGTGGAAACCCTTGTAGGGCAGTGGGCACACCTTGTCCTAGTGTTGTTTACTGTTGTGAGTATTCCCCTCCTGTCTTCCTTTTCCTTTCCCACTGCCTTTTACGTCTCAGCAATGGAAACTCCATCCTTCTGCTAGCTCAGGCCAAAAACCTTTGAGTTGTTCTTGTGTGTATCTTTCTCTCCAGTCCACACCAATTCAACAGGAAGCCGTTTTGGCCCCAGCTTCAATGTGGGTCCAGATCTGACCGTTTCTCCTAACCTCTCCTGCTCTGAGCCACCACCATCTTTCTTCTGCAGCCCTCTGAGCATTACGTTTATACATAGCAACTTTAGTTAGAGGTGATTTTTTTGTGGGCAATAAAAGAGAGATGAAGGATCTGCAGATGAATAAGAATTGTGAGAAACAGAGGACCTGAAGTAGAAACAATTGGTCTATTTATCAGTGACGGAAGAGGCAGGAAAAGGAGAGAAGTTCTTCTGAGGGAGGAGGTCAAGGCTTGGTTAGTTGATAAAACTTAGGTGAGAAAGTTCTGCACGGGCTTCTAGGTTGCATAGCACTGCTTGACAGTTTTGTCCCTTGTAGGGGTCTGGCGGGTGAGCGTGGTGGGGAGGCAGCATAGAACATTCTTAGGTGACTTGGAGGGAGGTGAAGAAGCAGGTTTGTGCAGATGCCTTTTGAAGGCCTTGTAGAGGCACTTTGTTGAAGGCAAAATAACATACCTTCAGGGTGAGGGCCAGTCAGCCTATTCTGGAGCGATAATGAGGATGCCTGGGGATCTGCTAAAATGCAGATTCTGACCCTGTAGTTCTGGGTAGGGCTGAGATCCTGCATTTCATCTTTCTTTCTTCCTTTCTTTCTTCCTTCCTTTCTTCTTTTCTTTCTTTCTTTTCTTTCTTTTCTTTCTCTCTTTCTCTCTCTCTCTCCCTCCCTCCCTCCCTCCTTTCTTTTTTCTTTCTTTCTTTCTTCCTTCCTTCCTTTCTTTCTTTCTTTTCTTTCTTCCTTCCTTCCTTTCTTTCTTTTCTTTCTCTCTTTCTCTCTCTCTCTCTCTCCCTCCCTCCTTCCCTCTCTCCCTCTCTCCCTCCCTCCCTTCCTCCCTTCCTTCCTTTCTTTTCTTTCTCTTTCAGTTGAAGTATAGTTGATTTATGATCATGTGCTAGTTTCAGGTATGCAACACAGTGATTCAGTATTTTCGCAGATTATAATGCATTATAAATTATCATAAGATATTGGGTATAATTCCCTGTGCTATACTGTAAGTCCTTGTTGCTTATCTGTTTTCTGTGTTTTGTGTATGTAGTTTGTACCTGTTAATCCATTACCCCTACCTGCATTTCTAAGAAGCTCTTAGATGGTGCCGACAGCGCTGCTGTTCTCTACAGATAGCCTGGGGCTGTACTCTCATATGGTAAAACTTCAAATCCCTCTGCATTAATCTACCTACAATTGCCCAGCTATGCTGCTTAATCTCTGTTTCCTTCATTTGATTTGGGGTAGATAACCTGCAGCTATTTTTGTCTTTTAGTTGTGGGATCGATACAGTAAGGTCCCCCCTCCCCCCCCTCCCCTTAGGACCAGTTATTCTTAAAGTTCACTAAGGGACATTAAAAAAAAGTGACACAACTGTAAGATTTTATAGGTTTCTTGAACAGTCTCGTAAAATAGAAAACATAAACTCTTTTGGAACAAAGACCTTACAGATCAGGTAGCAAAAATGTTTTTCAGACCTTTTAAATCATTTTAAAAAATTAAGGTGAAATTTGCATTAAATAAAGCTGATTATTTGAGAGTGAACAATTCATTGGCATTTAGTACATTCACAGCATTGTGCAACCACCACATCTATGTAGTTCCAAAACGTTTTCATCACCCCCAAATTAAACCCTGTACCCATTAGGCAGTAACTCCCCTTTCCCCTTCCCTCAGCTTCTGGCAGCCGCCAATCTGCTTTCTGTCTCTGTGGATTTGCCCTTTTTGGATATTGCATCTAAATGGAAGCATACGATATTTGTCTTTTTATGTCTGGCTTCTTTCACTTAGAATAATGTTTTCATGGTTCATCTACGTTGTAGCCTGTGTCAGTATTTTATTTATTTTTATGGCTGGATAATATTCTATTGTAGGTACACTCCACAATTTGTATATCCATTCATCCTTTAATGGACATTTCGGTTGTTTCTACCTTTTTTTTTTTTAATTTTTATTTATTTATTTATTTTTGCTGTGCTGGGTCTTCGTTTCCGTGCGAGGGCTTTCTCTAGTTGCGGCAAGTGGGGGCCACTCTTCATCGTGGTGCGCGGGCCTCTCACTGTCGCGGCCTCTGTTGCGGAGCACAGGCTCCAGACGTGCAGGCTCAGTAGTTGTGGCTTATGGGCCTAGCTGTTCCGCGGCATGTGGGATCTTCCCAGACCGGGGCTCGAACCCGTGTCCCCTGCATCGGCAGGCAGATTCTTAACCACTGTGCCACCAGGGAAGCCCTGTTTCTACCTTTTGACTCTTGTGACCAGTGCCGCTGTAAACGTGTGTAAATCGTGCATTTTTCTTTGTGTAGTTTAGGGAGTGATTCTTTCTGAAAGATACAAGTTGATTTTGATGTAAGCAGAGGAAATTAAGCAGAGGAGATTCATCAAAGGTTTGACACTCTACGATTCAAATTCAAAAATGAAATACATGACTTTCTAAAGCAGACCTCAAGGTATTCTAAATTGTTATAAGCGATGAACACTCTCCTTTGAAAAAAACTCTTCAATTGTTTATTCAGGAATCCTGGGGTTTTAGGCACAAAAGGGATGTGAATACAGCCGTGTGTAGTGTCACAGGAGATCAAGAGATATTTCTTCCCAGAATTCTTTCAAAGATCCACAGGAGTTCAGAGACGCCCACCTCTATGCCCCACAGTAGAGCTGTCTGCCTGCCTGCCTGCGAAGGGTACAGTTTGAAAAGTCTCTTACCTTCTAGCTGTTAGAACTCAGAACCACGTGGAAGGTCAGTCACAGTGAAATGGAACATAAACATGCACCTGTCATCTCAGGGACCCAGAGGGGCTTCTGCGCTTTTCTGGGAGTTAGGTGGAAAGAGGGGTGTGTGTGTGTGTGTGTGTGTGTGTGTGTGTGTGTGTGTGTGTGTGTGTGTGTGTGTGTCTTGCAGTCATTACTGGAAAGAGGGGTATGTGTGTGTGTGTGTGTCTGTCTGTCTTGCAGTCATTACTGTTTTTTTTTTTCCAAGCAGCACGGCTCATCTGCTCTGAGATATCATCAAACCTCATAAGCTGAACTCTGCAAGGGTGACCGTGCTGGGTGCTGATCACTCCAGACTGAG
The DNA here is from genome assembly GCF_000442215.2 of Lipotes vexillifer. Taxonomy (NCBI): domain Eukaryota; kingdom Metazoa; phylum Chordata; class Mammalia; order Artiodactyla; family Lipotidae; genus Lipotes; species Lipotes vexillifer. Next base: position 171,436 of record NW_006797064.1, on the reverse strand, counting down.
GCCCGTGATTAAGATTTATCCTTGAGCAGCTGCAGAGCCTCTGCTCCTGTCTGCTCTGGAATTGGCCCCATATGGCAGGCCTTGTCGGGCGGGGCTGGAGGGAAAGCGTGTGCTCCTGAGCTGTGGTTGTGGACAGTGTCGGGGGCAGATACTGAGCTCCTGTCCAGTATGTGATGAGACTGGTCCTAGATAGCTTGTCCAGCACATGGCACAGAAAGGGATCTTAGGGGGCTTCCCTGGCAGTCCAGTGGTTAAGACTCTGTGCTTCCAGGGCAGGGGGCCCGGGTTCGATCTCCCGTCGGGGAGCTAAGATCTTATATGCCACGTGGCGCAGCCGAAAAATAAAAAAGAATTAAAAAAAAAAAGAAAGGGGTCTTGGGTGATGGAATGGGGAGTGCAGTTGAGTCAGAAGCAGGGAACTTGGGGCCAGGGGTACAGGAAGCTGAGCTTGGATGTGGAGCACCTGCGCCAGAGCTGGCTCCTGTACATTGCTCCTGCAGCTTCCTGGGAGGAAGGCCCTTTGATAGGAGCAAGGCTGCAGTGTGGGAAATGCTAGGTCTCCTCACAGCACAGAAGTCCTAAGGTGAGAATTGGTGAATAGGGACAGTTGACTGTGCACGTGGAGATATTTTGATGCCATATTTAGCATTTCATGGAAGCATTGCATGTCTCCACTCTACAGAGACCTGGAGAAGCCATTTAAAGCCAGATGCACTTGCGGGGAAGCATGCTAGAGTTTATAACTTGGGTTTACCATGCTTCCTTACTGGAGAGCATTTAAGTCAGGGTTGATGGGTACCATAAAACATCAGAGGTTCGTTTGAGTTCTCACTGATGCTGGCAAGGGTTAGGTTTGTATTGGGAAAGGGTAGATGATTGCCTCTCTTAATGGTTAGGTTGCCTGCCTAAACATAATTTCCTCTTGGTCGCACTCGGCCCCTCCCTTCGGAGGACTTCATCTCTTGGACTCTTAACGTACGCATAGCTATCTTGTACGTTACTTTGGGGTGTTCCCTATTCTTTTCTTTCTTTTTTTCTTGGCCACGCCTCGTGGCATGCAGGATCCCTTGCCCCACTGCGGTGGAAGCACAGAGTCCTAACCACTGGACCGCCAGGGAATTCCCCACACTGTTCTTTTTAACTTTACCTTGTCACACCAGCTAGACACTGTGGGCTTATTGGTGTGGATCTGAAACTGTCACTATTAGCATTTTTCATTTATCTGATGGCTCAAACACTAAATATGGGGATGTCCCTTCTGTAAGGCCATGAGTCCATGCAACCAGGATGGATTAACCTGGACTGGTTCCTCGCTCTCTGTAAGGGAGCATTGGATCTAATGGAGCTCTAGGACAGAGACAACTCCAAATACTAACAAAAGAAAACAAAGTGAAAACACTTTATAAACTGCAGGGGTGAGAGGTTCAACTATAGAAAGCCTGATTGGAATTTCTAACAGGACCCCTGGTTCTGAATTTGTAGTTTAGGTGGGGAATGAGGCCAGTGTCCAAAGTCTAATAATCCAAACAATAAAATTAATCCAAAATAAACAAGCAGAGCAACAAAAGTGTATGTGTCTGTAATATACTTTGTGTATAATACATACATATATATATATATATATATACGTATTTATGTATATGTATGTAACCTTCATGTTTGATTGTAGTGGATATTACAACCAATTTTTCAGTGGATTATACTAGAGTAGAATGTTTGTCATCCCCCATTCTTCCAAATAAGTTACTGAAAATATTACACTTGCAATTAACTTTTCTTGACTATGTTTCAAAAAAAGTGTAAATGTTCTCAGCCCAGCTTATGTAGTAATAATTACATGTCAGAAATTAAAATAGGATTTCAAAGTAACTTTGTCCTTGGAAAGCTTTGCTTTGCTTTAGTGGCAAATTTCAGCCTGCACGTTTCATGGTGTTTATGATGGTGGGTTTTTTGTTTTGTTTTGCTTTGTTTTGTTTTGTTTGTCTTCAGTGCTATTGACCTGGACTAGATAGGTCTGCTAGGCGGTGGAGGAATGGCTCTGCTGTCTCAGATTTACGGTTTAATTTACTCAGCAGTTCTTTAAGCATATGAGGAGCAAATATCCTTTAACCTATGTTGAAAACTTTGGGCTTCTACTTTTTACTTTCAGCTGAAGTTGGAAACACTGCAGAGGGAGAAAAGATACAAAGATGTATGACAAAGAAGACACATGATAACAGTCTCTGTCTTTAAGGAACTTGCAATCAAGTCGAGGCATTTAAAACAGAAATACATGAAAAAGATAACTAAGAATTAAAAGCAGAGAATTAGGGGAGTAGCCCTTAAGCATTAGGCAATAGTTTGGGGCGGGGCAGGTGAACTCTGGCTGGAAGGCTTAGGAAAGGAGCTGCAATTTGAGTGATTTATTTATTTATGGAAGTATAGTTGATTGACAATGTTGTGGTAATTTCTGCTGTACAACAAGGTGAGTCAGTTATACACATGCGCGCACACACACACACACACACACACACACACACACACACGTACACACATTCTTTTTTATATTCTTTCCATTATGGTTTAACCCAGGACATTGAATATAAGTTCCCTGTGCTCTACAGTGGGACCTTGTTGTCCATCCATTCTATGTGTAAGAGTTTGCATCTACCAACACCAAACTCCCAGTCCATGCCTCCCCAGCCCAGGAGCTGCAGTTTGAAACACTGAAGATTTTGCAAGATGGGGAAGAGTAGGTAGGACATTCTAGGCAGAGGGGGAAACAGGAAAAGTGTGGGATTAGTGTCTTCCCCAGCCAGCATTTCAAAGATTGGCGATATTTATAAATTCCAAGAACTTGCTATTAGTGTAAAAGAATTCTGTTACTTTTGACATTCTTCCTCCATCTCTACTTTCCCTCTAAATTGCAATGAGCTAATTTTGAGAAAAGTCAGACTTTAGAAAGGCCAGACTCCATTTGGGCCATCTCTTTCCTTTTAAACCCAGTTTTAACGAGTTTTTGTCACTAATTATTTCTCTGAAAAAGAGAGAACTGTTAAATGAAAAACAGAGAAAAAAAAAGGTGAAGGGAAAATGATCTAAGGAACTGAAATGTGTGTTTCTTTTGTTTCTTGTTGTTTTTTTTTTTGGCCCCCTTGGGATGGCAGGTACTGCGTCTTGAGAAGGACCACGTATGTTGATTTTCTGCTGTAGCCGGGACTTCCTACAAAGTACAGTGTGGCCGTCCTCCGACAGTGCAGCTGCATGGCCATTTTGCTTGTAGTCTTCAGCGGCTCCAAGTTCGCACGTCTGAGGACGGCACCCTGCCACGTGGTTGGGCTGCTTCCATGGCCCCCACCGCTGCAATCCACCCGACTCCTGGTGGGACCTGGGGCAGTGTTGGCGAGGACGCACTTTGCTCTCTTCTGCCCTGGCTAGCACACAGACCTTTCTGATCGCCTCCTGCCTGAACACAAACAGGGGATCCGTCTCTGCCTTGTTTCCCCAGTTACAGGTAATTAGCTCTGTGCTTTTGAATGCTAGTGCTTGAAATTGTGTGCTCTGCGTCTGCCTTTACTACGAAGCCGCTCGGTTGCCTCTAGACAAAACATCATCTAAATGAGATTTGCTCTCAAGTATCTGGTATGTGGGAGGAGGCAGCAGAGGAAACAGCGGATATTTCAGATCTATGGAAAAATATACAGCATGGCTGAATAATGGCATGCAGCGCATGTGTGAATTAAACACATCTTGATCTAATAGCCAGTGGTAAGGAGTAAGCATTTCTATTTTGAACTCTCATTTCAGAAGTGGGGTGAGCCATATAAATTTTCATAGCAGTGATTTGTTTATTTTATGATTTCCCGTCCTGACCCTTTTCTCTTTCCAGCTCTCCCAGAGGCAGGCTATTTGGCTTATCACTGGCTTATTTAAACTTGTGCAAGTTCAAATATGATTTTTTTTCAAAAAACAATTTGTCACACGCATCCAGAGTCTCATTTTGACAAGGGCCTTCGGTGTGTAGAGCTGTACTAAGATTCCAAATACTCAGGTCTGAAAAGGAGTATCTGTCTACAGGCTGTAAAGATTTTATCTCACATCTTTCCAGAATCCGGCTTTATTAGTACATTGGCGCCAATATCTGATGTAGGTTTTAATCCAGGCAGAGGTGGAGGGTGGGGGGCGGGGGGGGTGTCCATCCTAGTGTGCCCCAGCCTTCCCTCATCTTCTTTCCCTTCCATGAGGGGCTTCACCTTACTTTCCTCAGGCCACAGATGTCTCCCATGCACCCCTCCACCTGCCAGATTAAAAAAAAGTTGTGTATGTTGATAAATGATGGAAAAGACCTTTATATACACGCACAGACATGCACATGAATTTCATCTTATGAAAGTTCTTCCTTGACATCTTATCTTCCTCCAGCCACCACCTGTTTCTCTTATATCCTGTGTGAAAAGGATGGCTAAATGGTCTCCAAAATTCACTTCCCCTTCTGTAGTGTGGCGATGTTGCTGGGGGTGGGTGTCCAGCTCAAGTCTGTTTTGTAGCCCTCTTGCCTTGAGGAGGGGTGTGGTGACTAATTTGCTGGTGAGATATGCGTGTCCCTTTGGGAATAGGTGGGGGGAGAGTGGAGCCACAAAGCAGGCAGAGCCTGGGTGTCCAGAGCGTCCTTGGAGGAAACCTTTCTGACAGCTAGGAATGCTGGACTGCGTTGGATTGGTACAAGAGTAAGAGTAAACTTGTATCCTAAAAGCCATTGAGACATGTGGGCTTATTTGTTGTGGCAGCTCATGTTACTCTAACTCAGGGGTCAGCAGCCTACAGCCCGTTGCCTGTTCCTGTAAATAAAGTTTTGTTGGCGCTCAGCCACGCTCATTCAGTCACATATTCCTATGGCTGCTTTCCCACTACAACGGCGGACTGGAGTAGCTGTAACTGAGACCCTATGGCTGTTAAAGCTGTTTACTGCCTGACACTTTGCCGAAAAACTTTGCAACCAGTGCTCTAATATTGGAGTTTCAGATGTCTGCTGAGAATGTAACACCAGGTGCATGAGAAATACCTCCTGGTACTGCTGAGGGCAGAGGACAACCCCCCATGGACCTGGCCCTTCATTTACTGACATGACGTCCCCAAAGCCCCCGAACTTCCCCCACCCCCTACACACAGACACACACTCACACAGACACACAGTCTTAGGGGCGAGAAAACCCAAGGGAAGAACACGCTAACACACCTTTGTTTACCTAAAGGGATTGTCTATCTAATCGGTGGTTCTCTAACTTGAATGTGCATCAGAGCCATCTGGAGGGCTTGCTAAACACAGATAGCAGGGCCCCACCCCTGGGGTTTCTGATTTGGCCATTCTGGGGTGGGGCCTGAGACTCTGCATTTCCCACACGCTCCCAGGTGGTACCAGGAACCACACCTTGGGCACCACTCACCTACGTTATTCTTTAGGACTGTGCTTTGCCCTGGAGTGGACATAAAGTAGATGTTTTTTTCTTGCTCATGATTGGGTCAGAGGGGAGAGTTTGTTTTAGGAGTAAGATATAATACTCCATGGAGAGCTACAGAGCACCTTTTCTGCTCGTCCAAGTAGGGGTGTGAGTGTCGTGACTCTGCTACTCTAAAAGTTTGTAATAAAAATTCTTTTTCAGTACTTGTGATTTTCCTAAAGCAATGATTACTTGAGAATAACCAAAACCACACAGTAGGATGACCGTCCACAGTTTGCTTAAAGCTAACCTAACCACAGACCAGTAAGCACGTGAGCAAAAGCAAGCAGCCAGCAGGGTAGCAGCAGGCCGCCCGGCCTCTGTGTGGGGTGTGACCTTGGGTGTTGAGGCACCTGGAAGGTACCACACATGTGTCTATGGGACTGTGTCAGCCCCAGTGTCTCCAGGACCTTCCCCGTGGGACCCTCCCCTCTTGTCTCCTCCAGCTTCTCTTCTCCCTCTAAGGTGGACCCTGGATGTTTTGTGTTGGCCAGGTTCCCTCTCAGAGAGTGCAGGCCCTGGAGCTGGGGCTCAGATCGAAAGTCTTCTCATTTTTGCCGAAACTGTTACCGAGTCCAGACTCGTTCCGCTCACTGCACGACAGGCCAGTAAATCGGGAGACGAGGTGTTGAGGCAAGGAATAATGACTTTATTTGGAAAGCCAGGACTCCGAGAAGACGGCAGACTAATGTCCTAGAAAACCATCCTACCCAAGTCAGAATTCAGGCTTCTGTTAGTATTCTAAAAGGGGAGGGACTGTGGTTGGTTCTTGCACACTTCTTGGTGTCGGAATCCTTTGTTCTTGCAGCTGTCCATGTAGGTTAGGTCACAATGTTCCTATAATCCTGCAACAAGACACATGTTATCCTCTGTTCTGAAACTTTTAATCGCTGTATGAATGGAAAAGTGTTACACCATTAAAGGTCATAGCCTTGAGAATGGGCTCTCCTATATATTTCGCGGTATGGGCAGCATTCTTAACTGGAAGCAAAGAGGATAGAATACAAAGGTTAAAGTAAAAGAAACAAATCTAATATAGAGTCACATTTGTTCTTCCCTATTACAAAACCACTGGTGGCATCTCAGCAGAGGTCTTGCAATCGAGGAAATGCAGGTGGTAGACTTTAACATCACATGTTGGGCAAAGGCGCAGAGAGGGCAAAAGAAGACGGACATGGAAGGATGGCAAGGGGGGGGGCAGAAAGGGAGAGATTTGGGGCAGGGAGGATATTCGTCACTTGGTACATCAAGCCTCATGCGTGTGGCTATACCCTGAGTCCCCCCATCTACCACCCCCATAGCAGCAGTGGTGGTTTCAGTTAAAAGCTTCCCACCTGCTGTTTCACTGGCGGTTTCTATTTAACTATTTCACGTGTGGCTTAAATAACCAGAACTTGGTATTAAACAGATTGTGTCCGGGCTTCCCTGGTGGCGCAGCGGTTAAGAATCCGCCTGCCGATGCAGAGGACTATGGGTTCGAGCCCTGGTCCTCGAAGATCCCACATAGCGCGGGGCAAATAAGCCCGTGCGCCACGACTACTGAGTCTGCGCTCTAGAGCCCACGAGCCACAACTACTGAAGCCCGCGCGCCTAGAGCCCAAGCCTCTGCAACAAGAGAAGCCACCGCAGTGAGAAGGCCACACACCGCAACGAAGGGTAGCCCCTGCTCGCCGCAACTAGAGAAAGCCCACGTGCAGCAACGAAGACCCAATGCTGCCAGAAATAAGTAATAAATTAATAAATCAATTTAAAAAACTTGGGTCCTTCTAATGCATTAATGAATTATATAGGGGATGCCATGTTAAGTTCATGCTAATTACATCTTCTCTGCCTGTAAATTTCATAAAGACAGACACTGTGTTTCTTTGGCAGGGTCCATAGGGTGGAAAATGGTGCTGGACCTTGGGGGGTTTAACTTGAATGAGGTCTAGAAATTTGCCTGATGATTTCCATTACCTAATGGGCCAAGCAGATCTCTTATCAAGAGAAGACTGTCTACTTTGTCCTTACGATAATTTCCTGCTGTGGTTTTAGCACAGGTGTCTAGCACCCCCTTTGCCACCACAGTAAAGGTTGAGATCAGGGGTTAGTAAACATTTTTCTGTAAAGGGCCACGTACGTATTTGCAGCTTCTCAATTCTGCCATGCTAGTGTGAAAGCAAGCAAAGACAAGTTAACGGCTCTGGCCGTGTTTCAGTAAAACTTTATTTACAAAAACAGGCAGCACCGGATTTGGCCTGCACATCCGTAGTCTGCCTTCCCCTGGTTTAGTCAGTGCATATGGGTCACCTAGGGAACTTGTTGAAATGAAGTTTATGGTTCAGTAGATCAGAGGTGGTGGAGAGAGATACTGTGTTTCTAACTAGCTCCTGGGAGATGCTGTTGCTGCTGCCTCTTAAACCACACTTTGAATATGGAGGCTTTAGGTAACATCTGCTTTTTGTAAATAGATTTGGCAGTTGCAAGCAACCAGGAGAGGCTGGTGATGATTCCAATGAGCTGCACAATTTTACAGAATTTCAGAGAGAGAGAGCCTCAAAAGCTGTATCTAAACTCGGAAGAAGTGGGAATGATGCTTTTTTTAGAAGTGTCTTCTAACCAAACCAAACCTGTGAACATTGGGTATTGCTTCTCAGGTTTCCTGGAACCCATTTACTTTAGAAACCTTTCCAGAAGAATGGAGGTAATTAAAGGGGAGCCTAGTTTTCTGTGTGACCTCAGATCTATCACTGGACCTTCCAACACCTGGGGGCAATGCGAATGTACTTATGGAATTGTGTCAAGACAGGATCTTACTGGAAAACAGATGTTGGGTCAGAATTTCCCACATGTGGGAGAGCTGAAATCCTGCAGGTAGCTCATAGTCGACCTATTCATAATGATGCCTTTTCCAAGTACCAGAGCTTGAATACAAAGGACTAATTGCTTTCAGATTTGGGAAAGGTTAAAAAACAACAACAACAACAACAAAAAACCTTGCCAGAGCAAGAACAACTGTAAAAACTGTAACAAACGTATGAAACTATCTTTAAAAAGATAAGCTTGCCTAAAAGTCTTCCTCTAAGCGCTTACAGTGACTTGTGCTCGGACCGCACTGCATACTTGGTAGTGCAGTATGGTTCTGCTCTTTGGAATCATCACCGGCCTTCCCCACCCCTCCTCCCCTGCCCTTCCATCTCTGCCCAGTTCCAGTAATTCTTTCCACATGGAAATGAGACGTTGCCAAATTTGAGAGACCCCTTTCTCTGGTGGATTGTTGGAATCAATTCCATGCATATAACTTATCTGGCAGTTTTTATGACATGTGGCCAAGGGGTCTGGGATTATTTTAAGTTTCAGGTTTTAAAAATAACAGGCAATTTTGACCCTCTTGGAGGATTTGCTACTACTAGGCGCTCTCCTGGGACATTCAGGTAGGGATCAGGTTTCCTCCTGTCCTTTCAAAGCCCTCTCCCAAGGAAGAAGACTCTATGTTCGCGACTGTTTGTGTAAAAGGCATTTGTTTTGGTTGACCTTTCATCTGCTGTGCTAACGGTGTGAAAGGGGCAGCCTGGGTAAGAACGTTCTAGCTCTGGCTCCTTCTAGGGTTGGGTCCCCTCTGAGGAAGCGTGGCCTCAGGGTTAGACCCAGAAAGTGTCTCAACAGATAGTCTTATGGCCTCCCTCTGTTTCTGATCTGCCTGCCCTTCGTGTAGCCACTTTCACGTTTTGTAGAACACATGTAAAGTGTTGTATCTTAGAAGGGAGTGTTGGTGATAAAAGTGTGGTTGTTTATTGTAGCATGACAACCCCAGCAATGCCTGGCTTTGGGAGGCCCCATAGAAGTTGACAGATTGACTTTAACTTGTACTTCTGAGAGCAAAGGGGCACAAAGTGGGTAAGCAGAATTCTCACAGAAGAGAGAGGAGTGCTGCGAGACTCCCCGCCAAAGAGCAGAGATAGATAGCTATTTTGTTTTGACTTTCTGTGGAAAGTTCACTCCATAGACTAGAGTCAAAGACATTTTCTTCTAGGTGCCACAGAAGGCGAAAGGGTCGCTTGTGCTTTTGGCGCTGCCTGAGCATTTTGGCTGTGGACACTGGCCAGTGTCAGGCTAGGGGAAGCGTTTATAAAATAGCTTGGGGCTTCCCTGGTGGCGCAGTGGTTGAGAGTCCGCCTGCCGATGCAGGGGACGCGGGTTCGTGCCCCAGTCTGGGAAGATCTCACATGCCACGGAGCGGCTGGGCCCGTGAGCCATGGCCGCTGAGCCTGTGCTCCGCAACGGGAGAGGCCACAGCAGTGAGAGGCCCGCGTACCGCAAAAAAAAAAAAAAAAAAAAAAAAGCTTGTGTATGAAAATTTTATACTCTTGAAATGAATCCCTTATTATTTGTTCAATCTTGGCTCCACCACCAACATCTGACTCTTAGTTTCACATTAAAAAATAATCTACCTTGAGCGCTTCTTTTGAGAAAGAATATACAGATAGCAATACCTGTCATGCAGCCAGGTTCAAATAAACAGCAACCATTGGCTATAAGTCATTTTGAATTAATCATATATGCAATTCAGAAGATTTCTCCTGCTTAAGAGGAGGAAAAATAGTATGAGGGTGTCTGTTTCCTTTCAGCTTTTGCCGATTGCAGTGACGGCATTTCCTGAATGGATCGTGTCTGTGGTGGGAGGTCTGGGCTGGAACATTCTGGGTTTGGGCACTCGTTGTCCTGGGTAAATGTGGGAATGCAGGAGTTATATGCAAATGTGCCAATACATTTAATAATGAGTTTTGAGAACTTCTGAAGAACTGGAGGAATGTGGGGTTAGATGCTTTTGGAGTCTCAGGTGAAGGACCCAGCTACTAGGAGATCCCAGGAGGAGCAGAGTTCTTGGATCTGGTAGGTGGATGTCAGCATGTGTGTATATCCCACAAGAGGAAGAACAGAGGAGACACAGAATCATAGGTCCCACTGGCGAACAGGCTTCTGTTCAGACTTTTCCCAGGTGGCCCTAGAGTACAGGACTGGCCACATTTTATCAATTCTGAAAGGTACATTTTTGTAGGATCTCACATTCTGAAATCAGACTGCTTCTCACAATCGGCAACATCTCATAATTATTGGCATCTTTTTCTTCTTACGTAAAATAAAGGTGTCTCTTGTAGTCGAAACCCTTTTATGTTTGATGAAATGCGGTAGATTTGGGCTCCTTAAGTTGGAATGAGAAGGCAGTAAAATGAATTACTTCTGTCTTCTGGAATCAGAGGGCCAGCCAGAAAGAAGATGAAACGTTCGTGCTTTCCCCAACTGACAGTTTTGCTCAAGGCGGAGAGGAAAGGGCAGCGTTCCTGTATCTAGAGCCACGGTCCTAAAGGGGGGTTCCCGAGCAGCGTCAGCATCACCTGGGACCTAGTGAATCAGAAACTCTGGGGGCAGCCCCGCAGGCTGGGTTGGAACAGGCCCTCCAGGTGATCCTGACCCACAGTCAATTTGAGAACCACTGAACGGGGGCCCCCACAGTTGTTTTCCTGGAGGGGTGTTGTTGAAAGCATCCGGTGTGGGATTATTAATGTCACTCCCCTAACTTCACCTTCAGTCTGGATGACGCCGTTCCCTCCTTTGTAAATTATCTGTCCTTCCTGCGTCACGTGGCAGTCCGCTCTCTTTTCTCATCCCACCTCTTCCGTGACAGTTTTGCAGGCTCCTCCTCCCGCCCAGCCCTTAAATGGTGTTCTTGTGCAGGTCTGGTCTGTATCACCTTCTTTTTTCAGTCTGCACTCTCTCACGGGCCAGTCCTCTTGATGCCGGCGGTTTCAACCCACTTCTCTGTCAATGGCTCTGGAATTTCTCTCTCTAGCCTGGGTCTTTGGTGCCCCTACCCACATACCCATGAGCATTCACATGTGCCTCACACGCAGCCCATTAAAACGGTACTCCTGGGCTTCTGCTCAGACCAACTTTTTTCTTCCTGAATTCTTTCTTAGTGAGTAGTTCCAGCATCTCACTTATTGCTTAAGGTGAAAACTTGGGTATTTTTGTACGTCTCCCTCTATCTCAGGACTAACATTCATTACCCACCATCACGTCGTTCCTACCTCTTAATATCTCTCCAAGGCATTCTGTCCTCTCCGTGTCCACTGCCTGTGACCCTGACTGGGTCTTTTATTATCCTTCTTTGGAATATTGTGTGGGTCTCCCTCTGTTTTTTCCTGCCTCTGGGCTTACTCCAATCCCATTTAATCTCTCCATGTTGGTCAGATTAGAGTGACATTTCTCATGTGCAAAACTGGTGATGAGATTCCTTTATTAAACAGTCTTTAATGTCTTCTCATTCGCTCAGCGATATTTCCCAGGCCAGATCCCTTCCGGAGCTCTGCTCTTACGAGATTGTCACCTAAGTTTGGGAATTGCTGCTTAAAGTTTTTTCCTTTGGAAACTCGTAATCACCTTTGGCATTTTAAATGTTTTGGAAAGTCCTGTAGTCAAAAAACTCATTTTGGTTTGACCGGGCATTTCTCATGGTCTTGGTTGACCCTGCACCTCCCACACGTCAACCTTTTAACACCCCATGGCATTTGTGTTCTCAGTGCATTCTGGAAGAGGCTGTACTTTCCATGAGGCTAGTCATGAGCTGACCCCAGCTTGCTCTTTAGCCTCATTTCCCATAGCTCCCCTGATCACATTTTTACTGGTAGTGATTTTGAAGTTTAATTTCCTAAGAATGCCATGTTAACTCATGCTCTTGGACTTTTAGCCTTTGCTTTGACCTCTGAATGCAGTGCCCTCCATCCTCCTTGCCCCCTGGAGAATTTCTTCTTGTCATTTAGGTCTCAGCTCAACTACCTTCTCCTTCAGGAAGCCTTCCCTGACTCCTCTAGACACAGTTGGCACCCCTGTCTGGCAGCTTTGTATCTTGTTTACACTTTTATCATCATCATCATCTCCTTACAGACTGTACCCTTCTTGAACACAATGACATTGGTCCAGCAGAGTGTCTACATAGCACAGATGTTCAGTAAAGACTGTATGATGTGAAATGAGAATGTGAGTAAGTGATTGAGTAATGGTACTTTCTGGCTATAACGATGTTCAGAGCTACTCCTTATAAAACACTTACTGCACAGGAGCGCTGTTTCAGACACACCATCTATGTTAACTCGTGTAATCCCCCTGCTGCCCCTATGTGGTGGGCACTAGCATTATTATCCCCATTGTTCACATGGGCTGAACGTGAAGGATGTTTGGTATGGCCAGCCTGTTTTCTGCCAGTGAAGGTGAAGGGGAGAGCTCATCTCTGTGAGGACATTGTGGGGAAAGGAACAAATATCTTTAGAGGCACTTCTCTAGAGAAGCAGAATAAATACCTGGAATGATCTTTTTTTTTTCTTATTGAAAAGGAAGAATTTCTCAGTCTCCCCTAAGAAAATGAGTACTTCCATTTTGCTAAGTAATCGGCTGCTGGGTGTTACTTGCTACTTGCTGGCAAATTTAATATATAGTTTCCTGAGCTGTTAGTGCTGAGGGTGTTCTTTTAAATGGAACGGGTCGTTTGATAGCAGTGGTTTTCAACTGGGGGCGGTCATGCCCCCAAGGAGACACTGGGTAATGTCTGGAGACATTTTTTGTTGTCCCAACTTGGGGGAGAGGGTGCTCCTGGCATCTAGTGGGTGGAGGCCAGGGATGCTGCTCAGCATGTAACAGTGCACAGGACGGCCCCACCCCACCCCCGTGGCCCCGTCACCACAGTAAAGAGTGATTTGCCCAAATGTCCACAGTGATGAGTTGAGAAAACCTGTTTTATGGTTATAGGTTCAAGCTTACAGTGAAAGAGAAATTAAACAGAAAACTTGAAGGTCTAAACAAAGCAATGGGAAGCGGCATATAAGGCCTCATCAGAAGTGGGCTGTGCAGGAGTCACTAAGTTTTAATGAGCACAGCACAATAAAAGTCATAAAACTAAAGGAAGGTGACCACCCTAGCACTCCATTCAGTATTGGCAAAGGAAAGCAAAAAAGCCCCCAGATTTGAAAGGTAGGATTAAGGAAGTCAGTTACCTGCAACAGACCTTTAGACTATTTACAGTTGTTTCTGGAAATCCACAAAAAACATGCACTGAAGAATTTTCTCTAAATGTCATTCTTAAGGAAGTGTCCTAGAAATGTCATTCTTGAAGAAATGTCCCAGAATGATACTAGCAGGAAAAAAGATTGCTTTCAGTAAATGGGAAAAGGGGAGTCAGATGCATGACCATTGTGTGTCAGATCTGATGGGTCCAAGATGTATAAGACTTGGCAAAGAAGTGGAAACTATAAAATATCTTTAAGTATATTAGGGAAAGGAGGCCAACCAGAATAGACCTCTCCACAGTGGGCAAACATAAAAGGAGGTGTTTGTGACAGTCTGTTGCATGGGGGAAGAAAATACTAGACCATTTTGAAAGAATAAACAATACATGTCAGTGTCAGAAATTCTGTAGCATTGTCAGCGTGCATACAGATCATTCCTTGTGCTCACACCCAAGCTGTGTGGTAGACGCCCCACGTCAGAAGCAGGAGGAGAGGTAATCCAAGGACAGAGCACGTGTCTGGCTTCACTCACGTGTGGGCAGGCTGATCTAGAGATTACGTCGTTAAGTTTATGGAGAGCCAGCCTCCACAGGACATTTGAATAGCTTAAAAAGAAGTCTGAAAACACAACCTGTTAAAACCAAGCGGAATCCTCTAAGCACAGCGAACCACAAGAAAATGTCTGATTTGTATTTGTTGTTTGCTATATTGTGAGGTCAAAACGCTGTCCCTGTCAGATCTGGCAAAAAGTTGACCACCCCCCACCCCCTGCCCCTGAAAAAAAATAATAAAAACGATCAAGAAGACTATATGGTTTTATGTCCAAGTTTGACAATGATAGATGTTTTCCTATGTACGTATTTTTGTGCTGTAATATATTCCTGAGTGGCAGTAGTACTGGTCAGTGATTTGGAAATACGTAAATAAGCATCCTGCAAATGCACAGTCCAGCTTGACCATTCAGGAGCCTTGTGGTCTATGACAAGGTACTTGAGTTTCTTTCTGTTGACTGCTTGTTTTAAGCTTTGTTGATGTGTAATTTACAAACAGTCAAACACATCCACTTTAAGTATATGGTTTGAGATTTGACAAACGCTTATAAGCATGTAATCACCGTCACAATCATGATATAGAATTGTTCCGTCACCCTCCTAAAGTTCTCTCTTGTCCCTTTGTGGTCACGCCCTCCCCCTCCTAGCTTCTGGCAGCCACACCCATCTCATCTCTGTCCACAGTTCTGCTGCTTCCAAAATGTCATGCAAAGTAAATCATACAGAATGAGGCTTTGGTGTCTGGCTTCTTTCCCTTGGCAGAACACCTTCGAGGGTAATCCAATTTGTTGAGAGCATCAGTGGTCTTTTCATTTTACTGTTGTGTAGTCTTCCCTTGTATGGATGTACTTACTGTAGTTTGTTTAGCCGCCCGTCAGTTGAAGGACACTGGGTTGTTTCCAGGTTTGAGTGACTATGAATAAAGTCACTGAATACATGTACACCTGTGTCTTGGCGTGAACACGTGATTTCATTTCACTTGTATACATCCCCAGGAGTGCGATTGCTGCATCTTCCGTTAAATGTGTTCAGCTGTGTAAGAAACCCACCAGACTGTTTTCCAAAGTTGCTGTGCTGTTTTACTTTCCTACTAGCAGTGCGTGAGAGTCGCAGTTGCTCTGCATCCTCGCCAGTCTGGGTACGGTTGGTTTAAGGAAATTATCCGTTTAATAGTGGTATTTTATTGTGATTTTAATTTGCAGTTCCCTAATGGCTAAAGATGCTGAATATTTTCTCCTGTGTTTATACGCCATCTTTATCTGTTCTTGGGTGAAGTGCACTTATACTTATTGAGCGTCTATCTATCTATCTATCTATATATATATATATACACATGCAGAATGACATTTGTGTTGATAGGATTTTTTTTTAGTATTAAAGTGAAATAATGCAAATGAATTGTTTTCCTTTTTTTTTTTTTTTTAAACCCCATGCCTGGTACATAGCTTTTCCTTAACTAGAACCTGTTTGTTTGTTTTAAAGTAAATGGATGGTTATTGGAGAAAGAGTGACTTAGGGGTTATGAAAATATGACAGACTGAATGATGCTTTTTTCTCAGTTTTTCATGAGGGTGGACCTGGAGCCCCAGGTCTAAAGATCTGTGGAGGAAGGGAGGTGGAAAGGGGGTGATGAAAACTTGGATATGGAGATGGATAGCTGAAGAACGTTCCAAAGAGCTGAGCAAGTTTGCCACACAAAGAAATCAGCCTTTAGCACGTGGGCAACCAGGAATCATTGAGGATGTGAAGGTGAGAATGTCATCGTTAGATCTGAGTTTCAGAAACGCAAATGGGACAGCCCTCTACCATTTAACCTGTTTTCCCTGTATGCCCTTGAGTGTGTCAATACGAGCGGCATCCTGTTAAGTCAAGACAGTCAATACGAGCGGCATCCTGTTAAGTCAAGACAGTTATCATTTCAAAAAAGTATGGAGGGTTCAACTCTGTAGACTTCTACAAAAATGATCGTTATGCCACAGGCATAGTTACCTCTATGGGGTTGATAAAGCTCCATGGATCCAGATTATCATCTGCATAAACGCAGCACAAGACCTGAAGATGCCACCGTTTGTCCTTGACATCTGACCTTAATCATCTTTACTTGGTTGCCTGTCGTTCTGTTACATGGACACAGGATAACGTACTGTCTCAGTCTTTTTTGCAGGCTCTTTATTTCTCCTGTTTCCTTTTTGCAATCATAACTGTTGTAATTCCCCATGGGGGGCATAAATATATTCTGATTATAAGCAATACTGCTAAAAAGTATGTGCACTAAAAATGGGAAGTCTCAACACATTCATCACATCTTGATTCAACACATATTGTTGGAGCACCTATTGCCAGGAATTCCCAGGCACTACACTTAACATTTGGGATAAATATATCCATGTATAAAACATGCAGAGGTGCCCAAGGAACGTGGATCTGCATGCTGGCGGAGGGAGGGAGGCAACGCGTGACAATAACAAGTAACAGAATTCTATGCTGTGTTAGAAGATTGTAAGCGCTCTGTGGAAGAGCTCTTTAAAATGCTTCTGTGTGGCTTGGGTAGAGTTGTGACCCTTGTGCTCCTCCACGGCCAGGGCCATTTACGCCACAACTGGGATTTGGTCCTTATGGGACAGGACAGAGAGCTGCGAAGCTGTGCTAGCGAGAAAAGGTCAGGGGCGTGAAGAGGTAGGGAGCTTGGGAGCCTGTCTGCACAGGGTGTTGGAGGTGGACACGCCATCCACAATGGAAAAAGGAGCCTCCTGCCTCCCGTTGGAAAAGCTGTTTGTGCTCTCCTGATTTCAGGATAATTTCACACCAGACTTGCTCAGGGGCTGGGTGTGGGGAAGTTGAAACAGAATTTTCAGATGTAAATACTGGCTGTAATGAAGCCTGATTGCTGTGTCTGTAAGTGCAGATCGAGACCTTCTGTAACAGAAGACCTGAAACGGCCCCTGATGAAGCGCAAGCATAACTTGATCTTTTTGTTGTGTTGTTTTTTTTTTTTGCGGTACGCGGGCCTCTCACTGCTGTGGCCTCTCCCGTTGCGGAGCACAGGCTCCGGACGCGCAGGCTCAGCGGCCGTGGCTCACGGGCCCAGCTGCTCCGCGGCATGTGGGATCTTCCCGGACCGGGGCACGAACCTGCATCCCGTGCATCGGCAGGCGGGCTCCCAACCACTGCGCCACCAGGGAAGCCCCTGTTGTGTTGTTTCTAATTCCACCTACGAATAAGAGTTTCTTGACACGTTACTTTTGGATATCTCACAACTTAATTTGGTTGCACAGAATATTCTTTTGCTTTCCCTCTCTTTCTTGGTAATAAAACATGCCTGGCTGTTCCTTCAGGGACAGGACTGCCTCTCTCCTGTTGCTACTTGTACTTTGAATATTCTTGAAGAGAGAGGGTTCACCTGGCAGGCATACATTATGACCTGGTTTGAAAAAGAACTCCTCCCCACAAACACATTAATTTCTAGAATGTAGGCAGGCTCTGTTGGGTGAGACAATTTTCACCTGACACAGATGTTTTAACATGCCAACAGATTTTTTTTTTCTCTTACAAGCAGAATAGAATCTTGTAATGCCATAAGCCATCAGATACTTCTGCTTTCAAAGTTTGAATTACTCTTTTTCCTCTTGAAGCTAATGATTTTATTAAGATGAAGGTTTTCTGCATATCATAGATTTCTTTGCTCCTTTGTGGAGTTTGAGTGGTGTGTAATTGAGCCTTTAGGTAATTAGCCGTTGCCGATAGGCTAGCTGCTAGGGAGATCAGATGCAATTCCACCCCCTCTCATTATATTGTGTGCACTGGCCCATGGGTAGGAGTTTGCCAACCCTTGGTGAAGATGATGAGAAACAATATAAAATGTCAGTTAAAAGCCAGAACTTAAGAATCAAATACACCTGGGTTTGTATTCCCTTTTTTTTTTTTTTTTTTTTTTTCCGCATTACTTGCTGTGTGATCTTGGGCAGGGAATTAACCTTTCTATGTTTCAGTTTGGGTTTGCTTATCTTTTTCAAGAAGACAGGGACAATACTGATTTTGCCAGGTTTTGTAAGGATTAATAATAATATATGTAAAGCATTTATCCTGGTTTCTGGCATATTATAAATGATGTCGTTGGTAGAAAATAATTATGTTAAATTATTTAGAGCTTTAAATTTTAAATATGAAATATTAAGGTCTACTTATGTTCCAGTATCTTATTGTTCTTAGGCTTTGTCTCTGGATCCTCAGATATACAGGCAAATAAATAGCACATATACCCAGGCTGTCCCAGCACATGAGGGCAAGTGATGAATATGGGAAGTCAGTTTGCTTGTGGCAGAAACAGAGTTGCC
This sequence comes from Lipotes vexillifer, assembly GCF_000442215.2. Lineage (NCBI taxonomy): Eukaryota > Metazoa > Chordata > Mammalia > Artiodactyla > Lipotidae > Lipotes > Lipotes vexillifer. The sequence goes on along the minus strand of NW_006797064.1, from coordinate 153,035 downwards.
ATATAACTTGAATTCAGCACCACTCAAGATGTCCTTGTTTATCAGGAAAAAAGTCTGAAAAAGTTCTCAAATTCCTTTGCCCATTCTGCTGTTTTACTGTGTGCCTGTGTAGCCGAAGGTACAGGTGGACCTACTCTCCCCGGTGATTTGATGCCATCTAGTAACGTAGCTGAGGGATGAGATGCAACGTGAGTCTCTAAAGTGTTTCTTTTGTTTTTAAGGTTCAAAAACAAATAAAACATGATGCCTTTGACAGTTATGAAAGACCATAACTGAGTCTGTGTTATGGGCATAAGATCTTTGCTTTCAAAGAACAGAGCTTTGCAAAGTTTTCTCATGTCTACCGGAAAAATGTATCTTGGTGTTATTTACAAATGAAATTATTTTCTCCCAGGTCCTATTTTGGTCCTAATTTTTGCAGAAAAGACATACTCAGAAGCTTCAACCTTTTCCCCAGACTGTTGTTCTTTCATTGCCATACATCTGTTTCACTTGTATTTATGAAAGGCAGTTAATTTCAAGATGTAGCTAACACAGACGAGCGTGCATCTTTGATGATGGCATCAAACTTTTTTTTTTAACCACCGTCCGCCCAGTGTCCCCTCCCCTTGTATGTGCATTTAGAGTTGGCTGCACCTTGTTTGGTCACTGCTGTAGAAGCCCAGAGAACATTTTCTTCCCCTCTTTCCCCTTGGGTTGCGGTTGCCATCACAGTCAAAGAGGCACTGCTGCATGTGTAAGAGTAAGCTCAGCTCCTACTCATCCTTCAGTATCAAGCCCAGGGGTCTCTGCCTCCAGAAAGCCTTCCTCATCGTTCCATCCACCTGGTTTTGTTCGGAGGCTCTTGTGGGTCCCCTACCACAAGCTGTGCTTGCTTCTCCTAGGGGACCACTATGGTACGAATATCACCTGTGAGTCCTTTGCGTTCAGGTTCTGTGCTTTCCATGTCTGGAATAAAGTAGGAACTTAATGCATTTCTAATTGCATCAGCAGAGCACTTGAGAGTTTTGTGCTCGACTAAGTCATTATTATTTTAAATGAGATAATTCATGTATAGCAGTCACATAGTGTCAGGCACCTAATAAGTACTTGGCTAGTTTTTATATTAGTTGGGATCGTTCAGCTGAAGGTACTGGAAAACCCAACAAACAGAGGTTTAAACAGAGAGGGATGTCCTCACCTTGGCCATCATGAAGACTGGGCGTAGGACATCATGGTGGGCGTGGTGGGACCATGGCTCCATGACAGGCAGGCACTTCCCATTCGTTTTTCTCCACCTAGTGCAGGAGGATGCCCTTGTCCTCATGCCTACGTGGCTCTTGAGTGGCTACTGCATCTCTGCGTCTCTGTGTGGGCAGGAAGAAGGAGAAAGGAACAACGGGACCAAGAGTGTAACTTTCCTGGAAGCCGCACTTACCCTGTGGCTTTCTCTTACTTCTCATTGGCCAGGACTGAGTCAGTTCCTTAACCAGGGCTGTGGAAGGGGTGGGGTCAGCCAGCTCAGAAGGTCTGTTGGAGTTCATTGCTTTACTTCTGCACTGCTGGCTTGCAGAGGGGGTTAGGGGTGTATGTGTTGACGGTCCTCTCGGGGGGCCAAGGCGGTGACACGTTCCACACACCACCCCCCTGCCTCACTCTGTGTTGCTCTCCTGCATTTCCCCTCCATGTTTCTTTCCTCTCCTGTTTTCCTCCCTCCACTCTCTCATTATGGCTCAGTACGGTCTGTGGCCCATCATCAGCATCCCCTGGGAGCGTGTCAGAACTGTAGGGTTTCAGTTTTCACCCCAGACCTCCAGAATCAGGCACTCTGACAGTGGGACCCAGCAGTCCGTATTCATGGCGTGCCCCGCAGGGGCTTCTGATGCGAGCATGAGTTTGTCAGCTCCTTTTTTCTATCTCATGCTCGGCATGTTCTTCCAGGTAACTGGTCACCTAGTGGAATCAAAGCATTCCAAAAATATTTGTGTGCTTGACCATTTCATATTGTGTCGTTTAAGAATCAGGTGAGTTTATATTTATGATCCAGCTTTTCAAAATACTAGCTGACTCGAGTGGCTCTTGGACTGGAGGCGTTTTGCATTGTGTGTGGCCCTTGACTAGGGGTAAAAAATGGAATTTCTAGTACTTGCTCAACATGCAGCAAACAAGTTTGATTATTATTTTTTTCTCTATGGAAATATTTGATTGTGTATTTGAATAGACCTAATGGGCAGTTAGTTTTCATGTTATAAAGACTGTATGTACACACACACACATATCTCAGAAGAATATCGGAAGAAAATATTTCTAATTTTTCACTATAACTTTAGTGAAAGCAACAGCCTTAAAAAATAGCAATCATCAGAAAGAAACTGTTTATGGAATCAGATGCAGACGACTTACTTTTAGAACAAACACGTTGCACTTTCAATGGGAAAAAAATAAATGATTGTATGTGTTTGAGGTGTGAGATAAAATTAGTATGAGGGGGAGAGGGGCAATGCAGATTGTGTGGGTAGGAATTTATTTTCCTTTCGGGTTCCAAGAGTCAGCGCTATTATCAAACTAAAAATTGGCCCTCTTCAAGGAAGACAGGGTTTTGTGCCAGCTTTGTTTTATTATTATTCTTTATGCTATTATTTTTGGCTTGCAGACAGCAGCTTTCTGCAGCAAGGATTCACAAATGGTTCTCCATGTTTGATGTAAATGTAAAGTCTGTCAATTCCTGAGCCTGCATATTTTGCAAAAATATCGTGCACCAGCATCTTCATTCTTGTTTGGAATGGATTCAGAAAAATGTCCTTGGCTCCAAAATAGCTTTAAATAAGGTTTGGACGCTCTAGGAGGCTGGGCTTGGCGCTAGCCTCCTTTCCTTTTGCCACCTCCAGTAAGGATGGGGATCTGTGGGCATCGCTGCCTGAAGAGACTTGGGCCTATAAATAAACAGAAAGATACGTTTTTCCATGCTACCTGGCTCTGAACCTTTTGCATAATTAGAGATGCGTTGTCTCAAAGTAACATAATTATAAGTCTCATGTGAAAGGTGAGAAAAACAGAGCGAGGAAAAAATGTCTGTCTCACTTAGAGAGTCTTACTAGCCCTGTGCACACCTGTTTCAGGCTACCTTGGGTTTCAGGAACCAGTGGACTCCAGAGATAAAACAGGAGCTGGCTTCCCATGGGTTTTTGCAAGTTCCTGTGTAATCTTGAAGAATTTTACCTGAGTCCTCCAGTGATGATATGCACGCGTACCGCCCCAAGTAGGCGTCCCTTGGCCTACTCGACCCTGAGCGATGGGACTGCTGACTCCCTCTCATCTACTGTTCTCTCCTCTCTCGATGTGCAAGCAGCATGTTTTTCTCTGTGTTCCTCAGTCCAGTCCTTAGGCATTTGCACGTGCAGCGTTCTTGATTTGGAGCCCTTTCCCCCAGATACGCACATGGCCCTTTATTCACCCAAGAGGCCTTTCCTGACCATTCATGCTCAGATAGCCCCTCTGAAATCTCTTGCCCCTTACTATGCCTTATGTTTCTTCATAGCATTTGTCTCGACTTGCCATAATATATTTTTAACTTTATTTCTGTCTTCTCCATTGGAAAGTAATCTTGATGGTGCAGGAAATTTGTTTGGTTGCTTGCTTTCACCTCAGTGTCTAGAAGCTGGTACTCACTGAGTGAATAAATGATATGTTATATAAATAAATTAATACACAAATGTGTTCCTAAATAGTAATTTTGATTCGGGTGATGTATCGTACTTCTGTTAGTTGGATATCACTTTACTCAAGAATTTTATCTGACTCTTCCAGTGATAGTATGAATGCATAAATACAAAGATTATCTAACTGTCAGTCTCTCATCTGTTTATCCATCTCCACCCTCTACCTATTCACTGAGCTGTCATCTATCTATCCATCCATCCATCTCTTCTCTTTTTTTTAAATTTTATTTTATTTATTTATTTATACAGCAGGTTCTTATTAATTGGGATTGACATATATACATCTATTCTCTTATCCATATCTGTCTATCTGTCTGTCTATCTATCTATCTATCTGTAATTAGGTTCCAGATAGGAAGCACTAACCTTCCATGGAGAGTATTAGGTAAGAGGTTAGACTTGAGGTGGCTTCTAGAGGGAAATGGATTTGTCATCATCATTATCAATTACCATGATTGATTAGTAATGAGGAGACAGTGATTAACTATCATGTAGAATTCAAGTTTTACATTAGCAGTTACTTTGTTAGCTATATTAGTGTGAATATGAATTTTCTGAAACTCCCAGTATAAAAAGGGTGAAAAAAAGAGGTAGTTCCTACATTATTTTTTTGTTCAGTGGCTTATTCGTGATACTGGAAAGTAGCTTTTATTATCATTTAAGGGGCAGTTCTTTTGCCTCCCACTTTCCTCTCTCTAGCCCTTGCCTCCTCCTTGTAGCTCCCTTTTTCCTTTCTTTCCCACTCACTGCATCTCTACCTTCTCCCTTTGATTCTTTGTTGCATGAGGAAGTTCTTAATAAAAATAATTGAAATAGGTGACTTTGCTTTGCATAATGTCATTCCCTTATGTCTAATAATATAATAATAATATCATGTACCAGGTAATAAGCACTTTATGTACACTGTCTCAGCTGACTCATCTGTAAAATGGGGATCATGGTGAGTGCCACCAGCTAGAGGACTGAATCAGGGTTAGTGGGTATAAGTAACTACCTTGAAGTCATGTGGCTATAGATAAATGTCAGGTCCAGAGTTTGACTTGGGAGTGTCTTTCTGATACTCCACCTGCTTCTCCAAAAGCTGTTGACCGAGTGCTGCATAAAAGAAAAATTATTATTAGCTTCTCATTCTGCAGAAATGGGAGACTTACAAAAATGCTGCAAAACTAGTACACAATCTTCCCATATCCCTTTCCCCCAGCTTTTAAAAATGTTAACATCTTACACAGCCGTAGTACGATGATCAGAATGAAGAAACAATAACATTGATATAATACTGTTAACTGGCCTGCAGATTTTATTCACATTTCAGCAGTTTCCCCATTAATCTCTTTGTCCTCGTCCAGGGTCCCACACTGTATTTTGTTGTGGTGTATTCTTAGTTTCCTTCAATCTGGGCAGTTTCGGAATCTTTCTTTCCCTTTCATGAGTTTTACATTTGTGAAGAGTATTGGCCACTTGCTAAGTGAATGGGTTTTCCTGGTGTTTCCTCAAGATTAAATTTAGGTTATGCATTTTTGGCAAGAATACTACGAAATTGATACTGTCTTCTTCTCAGTGCATCATATCAGGGGACACTTGATGTCAGCATGTTTCATTACTGGTGAGATCAACCTTGATCATTTGGTTACAGTTGTGTCTGCCAGGATTCTCCATTGTAAAGTTACTATTTCTCCTTTGAAATTAAAAAATATCTTGTGAGGAGATACTTTGACAGTATGCACATATCCTGTTTCTTATCATACTTTTTTCTTTTCATTGTGTTTATAACCCTGACATTACTACTCTGTACACAATCCTTAAAAGAGAAAACTACCAGTCATTGTATTTACTTGTTTACTGGAACAAATGTTTGACTTACACTGTTGGTAAACACTAGAAAATTGGAGGGGCATATTATACGGGAGCACTGTGGGAAAGGAATTTTTAAAAAAAATTTTTAATTGTAGTTTTTTGAATTTGATTTTACTATTTTTTTATGCAGCAGGTTCTTATTAGTTATCCATTTTATACGTATTAGTGTATATATATCAATCCCAATCTCCCAATGCATCACACTGCCCCTGCCCCTGCCCCCACCACTTTCCCCCCTTGGTGTCCGTACGTTTGTTCTCTACGTCTGTGTCTCAATGTCTGCCCTGCAAACCGGTTCATCTGTACCATTTTTCTAGGTTCCACATATATGCGTTAATATACGATATTTGTTTTTCTCTTTCTGACTTGCTTCACTCTGTATGACAGTCTCTAGTTTCATCCACCTCTCTACAAATGACCCAGTTTCGCTCCTTTTTATGGCTGAGTAATATTCCATTGTATATATGTACCACATCTTCTTTATCCATTCATCTGTCGGTGGGCATTTAGCTTGCTTCCATGACCTGGCTATTGTAAATAGTACTGCAGTGAACCTTGGGGTGCATGTGACTTTTTGAATTATGGTTTTCTTTGGGTATATGCCCAGTAGTGGGATGGCTGGATCATATGGTAATTCTATTTTTAGTTTTTTAAGGAACCTCCATACTGTTCTCCATAGTGGCTGTATCAATTTCCATTCCCACCAACAGTGCAAGAGGGTTCCCTTTTCACCACATCCTCTCCAGCGTTTGTTGTGTGTAGATTTTCTGATGATGCCCATTCTAACTGGTGTGAGGTGATACCTCATTGTACTTTTGATTTGCGTTTCTCTAGTAATTAGTGATGTTGAGCAGCTTTTCATGTGCTTCTTGGCCATCTGTTTGTCTTCTTTGGAGAAACGTCTATTTAGGTCTTCTGCCTACTTTTGGATTGGGTTGTTTTTTCTTTTAATATCGAGCTGCATGAGCTGTTTATATATTTTGGAGATTAATCCTTGGTCCGTTGATTCATTTGCAAATATTTTCTCCCATTCTGAGGGTTGTCTTTTCGTCTTGTTTGTAGTTTCCTTTGATTTGCAAAGGCTTTTAAGTTTCATTAGGTCCCATGTGTTTATTTTTGCTTTTATTTCCATTACTCTAGAAGGGGTATGTTTACGGAGGAATGCTCTGTAAACATTTCCAATTTTATAGTGAAACTGACATTATCCTGCCCATATGCCCTCAGCACTCATTTCTATGCTACAGACAACTTACTGGGAAACATCTTTATTGGGGTATAATTGCTTTACAATGGTGTGTTAGTTTCTGCTTTATAACAGAGTGAGTCAGTTATACATATACATATGTTCCCATATCTCTTCCCTCTTTGTCTCCCTCCCTCCCACCCTCCCTATCCCACCCCTCCAGACAGCCACAAAGAACCGAGCCGGTTTCCCTGTGCCATGCGGCTGCTTCCCACTGGCTATCTACCTTACGTTTGTTAGTATATATATGTCCATGTCTCTCTCTCGCCCTATCACACCTCACCCTTCCCCCTCCCCATATCCTCAAGTCTGTTCTCCAGAGGTCTGTGTCTTTATTCCTGTTTTACCCCTAGGTTCTTCATAACATTTTTTTTCCCTTAAATCCCATATATATGTGTTAGCAGACGGTATTTGTCCTTCTCTTTCTGCCTTACTTCACTCTGTGTGACAGACTCTAGGTCTATCCACCTCATTACAAATAGCTCAGTTTCGTTTCTTTTTATGGCTGAGTAATATTCCATTGTATACATGTGCCACATCTTCTTTATCCATTCATCTGACGATGGGCACTTAGGTTGTTTCCATCTCCGGGCTATTGTAAATAGAGCTGCAATGAACATTTTGGTACATGACTCTTTCTGAATTCTGGTTTCCTCAGGGTATATACCTAGTAGTGGGATTGCTGGGTCATAATCCATCTTGAGTTTATTTTTGTGTATGGTGTTAGGGAGTGTTCTAATTTCATTCTTTTACATGTAGCTGTCCAGTTTTCCCAGCACCACTTATTGAAGAGACTGTCTTTTCTCCATTGTATATCCTTGCCTCCTTTGTCATAGATTAGTTGACCATAGGTGCATGGGTTTATCTCTGGACTTTCTGTCCTGTTCCATTGATCTATATTTCTGTTCTTGTGCCAGTACCATATTATCTTGATCACTGTAGCTTTGTAGTATAGTCTGAAGTCAGGGAGTCTGCTTCCTCCAGCTCCGTTTTTTTTCCCTCAAGACTGCTTTGGCTATTTGGGGTCTTTTGTGTCTCCATACAGATTTTAAGATTTTTTGTTCTAGTTCTGTAAAAAATGCCATTGGTAATCTGATAGGGATTGCACTGAATCTGTAGATTGCTTTGGGTAGTATAGTCATTTTCACAATATTGATTCTTCCAACCCCAGAACATGGTATATCTCTCCATCTGTTGGTATCATCTTTAATTTCTTTCATCAGTGTCTTATAGTTTTCTGCATACAGGTCTTTTGTCTCCCTAGGTAGGTTTATTCCTAGGTATTTTATTCTTTCTGTTGCAGTGGTAAATGGGAGTGTTTCCTTAATTTCTCTTTCAGATTTTTCATCATAAATGTATAGGAATGCAAGAGATTTCTGTGCATTAATTTTGTATCCTGCAACTTTACCAAATTCATTGATTAGCCCTAGTAGTTTTCTGGTGGCATCTTTAGGATTCTCTATGTATAGTATCATGTCATCTGCAAACAGTGACAGTTTTACTTCTTTTTTTCCAATTTGTATTCCTTTGATTTCTTTTTCTTCTCTGATTGCCATGGCTAGGACTTCCAAAACTATGTTGAATAATAGTGGTGAGAGCGGACATCCTTGTCTTGTTCCTGATCTTAGAGGAAATGCTTTCAGTTTTTCGCCATTGAGAATGATGTTTGCTGTGGATTTGTCATATATGGCCTCTGTTATGTTGAGGTACGTTCCCACTGTGCCCACTTTCTGGAGAGTTTTTATCATACATCGGTGTTCAGTTTTTTCAAAAGCTTTTTCTGCATCTATTGAGATGATCATATGCTTTTTTTTCTTCAGTTTGTTAATATGGTGTATCACATTGATTGATTTACGATTATTGAAGAATACTTGCATCCCTGGGATAAATCCCACTTGATCATGGTGTATGATCCTTTCAATGTGTTGTTGGATTCTGTTTGCTAGTATTTTGTTGAGGATTTTTGCATCAATATTCATCAGTGATATTGGCCCCTAATTTTCTTTTTTTGTAGTATCTTTGTCTGCTTTTGGTATCAGGGTGATGGTGGCCTCATAGAATGAGTTTGGGAGTATTCCTTCCTCTGCAATTTTTTTTGGAAGAGTTTGAGAACGATGGGTGTTAGCTCTTCTCTAAATGTTTGATAGAATTCACCTGTGAAGCCATCTGGTCCTGGACTTTTGTTTGTTGGAAGATTTTAAATCACAGTTTCAATTTCATTACTTGTGATTGGTCTGTTCATATTTTCTATTTCTTCCTGGTTCAGTCTTGGAAGGTTATACTTTTCTAAGAATTTGTCCATTTCTTCCAGGTTGTCCCTTTTGTTGGCATAGAGTTGCTTGTAGTAGTCTCTTAGGATGCTTTGTATTTCTGCGGTGTCTGTTGTTAACTTCTCCTTTTTCATTTCTAATTTTATTGATTTGAGTCCTCTCCCTCTTTTTCTTGATGAGTCTGGCTAATGGTCTATCAATTTTGTTTATCTTCTCAAAGAACCAGCTTTTAGTTTTATTGATCTTTGCTATTGTTTTCTTTGTTTCTATTTCATTTATTTCTGCTCTGATCTTTATGATTTCTTTCCTTCTGCTAAATTTGGGTTTTGTTTGTTCTTCTTTCTCTGGTTCCTTTAGGTGTAAAGTTAGATTGTTTATTTGAGATTTTTCTTGTTTCTTGAGGTAGGCTTGTATAGCTATAAAGTACGCCAGCCTCTCACTGCTGTGGCCTCTCCTGCCGTGGAGCACAGGCTCCGGATGTGCAGGCCCAGCAGACATGGCTCACCGGCCCAGCCGCTCCGTGGCATGTGGGATCCTCCTGGACCGGGGCATGAACCCGTGTCCCCTGCATCGGCAGGCAGACTCCCAACCACTGCGCCACCAGGGAAGCCCTGTCTCTAGGTATTTTTTGATTTCCTCTTTGATTTCTTCAGTGATCTCTTGGTTATTTATTAATGTATGGTTTAGCCTCCATGTGTTTGTGTTTTTTACGTTTTTTTCCCTGTAATTCATTTCTAATCTCATAGCGTTGTGGTCAGAAAAGATGCTTGATATGATTTCAATTTTCATAAATTTACTGACATTTGATTTGTGACCCAAGATGTGATCTATCCTGGAGAATGTTCCGTGCCCACTTGAGAAGAAAGTGTAATCTGCTGTTTTTGGATGGAATGTCCTATAAATCTCAATTAAATCTACCTGGTCTATTGTGTCATTTAAAGCTTGTGTTTCCTTATTTATTTTCATTTTGGATGATCTGTCCATTGGCGTAAATGAGGTGTTAAAGTTCCCCACTATTATTGTGTTACTGTCAATTTCCTCATTGATAGCTGTTAGCATTTGCCTTATGTAATGAGGTGCTCCTGTGTTGGGTGCATATATATTTAAAATTGTTATATCTTCTTCTTGGATTGATCCCTTGATCATTATGTAGTGTCCTTCCTTGTCTCTTGTAACATTACATTATTTTAAAGTCTATTTTATCTGATATGAGTATTCCTACTCCAGCTTTCTTTTGATTTCCGTTGGCATGGAATATCTTTTTCCATCCCCTCACTTTCAGTCTGTATGTGTCCCTAGGTCTGAAGTGGGTCTCTTGTAGACAGCATGTAGATGGGTCTTGTTTTTGTATCCATTCAGCGAGCCTGTGTCTTTTGTCTGGAGCATTTAATCCATTCACGTTTAAGGTAATTATTGATGTGTATGTTTCTATTACCATTTTCTTAAGTGTTTTGGGTTTGTTTTTGTAGGTCCTTTTCTTCTCTTGTGTCTCCCACTTAGAGAAGTTCCTTTAGCATTTGTTGTAGAGCTGGTTTGGTGGTGCTGAATTCTCTTAGATTTTGCTTGTCTGTAAGGCTTTTGATTTCTCCCTGGAATCTGAATGAGATTCTTGCCCGGTAGAGTAATCTTGGTTGTAGTTTCTTCCCTTTCATCACTTTAAATATGTCATGCCACTCCCTTCTGGCTTGTAGAGTTTCTGCTGAGAAATCAGCTGTTAACCTTATGGGAGTTCCCTTGTACGTTATTTGTCATTTTTCCTTTGCTGCTTTCAATAATTTTTCTTTGTCTGTAATTTTTGCCAATCTGATTACTGTGTGTCTTGGTGTGTTTCTCCTTGGGTTTATCCTGTATGGGACTCTCTGCGCTTCCTGGACTTGGGTGGCTATTTCCTTTCCCATGTTATGGAAGTGTTCGACTATAATCTCTTCAAATATTTTCTTGGGTCCTTTCTCTCTCTCTTCTCCTTCTGGGACCGTTACAATGTGAATGTTGTTGCATTTAATGTTGTCCCAGAGGTCTCTTAGGCTGTCTTCATTTCTTTTCATTCTTCTTTTTTTATCCTTTTCCACAGCAGTGAATTCCACCATTCTGTCTTCCGGGTCATTTATCCATTCTTCTGCCTCAATTATTCTGCTATTGATTCCTTCTAGCGTAGTTTTCATTTCAGTTATGTATTGTTTATCTCTGTTTGTTTGTTCTTTAATTCTTCTAGGTCTTTGTGAAACATTTCTTGCATCTTCTCGATCTTTGCCTCCATTCTTTTTCCAAGGTCCTGGATCATCTTCACTATCATTTTTCTGAATTCTTATTCTGGAAGGTTGCCTGCCTGCACTTCATTTAGTTGTTTTTCTGGGGTTTTATGTTGTTCCTTCATCTGGTACATAGCCCTCTGCCTTTTCATCTTGTCTATCTTTCTGTGAATGTGTCTTATCTTACTTCTTTTAAACCCACTAATTTTTGGCATTTATTAATGATTCCTTCTGGAACACTTATTACTGTGGTTTAGGCAAATGGTGATTTTCTATTTCCTACATTCCTCTGCATTTATTAATTTGAATTCAGATAAGGAAGAGCTCTACCTTCTCCCCCTTTCATTTGTTAGTCGTGAATTCATGGATATTCATTTTATTCTATGGGTTATAATTCAATACTCTCTATATGTTTTGGTTGTTGCAGTTTGTTCAGATAGTCACAGATTGGTCTTTGGGAGATCCTTTAACTGGGGTCCTGTTGACATGGTCCCATCACTTTTTGAGCACTTCCTTAATTTTTGGCACCACAAAATATACCCAGAACATCTTATGTTTTCACTGCCTCAGTCCCCAGATAAGCTGTCTCTCCAAGGAGTTGTGGTTCCTTTTATTGGAGAATGAATTTAGAAACCAAGATGTGAGTGCTGCGTGTACTCATTGCTACTGGGGTATCATTGCTTCTTAGCTCTCTGAAAGAACAGAGCTATTTCCTAGAACATAGATGAATCACACACAGATACACATACACTTGTCTATATCAATATCTATCTGTTTATGTACTAAAGACCATAGTTTGTACTGACATATCTGATTCAAGTCTCATACCACAATGTTCATTCTCACCTTTCCCCTGTAACTTCTTTCTCCATCAATGGAAAACCTTCCTCTCGTTATCCACGATATTTTTATAAATTTTTAGTCCTAGTGTGTGTGTGTTTGAATATACGTATACACATATATTCAAAATTACTACCTCGTATGTCTTGAATAGTAGAAACTGTCCTAACTAGAATGCAGTTTATGGGCACCTTTCTTTTAGTCTTTTAAGCCTTATAGCATATAGTCACAGTACTCTTTTCCAAAGTTACTCAGTTCAGTTCTTTTCTTCTTTCAGTGTGGCTATGCTATTCATTTGTGATAGAGTTAAGCTCACGTGTTACTGCTTGAGTTCCATTTTGGGTCCCTGCCCCACTGCCACCACCACTGGCCTGATTGATTTTAGTTATTTATTTACTGTTTTTTGAGAAAGTGAAACATTAACCTAGTTCTAAAAGTCAGAAGTATACAAATAGATATACACATAGAGGTGTCACTCCCCGCATGCCTTCTACCCCATTTCCATTCTCCCACACTTCCTGAATGCCCGCCCATGCCCTGTAGGTAGTTTCTGATTCATCTAAGATGTGTTTCTTTTATGTATGAGCACAGATACGTCATATATCTTCTTATAATCCCTTCCTTTGTACACGAAGGATAGCGTACTCTAGGAGTTACTTTGCACTTTGCTTTTTCGCTGAACAGTTTATCCTGGAAATATCAGTTCATGGGGGAACGTCTCCATTCCATGGTCTTCATTTTTCCCACTCAGGTGTAACTTACATACAATAAAGTGCACAGATCTTAAGTGTACAGGCTGATGGTTTTTCCATGTGTCTACACCTGGGTAAACATTCCCCAGATGATGGTATTATTTCCAGCACTCTGGAACATTCCCTCATGCCTCTCCCAGTCATCTCTTTAAAACAAGGGTAACTGTTCTGATTTCTGTCAGCATTGGTTATTGTTGCCTGTTCTTAGACCACGTAAACAGAATCATTACAGCACATACTCTCTTTTGTTTGTTCAATATTATGTTTAATCCACATTCACATGACCTGATACAGGCCCGGCAAGGTATGTCTTGGATCTGAAAGCTTCGTCATCTTCTGTTATCCTGCAGCAAGATTGACGTAGGAGGACAGCTCGCAGGTGTTATAGCATTCTGCTTCTGGCTTTGTAAGAGATTACATCTTGTTAAAAAAAGTAGATATTCTGTAAGAGATTTTAAAAACTGGATCTAACGCCAGCAGTCTCAGGGTCTTTACACTGAAACCAACTTGAAAGAGAATTCTGCCAAACAACTTGAAAACAAGTCACTGCCAATTGGTTTAAAATAAATATTCATACACTTGCTCTCTGTTTCTATACATAACTTGGAGTAGAACCTATAAAATTCTACTGAAATGTATGTTCCACGAGTCAGGGATATATTGCCTGCTTGCTTCATCACCATATAATCATCTAGTACATGGTTGGTGAGCAACTGAATTATTCCAAAACATCTCTGAATTGACTGACAATTCAGGGGGCTTCAGAGTCCAGCACAGGTGCTGGCGGGGGCTGAGCAAACACAGGCAAAGGCTTATTTGGTTTCTCCAAATGGGCCGCAGCTGTCTTACTGTTCCTTCTGTTCTAACTGGCTTTGTCAAGGAGGACAAGTGTTGCTTTGCCCTGAGGAGCAGAAAGAAGACCTGGTAGATAGTTCTAGCTTGAATGTTATCTGAGCAACAGGCCGAGGGGCACGTTTTGGGAGTGAACACACTGCCATTTCTTCCTTGGTTGGTATCTCAGCATCATCTGTAAGATACCAACCAACACAGGAAAAGGAACCCTGCATTCTCAGCCTGAGCTGTTTCGGCAAGATAGAGGACAGTGGTGTGATGAGAAAGACATCTCCACTGGTACCTTGTCCAGGTTGCTCTGGTGAATGCTTGCTCTGAACACAGTGAGTACAGGGTGAATATCTGTCTGTAATCATAGACAGTTTTATATTTTTGACTCTACATCGCACTCAACAGAAACAAACCAAAAGCCAGACTCTGCTTTCTATTTTAAACTCGCTCTGGTATCTGGAATTACCTGCTGAAGAAGATTCCATAGCTCAGTGGCAATAATCTCCTACAGGCAGTTTGAACTAATTAAGGGAGAAATGTCCTAATTTGCAAGGGAAAAGACAATTGTCTTGAGAATAATTAATTTCTGCCATGAAAAATGCATATATTAGAATGGTTACCTTCAGGAATTAATTACTGTGTCTTTGACTATTTGTCTTTTCCGGAATGCTGCTTACTTCAAAATGTAATTAAAATCTTGAACACATAAGAAGTTAAAAATCATTGCTCTGCTGTTTCAAAGCCAGCATGCAAGAGAGGAGATACTGGTTTGTAAACAAACTGCGTATGTCATTTTAATTTCTTTGGACAAGGACATTGGACATATATCATGGGATAATACTGCTTTCATGCTAAATTTTCTAGTGAATTTGAGACTGAACTACTTTGTACCATTGCTGTGGGTGGATAAAGAATCAATAAGTGATTTTTTTTCCCCTCATGTGTCTGCTTTACTCTCATGATCTGTGGGTACTGAGGGAGCGTAGGATGACGTTTCTGTCTCTTTTGACGGACCCGCAATCATCTCCAAGCACTTGTGTCTTGGAGATGCAATAGAATGTCAGAGACAGCCACCCTATGAGTTGACAAGGTGGAGACCGTGGATTCTGGCAAAATTTCTGGTCCCATATGCTCTTCTAGAAACTGGCTGTTCTGTATCAGGAGGCAGAGTCTATTTCCTCTCCCCTTGAACATGAGTGGGGCTTTATGACCACCTGAAAAAAATAGTATGTGGTGGAAGTGTGACTTCCTAGGCTAGGTCATAAAATTCAATGTGGTTCTAGCTCTTTCCCTGAGCTTTTCACTCTTGGAATCACACCACGTTGAGAGGAAGCCCACACCACCCGAAGAGGCCTCGTGTAAGTTGCTTAAGCAACAGCTCCTGCTGGGATCTTAGCCAGCAGCCAGCATCAGCCTCCAAACATACGGGGGAGTGACTGTTCAGATGACTCCAGCCCCCAGCCCTTGAGCTGCCCCTGTGAAGACCATGAGGGGCAGAAATGAGCTGCCTCCACCAACCTCAGGCCAGACTGCAGACTGTGAACAAACTTGGGATAATTTGTTGTGCGACTGTAGTAACTAGAACACAAGGTAAGACTTAATGAGAAGGATGCTTTTTGAGGAAAATTTATCTGTAGCATTCAGTTAATGTCTGTGGAAGAAAATTTTTTGTGGAATAAGGATCAGGTAGTTCATAGCACACAGCAGAAGTCTACATGGCTGCCCCCCACCACCGTGCACGCCAAGTTTGCAGACACACTCATCCTCATTTACCTCCACCTTGCCATCTGCCTCCTGCTATGATGCAGTGCCTTTAACCTTCTGAGATTATCCAGGGCTCTGCCCTAGACCAGCTGGAACATAGGGAAATCTTTATGTCTCTCTTTATTTCTCACAAACATTTTCCCTCAAAGGCATAAAGAATGTTTATAATTCTTCCCCTTGCCTTGATTTCAAGGTCTGCTGGTCCCAGTCTTCAGAGGCTGACAGGCCTACTCACCCTTCTTCTGGGGACTATAAAATGCTACCTATGTGACTTGAATTCTCATGAATCCAGAGAATGAGGGGAGAAGCCCTGAATGGAAATGTTTCCAGTTATAGCTCCTCTCCTTCCATCACTGGAGACGGCACTACAGCAACTCTGTGATTTCAGAAGTAAAACACGTGTCAGCCCTTTACACCCTCTCATTCTTTAGAAATCTGTAAAACAAGGAGAATAACCTTCCACCCACCTACCTCACAGTCGGATGGGGTAGAATCACGAGTTTGTGATTGTGAAAGGTGCTTTGTGATGCGGAGGGGCAAGTCTGCGTAGAGTGGTTTGCCAACAACCTCAGATAGTCTGGAAATGCAGTCAGAATGTATCACCAGAGTTGCTGTATCAACCTCAGCATCAATTCAAGAAAGTTCCCCTGGGACTTCCCTGGCGGTCTAGTGGTTAAGACTTTGCCTTCTAATGCAGGGAGCGCAGGTTTGATCCCTGGTCAGGGAGCTAAGATACCACATGCCTCGAGACCAAAAAACCAAAACATAAAACAGAAGCAATATTGTAACAAATTCAATGAAGACTTAAAAAAAAAAAGAAAAAGAAAAAAGAGAGTTCGCGTGATGAAAATCACTCCTCTCGTCAAGCACAAAGAATTGCCTTTGGAATTATGTTTGTGCAGTTGGCAATGCAGTTTTCCTTCCTGACAGCTTCCATCGTTGGTGCTAATGGAAACTCATTTATACCATTGTCAGTGGCTCTCCTCACTGACGGGAATGTATGTTACTCTGGGGATCACCCGTGGCTTTCAG